>NC_092497.1:16673944-16992277 GCF_047495875.1 Pithys albifrons albifrons | reverse complement strand
TAGAATAGCATAGCATAGCATAGTATAGCATAGAATAGCATAGCATAGCATAGCATAGCATAGCATAGAATAGAATAGAATAGAATAGAATAGAATAGAATAGAATAGAATAGAACAGGACAGAACAGAACAGAACAAAACAACATTATTGTCATTGTTGGCTTTTCTTTCATCATCATAATTATAATGGCTAGGCTTCATGAACAAAGATTTGGGAAGGGCACTACCCATGCTTGCTGCAAGCATGCTGGTGCCTAAAAATGGCTTTTCTTCAATGCTATGGGAAAGCTCAGGAACATATTTGAGCACCGATAAAGCAGAAATCACCACGGGAAAAAAAGTCCAGAGATGTTCTTATATCTGGTACCTCCTCCAGCACATAAATCAGTCAAATAAAAAAATTTATTTTATTTACACATTCAATTTCATCCCTCTCTGACTTTGTGTCCTTAAAAGTCAAAGAAATGCAAATGAATTTTTTTCTACATCTAGATATAGGTGACGTAGTAGTCTTTATTTTTATCATAAATATATAAATTTCTCATGTTGAAATAGGCATTAAAAAGAAAAATACTCTACATCCAACTGGAATAAAAAATAAATCACCATTTGCAATAAAAAAAAAAAAAAGAAAGAGGTTTTGTATTAGAAGCCCCAGCCTAGTAAAATCCCTTTCTCTAACTATGATGCACTTTTGGTTTTCTGTATTGTGATCCTCCTGAAAATAGAAACTTTATGTTTAATTGATTTATTTGTAATGATTCTGTCTCATGGAAGAGACTCTTTGAAGCTGATTGATTACTGCAACAAGCTTAAGATTTCATACCACAAGAAACCTTTTTGTACTAATAAACAGTGGGACAATAAAGCTCTGGGGCATGGTGTTTCCCTTCACATTAAAGTGAGGATTTGCAACATAAGTATGTGAGGGACATAGTTTATGTGCTCCCAAGAAGCAGACATAATGAACTATTTCTTTTAATGGCAGATTATCCCTGTTTCTATTTCCTGGAGTGAAGACCTCGCAAATTGATGTATCTGTCCTCTGAGGTTTTCAGAGAGGCATTATGGCATTTTAAAATATTAATATGAGAGTACATTTAGCTGAAAGTAGCTAGCCTGGTAGTCTCTTGTGGCTGCCATACAGGTCACAAGAGACCTCCTGTCTCTCAAGGCAAATGATTTACTCTAAGTGTATCATTAAGATATAGTTTTTTTGAATTTATGATAGTGCTTTCTTACAAAGTTATACCTTTTCTATAAAAATTTAAGCATTTTTATGCTATTTTCTCCCTTCACTCACTGTTCCTTAAAAACCTGGTCAGTGTCATGGGTAAATTGAAAGTGCCACCCCCTGCACTGCAGTAGTGGATCTGTGTTGAACACTGATTAGCTAGGACTGGATGTCACATCTTGTTATAACTTTACATAGCTGAAAAATTTCCTAGGAGATTTGAAAAGAACTACAATTATTCCTCCAAAGGAAAAAAGAGAGAAAGAAAAGAAAGAAGGGAAAGAAAGGGAAGAATGGAAGCAGACAGAAAGGAAGGAGAAAGAAGAAAAAAGAAAGTAAAGAAAGGGAAAGAAATGGAAAGGGAGGGAAAGGAAGGGAGGAAGGGAAAGGAAGGAAGTGCAGAAGGAGGGAGGGAGGGAGGGAGGGAGGGAGGGAGGGAGGGAGGGAGGGAGGGAGGGAGGGAGGGAGGAGGAAGGAAGGAAGGAAGGAAGGAAGGAAGGAAGGAAGGAAGGAAGGAAGGAAGGAAGGAAGGAAGGAAGGAAGGAAGGAAGGAAGGAAGGAAGGAAGGAAGGAAGGAAGGAAGGAAGGAAGGAAGGAAGGAAGGAAGGAAGGAAGGAAGGAAGGAAGGAAGGAAGGAAGGAGGGAAGGAAGGAAGGAAGGAGGGAAGGAAGGAAGGAAGGAAGGAAGGAAGGAAGGAAGGAAGGAAGGAAGGAAGGAAGGAAGGAAGGAAGGAAGGAAGGAAGGAAGGAAGGAAGGAAGGAAGGAAGGAAGGAAGGAAGGAAGGAAGGAAGGAAGGAAGGAAGGAAGGAAGGAAGGAAGGAAGGAAGGAAGGAAGGAAGGAAGGAAGGAAGGAAGGAAGGAAGGAAGGAAGGAAGGAAGGAAGGAAGGAAGGAAGGAAGGAAGGAAGGAAGGAAGGAAGGAAGGAAGGAAGGAAGGAAGGAAGGAAGGAAGGAAGGAAGGAAGGAAGGAAGGAAGGAAGGAAGGAAGGAAGGAAGGAAGGAAGGAAGGAAGGAAGGAAGGAAGGAAGGAAGGAAGGAAGGAAGGAAGGAAGGAAGGAAGGAAGGAAGGAAGGAAGGAAGGAAGGAAGGAAGGAAGGAAGGAAGGAAGGAAGGAAGGAAGGAAGGAAGGAAGGAAGGAAGGAAGGAAGGAAGGAAGGAAGGAAGGAAGGAAGGAAGGAAGGAAGGAAGGAAGGAAGGAAGGAAGGAAGGAAGGAAGGAAAATCTTAATAACTTTCCAGATTAAAAAAAATGTAAAAATTGTAATTAAAAACAGAAAGGTACAAATGAGCTGAAGAAGCTTCCTCTTATGGGCCTACCGAGGGAGGTGGTGGATTCTCTGACTGTGGAGGTTTTTATGGTGATACTGGACTAGCACTTAGTGTCATGATCTAGTTATCAAAGTGAGATTGGATTATGGGTTAGACTTGATGATCTCAGAGGTCTCTTCCAACCCAACTGATTCTATGATTCTATGAAATCTAATATTTATTATATGATAATTCTTGTTTTCACATTTTCTCCTATATGACAGATACCAAAAGTGAGTTTGTTACCTTCAAAACTTCTAGAGGAGTGTCCACTGCTCAGCTTAGAATTATTTTTAAAAGTAGAGAAAGTAGACAGCTCTCATTTCTGTTTGTTGAAATTATATTGGATTTGGTTCTTGCATATTCATTTATGAACACACATGTATACACATATTTGGTTTTTTCACAAGTGACAACAAGATTGACTCTTCCCACAGACCTGTTCTTAGGTGATCATGGATATGGTTAAGGGGATGAAGTCTTCACAAGGAGATGTTTTTCTAGGCTAGCTAAAAGCAGTGTTCAACTTCACAAGTGCAGGATCATGGCCTGGAACATAAGCAGACCTAACCGAAATATTGGTCTTTTTTTCTGTAGTGAATTATTTAAACGTGAACTGATCAAAAGAAAAGTAGCACTGTAATATATTAGCTATATTTCTAATACGATATATGAGGCATCCCTCAAAGATTTCTCCTCCATTTCATTAGTCTATTTTGGTATAGTTATGCACAAAAGGAGAGAAATACAGGGGTTATGACTGAATTTGTTCAAAAAACAGAAGTCTCAGGGAGGGTGTGATGATAGGCACATTGTGCTTGTATATACAGTGTATCTCCAAGAACATCATCAAAATATCAATTAACTGAAAAATCCTTCAGTTCTAGCATAGTTCAAAACCACATCCCCAACCTGGGACAGACCCTGAAATTTTTGAGAAAGACCACAGCACCCCCAACTTCAAATTGTTTATGTCAGATGCCATTTTGATCCCAGGTATCTGAGTCACAGATTTACTGCCCATTTCTTTAAGCAGCAGTATCCTCTCCAGCATGTGTGGCAGAGTGCAGCAGATGGGCCTGTGCTAAAGGCAGAAGACCCTGGGGTGTCTGCATGCAGGAAAAATATAGCCATGTGGCTTCATAGCAAGACATTAGGTAGCTGCCACCTGCTCTTCTGCACCACCACAAGGGTTAGCACTTGGCTGCAGAGGATGGAGAGGCAAGTGGGGAATAGGTACCACCAGCCATCCTAGATGATGTGTTCCCCTTTCAAAGCTGTGGGATTTTAGATAGCTGTACAGTTAATGCCAAAAGGTGACATTAACTTAAAATCCAAAAGCACAAGCACAAGCAGCCTGAATTCTGCAGAGTGGCAGCATGTGGGGCCATGTACTGGTTTCTTGCTGGTTTTCCCAAGAGTAAAACACACCTGTGCTCTGCTCTATGTACTTTCCCATCTGTGCACAAGGCAGATTGCATGGCACTTCACATCTGTAGAGGAAAACTGAATAAATTTTAAGAACTGCCTGTTTTGAGCTCTAAGACAAGGTCAATGTTACTTTCAGGTTAATCTACACTAAGTTATTTCCTGTTTTCAGTTATCAGTTTTATGCTCATGTGTGTAAACAATAGGATACAACTCAAAAATTTGAAGTAATTGACTAGGAATTATTTTTTACCTAATACCTTTAGCTATCAATTTTGACATGGTGTCAAAATTCTTGTGAAAAAATGAAATAGTGCCTTAAAAACCATGTTCACAAACTGAAAATAAGAAGGGAATAAATGTGTAAATAACATATTCTCTCCCAAAATCTTAAAATTTTGAGATTTTTCAAATTTTTGGAGGAATTTCATGGGTTTTTTTACTTTTAGTTTTACATTATTCTGGCCCTTCTAGCTTTCAAAGAGACAAGGATTTTTCCATTTTCCTAAGTGACAAAACATATTAAGGGAAAGGGAAAAAATATATTTCACAGAAACAGGGGGAAGAGGGATGAGGAAGAGACAAGGAAAATAAAAAGTGCAGCTATCCTCTAAAAAAGTCAGAATACTGAACAATGGCAAAAACTAAACTATTCATAAAGTCAAAAATTTCATAGAAGTTATTTGACAGAGCAAAAATTATGGACTCTCTATCTTACATAGAAAAATCTGCCAGATTTCTAATTTTTGAGCAATTCCATTGGTCCAAAACTATTTCAGATGGCTAAATAACATTTCAGACAAGAGTGTTTTATAATGGCCTTTAGAGAAACTGCAAGAGACAGAGTATTTTATTTTTTGAATTGTTTTATATGTAATTTAATTTGCCTAGACACATTTGTATTTCTGTGTTTATTCAAAAGGTTGGAAAAGATCTTCAAGGACCTTAAATGTAATAGAAAGTCCTGAATAATACAGACAGCCCTACCCTTTCATTTACCCTTATTCAGTGGTTTGTCAGAAGCATTTCTGAGAATGGTATTATTAAATATGTCATAACCAGCAAAGTATAATTCCATTTTTTGTAACTAGAGAATCCACATTACCAAAAGTGTAATGTTGGATACTTTTGTAATTCTTTTCCTCCATTTTTCATGTACATATTTTTGGAGGGGTTTCTTCATTACAAAAAGAAATAGACTGTTCCACGTTTGGTTAATGACATATGAGGATATATATACTTTTTTTTAGATAAGTGTTTAAAAGCTGATGATATTGTTACTGCCCAGCAAATCACAAAACGGTTCTGTTAGCTAACACTATGCATCATTTATCTTTCTGTATTTCTCCTATGTCAATTGTGATCACAAATAACTGTGTTTTATGTCAAATTTAAATTAGAGGAAGAAGTGGATATCTTAAGCAGTCTCCTCAATATGATATGGGGAAAAAAGTAACAGTGATAGCTTCTGCAAGGATAAGTGTGAGTGCTACATTTGCAGAACAGATAATACAGGGATCTTGTCAACTGCAGCATGTGGGACAGCAACTTCAGAGTGCAGTCAGCCTCCTCTTGGCATAGTGAGGGAGCACTTGTATCTTCTCCTGCCCCTCAAGTGTTTAGAGTGTATACTAAGTGATATTGAAAGGCTTTTTATCAGCAATCAGTTCAAATAAGTTAAGCACTTTACTTTCCCAATAACTAATCTTAAATGCATCTTTAAATTTAACTTTAGCCAGAAGACTGAATGCTATCTTGAAGAAAAAAAAAAAAAGGTTAAGAATGACAGGAACAATGAGAACTAGAGAGACTCTTAAAACCCTTTTTTCTTTTTGTTTTTTATTCTCCTCATATTTTCAAAATATTAGCAACACAATTATAACTGAGGATAGTGTGCTTTTTCTTAAGCACCATATTTGATATTCAAGAAGAAAAAGCAAACAATATTTTATTCATTTATAAGGGAAACTATGTACATATAAAAAATATTTGGTTTTCATTAAATCCTTTTCAATAGCTTTTGTTTATTAAAGGAACAGAGATGTTCAATATCTTTAAACACTTTCAATATCACTCTAATCTTGTCCATAAAAGATGATTCTATTGCAGAGCTGGGGCTGCTTCTCCCATTCCTTGAATGGAGTAGCCAGCTTCTTCTGGACTTGCAGGAAGCTCTTAAGAGTCCTCTTAGTCCACCTTAGAGCTCAATCTGGTCTGTAGATGAGATCAGTAAATTCTGTACTTATGGACTTGGAGTATTATAATGGAAATATTACATGTTTGACAAGTCATATTTAGTTTATTCTTGCATTGTTCATTAGTATTCCATCAGTGAGACAATTCCTCTGTTGGAACAGCAACAGCCTAAAGCTCCACAGCTTTCAATAATGAAGACATTTAGGGCTGGATTTGTCACCTAGTTTTGGCTATCTTAAGCTCATGCAAGCAGTATAACACACCTGTTTGTGCTCTTTGATATCCACTGGGAGACTCAAGCACCTAAACGGCAATATATCCATGTAACTCTGACACTGAAAGATGAAACTCTGTCCTGTCATATCCATCTGATATCTATGTCTATCTGATTTCTATGGTGACTGCAGAAGAAAACTGAGAATTACCTTAGAACAACTTGCAGCAACTGACATTAAGAGGCATGAAGCTGAGTCTTGCCTGTAATAAAGATATTTTTTGACCTTAAACTTCAATGTTTCAGTTGCCAGTTTTACCTTCCTTAGAAATGATTCCTGCAGAATAAAAGTCAACATTACATGTTTAAGTGAAACTGCCATTAACTTTAACAGAGAGGAATATTCTGCATATGTTCTACTGGTGCAAAATATAACAGCTATTAAATAAATAAATAAAATAATAAACCAAACCTAATTAAACTACCTTTAAGGATAAGGAGATATTAAATGCATGGCCCATGAGACACTTAGGTACCTATTTCCAAAGTTGTACCTGGTCCTGAAAAATTTTCAAACATTAAAACTATTATTTCAAATACATCAGTCAAAATCTGCTCCAGATTTAGTTAGTGGTGGTCAGCGCAATTGTTCTTATTTTGCACCAAAACATGACAGAAGAATTGGTCAATATCATTTTATACACCTACATATTCTCATATTGTGCAGAAGGAAATTTCCCAATTAGCTACTTACAGTTCTTACGTACAATATAAGGACTTTTCTTTATATATCTAGAATTAATTTTTAATAAGATGAAATAGTGAAAATTGTGATGTGGGTTTATTGAATCCAAGATCTGTCACACTTATGCACTTGACATATCTTTTCTATGCAAATTTTCTGAGAGGGACATAAGTCATTTTTAATAAATGTGGGGAAAAGGTCTGAGGTGAAATGAGGTTGGTGGTTGGGGCTCAGATTCTAATAAGATAAATTAAGGCTACTCACTCAGCTAACACTCGGTGCAGTTGTCAGCAGTCCTGGTTTTAAAAAGGAAAGAAGATGGAAGAAAAGATTTAAAGATGAATGAGCCATGTAGGCTAAAATCCCCTCTCATTTCAGTAGGCAGTGATTCTGTAGGGTCAAAGTTGAAGAATGATGGGAAGAGTATTAAGAAATCAGGCAATTTAGAATGGAGATATATTCTCACAGATATGAATTATCTCTTCAGAGTTATAAATTTGGATACAAGCAGGCTACTTTTTCTGGACATTAGCAGAGAATCTGGCCTGATCTCTGCACCTAAGTTTGGGTTTTCAAGTTTCCAATAAGTTTCCAAATTTTGATGAAGAGCAATTATCTTGTACAGGTCTGTAACCCATTTTCATACAGACCTCCACATCACTTCAGAGAGGTACATACATGAAAGGAGAGTAGAACAGGTTCTTTAATTTTCAAATAGCATATTTGATAAATTATACAACCTAATCCACAGTGTTAATTCTCTACAGTGATGTTTATAGAGTAGCTGATATAACATATATAGAGCACTGTAAATATGTCAGGTTTTATTGTTTATTTTAACAAATGGATAGGGCTGCATTAGCATTGCAGAAAATGTATAAATATTGATTTGAAAACCTGGTGTGCACAATAGAAGACCAACCCTTCTAACCCTCTTAGAGAAAACCAGCCACAAATAAAGTTCATCACCATTTTTTCAACAAAATAATTAACACATAATTTATCCCAAAAGTATGATCATGCTTGTTGTTACCAATGGCAACTGAAGAATTTTTAACAGTTCTAACACTACCCTGTGAAGACTATATCTGTTTGTATATCAGAAGAAAGCACATAATAGTACATATTACAACAGCCTTTTATTTGTAGTGGAATCTATCAGGGTAACATTTATTAACTCTGTATGGGCTGAAGGTTAAAGTATGCAGCTGACAAATGTTTGTGTTATTCTGACCATGTGAAAACAAAATCAATAAATGCATTTTTGGAACTAAGGAAACAGTTATGCATCATCTTAGGGCATGTCTTGTTCATTTACTTTATATCTCCTGTATGCAGAAAGCTCTGTCCATAGTGGTATACAGCTGTATATAATTAGAGACTTTTTTATTAATAAACTTTGTTTAAGTAGGTTGTTAACTGATTGAATACAGCACATTTATATTCATAATGAATTATCCAAAATTTAGGAGACTTATACTATTTTAGATGGACACCAGACTTTGTCTAAGACTTCTGCTCTAGGAGATGAGTTTGAAATCCCATAAGTAGGACTTTCAGTAATGCTATCAGTACTGTCCTGCTTTATCAGGACCAAAAGCAAGTAAAAGGTAACTAGCATCTCATTACACACTGTGAATAGAAGACAAAAAGGGTAAAGGGAATTTTTTTCAAGCCTGTTTCCCAGCCATGAGTAGTTAGTTGTTTAGATCAGTCTCAGATACCTGACATATCACAGCCCAGGGGAGAATGACTAAAAGAACAGCAACCACATTAGTAAATCTTCAGGGCCACCAACTGGCTACTACATATGGATGGCAACATGTGTTGCCTTGAAGACAAAAAGGGGACAGAGAAATACCAAAAGACAAACATTAGTTACAAACAGAGCTAAAAGAAAAATGCTGTAGTGATTGGATGCCCTAGCACCATTTGACACAGTTTGCCATTTTGATAACATTTTCAAAATAGCAAATTTTGATGCCAAAAGTTCAAAATAGAAAAATTTCTACACTGAAAGCCCATTTTCTTCTAACAAAAATATTTGCAATATAGTTCTTTAACAAAGCCTTTTGTGCTCTGTTAAACAGAGTTTTCAGTAGCTGACTGCATTTCATCATCTTGTTTTATGGCTAAAAGTCCATAATCAGACCAAGTACATCAGATTTTCTTTTATGCTATCACAAAACAGAAGAAAACATCCTTTGCTTCTCAGTGAACCTCAAAGTGTCAAACTGGCTATAATAGCAGAGTTTTCATTTCTGTATTCAACAAACTCTAAAACACTGTATGCTCTGGTTCAATGGATCCTTATCATATTGTCATACCATACACAGAAAGAGGATGAAATGTCTAGAGGACAGATGATTCCCTCATGAAGTCTTTAAATTTAATAAAACAAGTACCATTTTAGTATTTATAGGTTGAGAGGCTAGCACACTTTTGTGCAAGCATATAGTGAAAATCTAATGTTCTGATGAGTTAAAGTAAAAATTATTTGTGTTAATTACAGAATGTGATAAAGTGTCAGCTTTAAAATAAACCATTTAAAAGTTTAGCATGATTGGTGTTGAAATATTGACTCAGAAATGCATGCTAATGTTTAGAACTAAATCTTGATTAAATCCTTTTCAGCTGATACCATCAGAAAATATCCTTAGAAATAGTAAATATTAAAAATGTAGTTCGATTGCGACCCTTTCATTTGTTTAGAAACATAAACATTAGATTTGGTTTGTTTTATAGAATTTTACAAATTTTAAGATTGAAGAAGAATTGAACAAGAATAGTGTTCCTGTATGTCAGATTGTGTGAATATTTAAAATATAGCTGTCTGGCATTTCAACAAGCCTAGGGTAATAAACACTTTTCAGTGACACATGGGATTTTATTTTAAATTAGTTTATTTCTTCTTATCTCTAATACCTGAACTTGTGCGGATTGCAGTGTAAAAATAAATAGTGCCATTTTCTGCATATGTCTTATATCCTAAGTAATTATTTTTAAAAATATCCTGAAATTTCTGCTCTTATTGATTGAATAACTTAATTTTTTGGCCTACTTTTAAAAAGAACAATGAATAAAATATGCAAACCAAATACATTTTTATGTAAGCACTCTGCAAGGTGGATATTAATGTCTTGAAAATTACCTGTGAGTTAAGGTGAGACTATTTGCTTTTAGACTATGACAAAATGAATAATGAAAACAAGTATTGTTGAAACATGGTATACTTTCTTTCTATATATAAATAACGGCAGAAGAATTTCACCCAATACTACTTTATTTCAGAGAGGAATTAAATTGATTAGGGGAAAATGAAAATAAATATGAAAACCCAAACATTGTTCCTGTCATAATTTTTTTTAAAAGGCCTATAAAACATTGGCAAAGTGCATCACTTGATTCAAAAAGAATTTCAAGAGTTTGAAAGATTCATTTTATATGAAGTATCTGAAGAAGAATTTTCACAAACTTAAGAGTTTCTCACTGCATAAACTGCTTCTTGTTTTTGGAAGAGTTCCTCTGGTCATATTTCCAAAGGAGGCTTATATAAGTAAACCACAATACCATTCTTCTTGCCACCAGGTGGTCTTTCTTATAAAAAACCTGTTCATTACCAGTACTGTTCTTCCCTTCTTTTCAAATTAATTCTAAAGAATGATTCTACATTCCACTAAAAGTCTGTAATTCCCCTTGAGGTGTTATACCTTAAGTCTTCTGACCTACACAGCCTAAATGTTGATATAAGAGACAAACAGCTTTAAAAACAGTATTCTTTCCCTGCCAGAACAGCAGCTTTTAACAAAATCATTCTGCACCCTCACATCTAGAACTCTCTCCCTCATACCTAGATCAGTTTAGTAACTTCATCTTCTCTGTCCTTGTATTGGTATAAGTGGAACTTCAAATCTCTAAAAGAGTCTAGTTCAGGCAACCTGATCCCTAAACAAAACATGAAACATGTGGTCTCCATCAAAGCTTTATCATGATTTTTCCTTTTTGTGAAGCAGTGACTGGATAGTCCCCTTCTCCTTGAGAAAGGCACACAAATACAATTCCTCTGTTCCCGTTACAGTAGCTCTCACTTGATTTCTGATTAAGATAATCATAGAATCAGTTGGGTTGGAAGAGACCTCCGAGATCATCAAGTCCAACCCTTAATCCAACCGCACTTTGAATCCTAGATCATGGCACGCACTCAGTGCCACGTCCAGTCTCACCTTAAAAACCTTCAGGATCAGAGAATCCATCACCTCCCTGGGCAGGCCATTCCAATGCCTGACCACTCTCTCTGTAAAGAACTTCTTTCTAATATCCAACCTAAACCTCCCCTGGCAAAGCCTCAGCCCATGCCCTCTTGTCCTACTGTTGGTTGCCTGAGAGAAGAGACCAACCCCCACATGGTGATAACATCCTTACAAGTAGTTGTAGAGGGTGATAAGGTCTCCCCTGGGCCTCCTCTTCTCCAGGCTAAACAACACCAGCTCCCTCAGCCTTTCCTTACAGGACTTGTGCTCAAGTACCTTCACCAGCCTCGTTGCTCTTCTCTGAACCTGCTCCAGCACCTCAATATCTTTCCTGAACTGAGGGGCCCAGAACTGAACACAATACTCAAAGTGTGACTTCACCAGTGCTGAGTAGAGGGGAAAGATCACTGCCTGATGGCCACACTATTCTTGATACAGGCCAGGATGCCATTGGCCATCTTGGCCACCTGGGCACACTGCTGGCTCATGTCCAGCCTCCTGTCAATCCAGACTCCCAGATCCCTTTCTACCTGGCTGCTCTCCAGCAAATCTATGTCCAGCCTGTAGCTCTGCATGGGGTTATTGTGGCCAAAGTGGAGGACCCAGCACTTGGCCTTGTTAAACCTCATCCCATTGGAATCAACCCATCTCTCTAGCCTATCAAGGTCTCTCTGCAGAGTCCTCCTTCCTTTCCGTAGGTTGACTCTCTCTCCCAACTTGGTGTCCTCTCCAAACTTCCTAACGATGAACTCAATCACCTCAACTAAATCATCACTACACATGTTAAACAAAGCTGGGCCCAACACTGATCCCTGGAAGACACCACTGATGACCAGCTGCCAGCTGGACATAGCCCCATTCACCAGCACTCTCTGGGCCTAGCTGTCCAGCCAGCCAGTTCTTAACCCAGCACAGAGTGCCCCTATCCGAGCCATGGGCTACCAACTTTTCCAGCAGTATGCTGTGGGAGACAATATCAGAGGCTTTGCTGAGGTCCAGATAGACACATCCACAACCTTTTCCTCATCCACCGGGTGGGTCACCGGATCATAAAAGGAGATTAGGTTGGTCAGGCAGGACCTGCCCTTCCTAAATACGTGCTGGCTGGGTCTAAGACCTTGCCCTTCCTGTAGATGATGTATGATTGCACTCAGGATGATCTGCTCCATAACCTTGCCAGGTACCGAGGTCAGGCTGACAGGTCTGTAGTCGCCCAGGTCCTCCTTGCAACCCTTTTTGTGGATTGGTGTGACATTTGCCAACTTCCAATCATCTGGAACCTCCCCAGAGAGACAAGGTTGCTGGTAGATGATGGAGAGTGGGTTGGCAAGCTCTTCTGACAGCTCCCTCATCACCCTAGGATGGATCCCATCTGGTCCCATAGATTTCTGAGGATCCAAGTGTTTTAGTAAATCACTAATTGTATCCTCCTGGAATTTAAGGGGGTTATTCAGCTTCCTGTCATTGTCTATCAGCTCCAAAGGCCAGTTGTCCTGAGGGCCACCTGTCTTGCTGGTGAAAACTGAGGCAAAGTAGGTGTTAAGTACCTCAGCCTTCTCCTCCTCCTGATTTACTATGTTCCCCCTAGAGTACAGCAAAGAATGGAAGTTTTCCTTGCCCCTCCTTTTCTTATAGATATATTTATAGAAGGGCTTTTTGTTGTCCTTAACAGAAGTAGATAAATTAATTTCAAATTTTACTTTTGTCTCCCTTATTTCTTTCCTACAAGACCTAACTAAGTCCCTAAATTTTCCATGAGTAACCAGCCCTTTCTTCAGCAGTCAGTAAGCTCTCCTGTTTCCCTGATTTCCTTCAGAATCTTCCTGTTCAGCCAAGCTGGTTGTCTTCCCTTCCAGCTTGCCTTTCGGCACACTGGGGCAGCCTGTTCCTATGTACTCAAGACTTCCTTCCTGAAGTACCTCCATCCCTCCTGTATCCCCTTGTTTTCAAGGGTTGTTTTCCAGGGTATGCTCCAAAACAATCTTCTGAATAGGCCAAAATCTGCCCTCCAGAAGTCAAGTGTAGAAGTTTTACTGATGGCCCTCCTCACATCCCTGAGTATTGAAATGTCTATTATTTCATGGTCACTATGCCCCAACAGCCTCCGACTACAACATCTCCCACCAACCCCTCTCTGGTTGTAAACAGCAGATCTAGTGGGGCCCCACCTCTGACAGGTTCATTTACCAGCTGAAGCAGGAAATTATCCTCTATACACTCCAGGAATCTCCTAGACTGCCTCTTCTCTGCTGTGTTGAGCTCCCAGCAGATATCTTGCAGGTTAAAATCGCCCACAAGAACAAGGACAGCCAATCTTGAGACATATGCCAACTGCTTGTAGAATAATTCATGCCCTTCATCATTCTGGTTAGGTGGGCTATGAGAGACTCCCACCAGGATGTCAGCCTTGTTGGCCTTCCCCCTGTTCTAGTCCACAGGCACTCAGCTTTACTGTTAATGACCTTGAGTTCTACAGAATCAGGAGACTCTCTAACATACAGAGCCACCCCTCCATGTCTCCTACCCTGCCTGTCCTTTCTGAAGAGCTTGTAGCCCCCCCATAGCAGCACTCCAATCATACGAGTCATCCCACCATGTTTCTGTGATGGCAACTACATCATAATTTTCCTTCTGCACTATGGCTTCCAGCTCCTCTTGGTTGTTTCCCATACTGCCTGCATTGGTGTACATGCACTTCAGCTGGGCCAATGATTTTACTCTCAACTCAGGCTCTACACCCTTAGGCTTATCTTTGGAGAGCCCAGTTTCAGACCCTTCCCCCTTCAAACCTAGTTTAAAGCCCTCCTAAGCAGCACTGCCAACTTAGGGGCTACAGTTCTTTTGCCCTTCCTAGATGGATGAAGCCCATCTGGTTTGAGGAGACTGGGTAACACGGAGTTTGCTCCATAATCAAAAAATCCCAAAATTTTGAGGCTAGCACCAGTCCCTAAGCTGGTTGAGCTGTCCTATATCTCTCATTTATCTCCTCATTCATCCCAGCTAGCACAGGAACTGAGGCAATTACTACCTGTGCTCCTGTCCCATGAAGTGATCAGGCCAGCACCTTAAAATCTTTTTTAATTACCCTGGTACTTCTTTCGTTGATGCCATCACTTCTGGCCTGGAAAACCAGCAGCGGGTAATAGTCTGAGGGTTGAATAAGCTTAGGAAGTCTCTTATTATTATCCCTCACCCTGGCCCCGGAAAGGCAGCAAACCTCCCTATGAGATGGGTCTGGCCAACATATAGGGCCTTCAGTTCCTCTCAAAAGGCAGTCACTGATTACAACCCTTCTCTTTTTCCTTGTATCTGTAGTTGTAATCTGTCTTGCAGATGGGGGAGTAACCAGAAGACCTTGTAGACAGATCTGCCTCCTGACTGTCTTCCATCAGACTTTCTGAGTCCAGGGCCATATACCTGTTTTTTAAGGGCACCAAGGTAGGTGAAAGGGGTCAAGAGGGGGTGTTTTTACCTCTACGATCAGGCACCTGTTTCCATTCGTCCCCATCCCTATGGTCTGTTCTGTCCGCCTGATGGCAGGAGGGGCTGGGCTTCACCACCTCCTGCTGGGCTTCCTTAGGAGTGGAAAGGGTGTGACTCGACCAGTCAATTTTCCTTTCACTCTCCCTTATGCTTCTGAGCCTTTTCACCTCTTCCTTTAGCTCTGCTAGCAGGCACAACAAATTGTTCACCTGCTCACATCGCATTCAGGTGCTTCTCACATTGTCCTCCAATAGCAGTTCCAGGCTCAAACAGTCTATGCAGCCAGAGGCCTGAGTGGCTGCATCCTTTTTAGAGGATTCTGTCTGCGTTGGCACGCCTCTACTGGTAACAGGAGCAACAGCTTTCATTTTTTTGGAAGGCATGACTGCCTTGAGTTGTGGGGAGAAAAAAACAAACAAAAAAAGCCCTGGGCTTGTGCCCTGCCTGTGCGAACTGCCATGCAAATTGCTGTGCCGTGCCATGCCATGCCCTCACTGCTATGCTATGCTCTCACTGCCATGCCAAGCCCCTGTTTGCCCGCTCCTGTTCCCCACGCTCCCCAGAGATGTTTTTAAAGCCTTCTCAACTCCCTGCTAATGAGCAAGCCTCGCCTCTCACTCACCTGAAAACAGTTGGAGAAGCAGCAGCCAAAGCCTAGCAGGAAATTTCAGAGTACTGCATCTACCTTCCCACGAACACTTTATTTATCTGAAATTTCACTGGACTTCTAGTACACAAATTTTTAAGAAGAATCCAGATATTCAGAACTGGTTTTTTCTTCCTTGATTGTCATACAGAACACATGCTTGCAAAATGTCCTGCAAGTCATTATTGCTTAGTCTTCTATATTTGAATCATATGCACAGTTTGTAACAGAAAAAACATTATTCCTCTTCCTATTTTGATAACCAATACATTATGTTAAAATTCAACCTAGAAGTAAAAGTATAAAATTGTGAAAACATGTAATTAAAACAAAGAGGTATTCTTAACTTTCAAGGGCTGTCAGATATTGAAAAGACTTTCTGGTGATGTGATGGAATGATATGAATGATTTAAAATTCATCTAGAGGGAACATAGAGAGATTATATGACAGAGAATGATACAAAGAGGTAGCTAAATGACATTATATGTCTTCCCATCTAAAATTTCTTTGTTTAAAGGTACAATTCTGTTCAGCTAGCTCTGTAACTTTTTCTTGATTAAGATCAAAAATCAGCCTCTTATTTGATCCTGGTCATTCACAGTGACAACAGGACACCATCAGACATTATACAGGCAGTTTCTATGGAGTCATTTTGATGGGCAGGATACAAAACAGTAACTTAATCTGTAATCTTAAATTAAAACTTAAAATTAAATTTAGCTTGTAATTTTCAGAAGAAAATATTTTTATGCAACACATGGAAGCCTAAATGGGAATACTGTAATAACTGTGTATCCAATTATTACTAAGTACCAGCTCTTCAGGTGTAATGGTCTCATGGAGTGACTTGAATTATTAACATTTTTATAATCAAAGGAAATTGTGTGTGTGTGTGTGTGTGTGTGTGTGTTGTGTGTGTGTGTGTGTGTGTGAAGTTCTCATATTACAATCATTAACAACTCCTGTTTTTAGTGTGACTACATTCATCTCTGTGAGTTTGAATAGAATTTCTGTCAGTAATCTGGCTTCTGTCAAACAGGAAACAGAAATAAACTAAACAATAAAAATATTCTGAAAGTCCAACTGTTAAAAATATCACATTTAGCCATCAAACATTAAGAAGAATTAATATAGTTGATTTAGGGTTCCAGTTCAGTAATTTTTTAGTTTTTCATTTAGTAGAGAGAAGAAGATATGTTGAAACACAAAACTTCCTCAAAACATTTTAAATTGGCTCTTAAGCAACAGATGATACCAATACCATTTAAAATTTATATTATGTAATCTCCATATACACTGTATACATACATATGCCACAACTAATACAGATTTATGTTATTATTTGTATAAAATTTTTATATTTATGCTATGTCTGTAATACAGATATCACATTAAAAGGATGCATGTACTCTTAGAGGTAGATTCTATTTTTAATATTTTTAATCTCTGAACAGTTTCAAAATTTGGACTGTGCCTTCTTTCATAATTGAAAGATTCCTAAATATTTATCCTGTCATCTTCAATCTTCCTTTTGGAAGCATTATCATCATAACTTAAAATAACTTTTCCTCAGTGATCTTCCTTAGCAAGAGGCCACATGCACATCACATCAAGTATGTCAAAGCAGGTTTCCATAGGATAAAATTCAGTCATTTTTCAGCATCTCCAAAAAGGTGCTCATACCGTCTTTGCTATTACTAATGCATTTCAATAATGAAAACAGAGATAAGGCCATGAAGATCTCTTATGTATTTTACAAAACATAAGCCAGAGCATTGAGTACTATTTCCTTCACCTATGGGGAATAAATAGAAAAGAGTAGTGGATGTACTGACTACATACTGATTTAGAAAACAACATTAATTGCTTGTGTGCATAGAATTTTGCATAAATAAGCAAATGAGTAAAAAAAGAGTGGATGGATGAATGTGGATGAAAAGGAAGTTATTGCTGTTTTAGGAAAGACTTGGTTGAATACATTAATTCAGTCCTGCTACAGTTAAAGTCGTCTTGACTTTGACTAAATTCCAAACAACCCTGCAATCTAAAAACATAAATAAAGAAAATGAAAATGGATTAATGAAACAAAGACACATGAACACATTTAAAAATATTTCCAAAAGTTATCAGAAACTGTTTTAATTTCAGCTGAAACTCTAATGATGTTGGAGTATACATGCAAGCAGGAAAACCATTTTCACATTGCAAGATCAATGCAGACACTGCTTCTTTATGCATTCCTGGTGCTTTTCCACAGCCCACTGGAAATATCTGAGATGGTATCTTAGTTTGAGACAAAAACCAAAATGTTTACCAAAGAAAACAGAGAGTATTCCTCCACAATAATCACATCACTCCTTATTAAATTTAAGAAAAAGAACTTTAATTAGAAAATGGATATAAGAAGGATAATTGTTCTTAACTACTATATATACTGTAAACACACCAGAGCAAACTACTCCCCTAGCACCAAAAGTAAAAACAAAAGAGAACAACCCCCAAATGGTAGGTTCCTCCTGGAGCAGTTTCATTATGGACAGTGTCTGTGTCACAACTCAGCTGGCTGCAAGGTGAATTCTCAGTCTTTTCCCAGTGAGGCAGAGACAAGGGATGAACACTCACGTGGACTCTCTCTCTCTCTTCTTGTCCTTTGTTCCAAACGAAGAAGAAAAAAGCTGAAAATGGAGGAAATGGTGATTATTCCCAGGAATCTCCTTGCAGTCCAAGTCAGTCTCCAGGAAAAGAAAAAAAAAGTCTGCAGTGTGTCCTGAAGCAGCTGTGTCTCTCCTCTCTTCTCTCTCTCTGAAGCTCAGGGTACCCAGAGATGGAGGGGGGAAAAGCAAAAAGCAGAGCCAGAAAAAAAAGAGCTCTCACTAGCAAGCAGTGGCTCCTTTTCTACAGCTGCCCAAAGAACCACCCCCATTCCCATTCAAAAAAGTCAAGCCAGAACACAGGGGGAAAAAAAGAAAAAACCTCTCCCCACCCCCAGGTGCTGGTGTTCTGTTTTCTCACCTCCACCCCGCCATTCAGCTGGAATCTGAAAGTCATCAGCTATCTTTTGTCCTCTATCCTGGCACTCCAAGCCCAAACCTTTGTGTTGGTAAGGTGAGAAAAATTCTCTGAGAGTCTCCTCCCAATACCACCTTCCTGTGTTTGAACCTTTAACAAATGGGATTTTCTAAATCAAGACTATTCAATGCATGAGTCTTGTATGTCATAAGACCTTGTTTCATATTGTGAAAGGTAATTTAAAATCATCATAAACTGAAAATGGGTAGTATATGTTGATATGGTTGAGAAACAGTAATTAAAAAGTATTAGCTGAAGGGTCTTATGTTTATGAAGTAAGTTAAATGTATGATGAGGGAAGAACCTTCCCAACAATTCCTGTTTCACAATGTGAATATTGAATAATCTGACTTTTCTTTGGGTCATAAAGTTTGAATAATTAAATGATAGGTCATTTGAACTCTGTTGTGTCATCAACTAATTACTACATTTATGCTTGTCAATAGCAAACCCATAGCAGTATTTTAAATTCCATTTATTGTGCTTTAGCTTAATGCTTACTGTTACTTTTCCTCCACATTTTTTCCCATCATGAAAATTAACCTACAATATATCTTTCTGGAAAGAAAATAAACAGCTCCCTTGCCAAGGCTTTCATTACACTGCTTCTTTCCATTATGAATTGTGATCTAACAGTAGCCTAGTAAAAAGCCAGGGCCTTTGAAGTGTTGTGCTAATTTGATTAATACATAGTTACATCCTGTTATGATGCACTTTGCCTTATGCATTTTAAATGGAAAATGCAAAGTGGATTACATTTGTGTTAAAAACACAGCATACTAAATGAACACCATTGAAAGTGGTCTGTAATAACAAGCACTGCAAGCACTTTAAACATGTAAAACGTTACTGCTTGAAGGTTAATAATAATTCTCCAAAAATATATGATTTTATAACAATTAAAAGGTCAATATAAATACTACTGAGATTCACACAGTTGTTGTGGGAAATACTTGATTTAAATGTCTTGAATAAAACAAAACAAAATATTCAAAAGAATCCTCTGAACCGCATGTCTTTCTCCTCATCCCCATAAGTACTCTGGGTCTTGAAGTCACTGCTAACTCACCTTACGTTCTACCTGAGAAGAACATTATGTGCTTGTCCCTTCTGTTTACATGAAGAGTTACATTGAACTTCAGTGTTAGTTTATATAAGTTTCGTGTGCCTAGCAGGAGGCAGTATTACACAACACTATTATTTATAGAAATATTTTGTCTGGTTTTTTCCTTTATCTTTTTAAAATACGTTGTTCTATCATAATACTTCGAGATACCAATAATCACCTCAGAATAAGAAATATGTGGTTTCAAGTCTACTCTAAGCAAAAGATGTAAGCAAATTAACTATGGTTTTTAAGTGTATATCAGTATGATTTGAACAGTTACATAATTAGTGCACCTACTAAATTCTCTGACAACTTACTGGAGTAAAAATGGTTCCTCAGACTGGAGGAAGCACCCCATCAGAACACTGCCCTTTTATGTACTTATGTTAATGCAGATGAAATATTATGCAATCAGTGATGACACCAAAACCTTACCATACTTTTTAAAAATTACAGATGTTGATTACAATTTGCACTGGAACTGCACCCAGGCTGTGTTTCAACTTTTACAGTTCTGCTTGAATGGAGAGAGGTGTCATTCCATAAACTCACCACATTTCCATGTATTTCAGTCTTTGGTGTATTTCAGTCTTTGCTTGATTTTAGAAGCTAATCAGATACCTCTGGGGGTTTCTTGGTGGTTTGTTTTTCTTTTTTTTCTTTTAATTATTATTTCAGGTGAAAAAAAATGTATTGTGGACTATAGCATCATTTTTTATGGCAGGAAAAGTCCAGCAAATGCATTATAATAAAGTGTGGGGCTTATTGCTGCCTATTGCATAGATTTGTTGGTAAAATTAAAGGTTCCAGACATTTGTTATTCCATCTCCCTCCCTCCAGGGAGAGACAGCAGGTTTGTCTGTGTTTCTAATTTGTATTTAAACAGTTTAATTAAAGCTTCTTACCTATCCATTTGCAAAACTGTAGCATAGGGTTTATTTCAATTTGTATTCCTGAAATTAAGTTGAATTACTTTATTCAGTACAGACTTCTCAGTTCTGCTTTTATTTGGTCATTAAATAATTCAGTCCAAACTTTTTTCTTGCTTAGCAAGTTTTCATATGTTCACAGTTTACTCACAGTCTACCCACTTTTTTGCTAGACAATAATAATTATTATTATATTTTTTAACTGTTACTTAATCTCAGAAGAAATCTTCACCATCATGTTTTAAATATTTTTCTAAATTTTCTACTTTTGTTAGTATTTCTTAATAACATATTCTGCAATGGTGATGGAAACCATCTACGGAGTTGACTGAGAGCATACTTTTCAAAAAAATACATAATTCCAATTATTTATGTCAGGACACTGTAATCTGGTCAGACTGCAATATGTGCAGTAAAAATGCAGTGAAGTCAGCTGCAAGACTTTTCCCTTTGCCTACATGGGTTTTTGGATCAGTATCACCTAGTCCTGTTGCCTCCTGTCCTGGCATTTACAGTATGCACTGCATTGACAGTATGTGGAGAACAAAAAAACCCCACCTATCTTATGAAAAATCTTGGATGTAGTTTCTACACTAAGAACTTGAAATTTTCCCTTTTTATCTGGTTCTTCATGTCATTACATTACAAACTTATAGATTATGTAATGTCCTTGTATAATGATACTTTCAAGCAGCTTTTTTACAGTTTGTGAGCTTTCAGGAATAAGTTGGATATGTCTTCCAAGTATACACCAGAGATATGCTGGCAACATGAGTTTTTATTTCATCATCTCTTAATAGCATCACGTAAAGCAAATAATGCTTACTGAAAATAATGTGGCTGTCTCAGATTCCAGTCTTAATGAATAATTTTAAAGAATAATACTAAATGGTGGCTCCAGTTCACAGTATGAATAAATAGGACACTTTTATAATAGCTTAATATGGTATAAAGCATTGTAAAACAGGACCAATACATTTTAGAATTTAACTGAGATTTTAAGTTTTCATAAGACCTTTGAGACGTATTTCAAGAAAGCCAATAGGCATAATCATTCTGAATAAATTAATTAAATTTTTAATTCTGATTATCACCAGCAGAGAGATCTAAAGAGCAAAAGTTTATTTTTTATATAGTGAAATCCTTATAAAACCATTTTAGCTTACCACAAGTCACATTGATTTCTGACCTTGAATGAGAGAAGATAGTAAGCTGAGTGTAACTGACAACCTAAGAAAGTACTCTCTTCATCATACCTTCCTGTTCTGTCTTCAAAGAAGATTCAGAGTATAGCTGAAGAAATAGAGTTGAACCTGGAAACAATCAAAATTATTCAAAAATCATCCCCAGTATGAATAAAAGGTGGATTACATCTTGTTGATCAATGAAATCACTTGGAGAGTGATCCCATTGCACCTGAAATCTATGAATAATCACCCAGGAAACACAAGATGTATTCTTTATTATTTGCATTATAAGTCCAAATATCAGTCTTATTTTAAAGGCACTTAGAAACTCACTCAGAACAGAACAATATTTCTTGGCTTCTGCTCACATTCAATATATCACTCCCACTACAGTTTCCAATTTTTGTCAGGTTCTGAAAGACTTGAAAACCAGGTGGATCACAATATTTTATGTATCATCAGTGAAAGGCTGTATTGCAGTTGCTTTCATGCCAGAATTTCTCAAACCAAAGCCTTTAAGAACTAGTCAAACTTGCCACTAATGCCTCTGAAGTGTTTCACCAGTGAACTCTTTTAGAAGAGAAATGTGAAATTCACTCTGAGAGCAAACATAATTTGCTGTAACCAGACAAGATCTTTAAGACAAGTTAATAATCCTTCATAATCGAAGACAGTGTGATCCTTTCATAATGGAACTCCTTTTCTGAACTACTGAAATATAAATATAAACAATCAAAAAATGCATTACACTCATTAAAGATTTACAGGCTCGGCCAGATCTGTCACTATACTACCCATATATCTGAAGAGAAACTAGAACAAACCTTCACAGATTAAAGTTTGCATGTCTGATACATCTGATGCATGGCTTATTTTGTCTGTAATTGAGTTAGACCCTATTACTTATATCCGGGCAGAGAGATTCTTGCATTCACTTTGAGTTTTGCTGCTTCAGTAAAGCTCTCCAGAGGTGCTGCAAAGCTGCAAAGCAGAGGTCTTACCTGTTTCTTCATTGATTTGAGTTGGCAGTACCCTACACAAAATGCTCAATACCAAATAACACATATAATATAGGTTTTCCAACAGAAAGCACTAGAAAGGTAGGCGTGAAAGGAAAAGGATTTTCAAACCCATGCAGGGAAAGTGTCATTCATCACATTTTAAGCTATAAGAGAGTATAAGTGAATATGATCTGAATATGATTGCATCTGAACATTTTCTGATCAAACAGATAGTTAAATACTAAATGTTTTTTATCCTGTCACAAGAAGTACAAGAATAATAATATTTATAGCTGGCACTGGGAAAAGGAAGAACATAAAAGAATAAAGAATCAATTCTTCCCTGTTGTTATAAGAAACTTTGAAGAAATAAAGTCCACATTTATTGGATGAGTGGAGAAACACAGTGAATAAGGATGAGGAAAGCACAGAAAAATTGCCTTCTTTGTCTCACTCTTTAATAATAAGACTAATTGTTTTTCTGGTACCAAGTCCCCTGAGCTGGAAGACAGGTACAGGAAGAAGAATGAAGCCCCATAATCCAAGCTGACATGGTCAGATCATTCTGAGTGCCATCACATGGCATATTCAGGACAACCAGGGGATCAGACTCAGCCAGCTTGGGTTTGTTAAAGGCAAGTTCTGCTCAGTCAACAGGATCTCCCTCTATGACAGGTTGACTTGCTCAGCCTATGAGGGAAAGGCTGTGCATGTTGTCTACCTGAGCTTTAGGAAAGCATCTGACACCATTTCCCACAGTATTTTCCTGAAGAAACTGTCTGTTCACAGCTTGAAAAGGGGTACTCTCCACTAGGTAAAAAACTGTCTCAATGGCTGGGTCAGAGCGTGGTGGTGAATGGAGTTAAATCCTATTCATGGCCAGTCACTGGTGGTGTTCTCCAGCGTTCAGTATTTGGGACAGTCCTGTTTAATATCTTTATTGGTGATCTGAATGAAGGAATCAAGTGCACTCTCAGTCAGATTGCAAATAACACCAAATTGGGTGGGAATGTTGATCTGGTGGAAGGTGAGACTCTGCAGAGGAATCTGAACAGGCTGGGTTGATGGGCTGAGGCTCATGAGGTTCAATAAAGTGAAGTTCCAGCTTCTGCCTTGAGTCACAACAAACTCATGCAGCATCACAGAGAACCAGCATGCAACAGTGTCCAGAGAACGGCAATGGAGCTGGTGAAGAACCTGGAGCACAAGTAATATCAGGAGGGACTGAGGGAGCTGGGGATGTTCAGCCTGAAGAAAAGGAGAGTCAAGGAAGACCTTAACATCCTCTACAGCTACCTAAAAGGAAGTTACACTGAGGTGGGGGTTCTATCTCTTCTTGCAGACAAGTTGCACCAGGGGAGATTCAGACTGGACATTTGAAAGAATTTCTTCATGGAATGCATTGCCAAGCTGTGCAACAGAATCCCCAAAGAAGTGGTTGAGTCACCATACTTGGAGGTATTTAAAAGTTATATAGATGTGGCACTTAGGGACATGGTTTAATGGTGAACTTGGCAGTCTTAGGTCAACCATTGGATTAGATGACTTTAGAGGTCTTTTGCAATCTAAATGATTCTCTGACTCTATATTTACTATTTGATCCTCTAGTTCTTCATCAGCTATAGCAATATTTTCTGCAGAGACCTGAGTCTTGACTGAGTCTTCCTTCAAGACTGTTTTCTCCTACCTCCATTATATGGTACCAAAAGAGGAAACATAACCTTACTTCTGAAGTACCTCAATGTTCAGCTAAGTTATTCAGAAGTGACACCACAACACAGGATTTAAAAACAAACAAACAAAAATATGAGGATTGGTTACATATTATTGGTGTCTCTATTTCTCAGCTTGGTTCAAAAAGCAAAAAATGCAAGACCTGAATCCCTAAATTTTGCATAAATATCTATAAAGCATTACAAACACACTGTTTACTTAAAATTCACAATAAATATTGGAAAGCTTTAAGCTGAAAGTTAATTCAAATACAAGAACTTAAGCAATCAAACATTTTAAATCACTCTGATTAATCACTAAAACATTTTAAAAGATCTGGCTTCAGCATGTTTGATACAGAAAATGTCTTTTAGTCAAAATCTAGCTTCTCTCTTTGGTCTATGTGTAATTCATGAACTTTTAAACATTATGGGATTAGTGAAAGCTAAGCTGACATTTTTACTTTCACTTAGCAGCCTGAATAATTGGTACACTCCAAGCATTTTAAATACTAAAGTAATTACTGCTATGAATTCATCTTGTGATGTCATAGCAGTTGGCGATTGACATAATAAATTTCAAGAATATGAAAGTTTGAAAAGAATGTTAGAGATAACTTATGCCTAATATTATGCTTAATAAATAATAATTAAATGTTCTATAACTAGCAGTATATTCTGATGTTAACTTTAATGAAATGCTTTTTAAATGTATAATGTATTGTTATTGGCTTTCCACTTCTGAGAAAGAGGGGAATTCATTAAATTTTTTAGTGTAGTTTTCTCAGAATTAGAAATAAATGTATAGAAAAAAATATCAAATTTACTTAATATCTTGAATAAAATTAGAAGTTCCATGATGGAAATTTAAAATCTGACTCTCAGAGTAGGAAACTGCCAGGAACTATGTTGTCTTCTTCTCAGGAATTGCTCTGGAAACCAGCCACAACAATAACTAACAAACCATTGCCTTACATCAGCTGTATTTTAAGACGGGAGCCCGCTATGAACTCCATGAATACTCAGCTAGCAACTATTTCCTAGATGATGTTGGAGTGGAGGACCTATACCCCTGTAACAACTAGCACATGGTGCAGATCTTGATCTCACAGTTCAGAAAAGTCTGTGTGGCCATACAACCTTCCTTGAAGGATTAGATCAGACCTGCCACAAGCTACACAATTTCTGAAATACAGCACCATCATTTGTAGTGCTACAAATCAGTTCTTTCCTAAGGGACACTTTCTCTAGCTAATGTGATTTGAATAGATTGAATATCTATGTTCAATAGATATTGAATAGAAGAAGAAGATATCCATCAAAACAGAAGACCAAAAGTTGAGAATTGTCTTTGGTTCTTCTGAAGTAACACAGGAAATACTGTTGCCAGTTCAGCAGACATTAGTAAAATAGAAATTAAGGACAAAAGTAATTTTTTTGGCTTCAACTTAATTTTTTTCCATACTGGCTTTTATGTAATTATGTTTTTGTGTTGAAAAGTCTAGAGGTAATACTGGGATGTTTTTGTTATTGGTGAGCAGGTCTGACACAGAGTCAAGGCCTTTATTTTCTGCTCTTCACCCCACCCCACCAGTGAACAGGATGGGAATGGACAAGAAGGGGGTCACAGTCAGAATGGGTGACCCCAACTGACCACAAGGATATTGTGTATCATACATCATTCTCAGTATACAAACTGAGGGAAGGTGGGGGTGTTCAGAGGCCTGTGTTTTATTTCCCAAATCACCATTGCCTGTGATGGAGATTAACTGACCCAGGGATGGCTGAACACCTGCCTGTCCATGAGAAGCAGTAAATGAATCCCTTGTTTTCCTCTGCTTATGTGCGCAACTTTTGTTTGCCCTATTAAATTGTCTGTATCTCAACCTATGAGTTTCCTCACTTCTACTCTTCCGATTCTCTTCCCTGTCCTGCTGTGGGGGACTGAGTGAGCGGCTGTATGTTGTCAGCTTGCGTTAATCATGACGCCCAGAGATTATGTTGCCTTCCATATATACCAAGACAGTTGCTGAGTACGTACACACTGGGATGGGTGGAAAGAAGTCCCACCATCCTTCTCAATGAAGCTTGATTATTTTAGTGAAAAGAAAATAGCTTTAAAAAGAAAGAGTAAATAGGCTGGGGTTTTCCAATAACACAACCACACAGATACAGGGTGTGTATGCAAAAGTAGTAATTAAGAGACTTCTTTCGTACCTGATTCCCATCTGTAGTTACAGGTCAGTGATCTCTTCTGTTGGTCAATTAGATGAACATCAGAAACAACAATGGGAAGAGGTGTCATTTGGCTTGGGATCTTTTTTGAAAGGTAGAAATGGAGATGGATGGCTTTTACTTAGTACTCTTGCCCTAAAGAGGATCCATAACTCATAAAGCCTCAGAACTTTTTCTTTCACCTCTAGATTCGGATATAGTCCTGCTCTTTCTATTAGTAGTTCCTGTTTCCTCTGTGGCTTTTGTAGATTTGTGCACAAGGGAGGATGAAGTTCTATGTGATTACAAAGTACCTAAAAATTAAGTGGTAACATATTTAGTATTATAGTATCCAAACCCCTTTAATGGAATGCAACTAACAGATCACTGACAATATATAAGTAGCAACAGTAGAAGTTGATCAGACCTAATAACTGTCTTGAGATAAACTCTGAGAACAGAACTTGCATTAATATAAAGGTTTGTTTACATTATGGGATCACCAAACATTCACAAGGAAGACTGTCACTCTATTGCTGTGAACACACCATAATCACTGATCACAGAAAGCATTTTCTTGGAAAATGACATGTTCTAACTCAGAGGAAATACTCTTTACTTATTCATTTATAAATAATCTTTACTTATTCATTTATTCATTCAAATAATAAGTGTTGTATACATATTGCCCATGAAGAATAAAAAACTGAAGGGATTAAATTTTCATAGAAATTCCTTAAAGTACTGATGAAATGAGTAGTGTAAACTTGAAATTTATTTATAGTTTACCTAAGAGTAATGTAATGAGGATTTTTCTTTGTATGTTATCATCTGGTATTCCAAGAGTGTTTTATTCCATGTTTCTCTTCAGTTCTATAATTGATTACATAGGAAACAGACCTGAGGAATACATACTAGCACACAAATGCCAAGCGGTGATCATGACACAGACTTGATTAAGCTGCAGTCCCACGTAAATCATTGAAGTGACAAAGACTCCCATGATAGCAGTCTATAAACAAGACAAGTTCTCTACTGCAGAAGAAGAGGTTTCACATTTTCTAGAATGAATTAACAAAATTTCCATATGGATAATTACCATAAGGCTGACTGGAGTTTATGCAAAATAAATTACTCAAAAATACTTGTCATTTCATCAGATGAAAGGCAATATGAAAATGGAATTAGTCATAAATATAATTCTATCATAACATCTAAGAACAAGAGTACTGAATTATTTTTAATATGTAATTGTTTTGTTGACTGTTATAATTACTAAGGAATTCAGAGATCTGCAAGATGGCTTCTGTTGAAGGAACAGCATGCTATCTCATTAACTACAACAGCAAACTAAGGTGTTGTTCCACATGTTTCATTTGTAGATAAAATATTTCACAAATTTTCTATATTGACATCAGTTTTTTCATTTTTCCTATAAGCAAAGAAACAATTTAAAAAAGTTTGAAAAGAACATATTTATCTCCTTTTGCCTTGATACTTGAAATGATAAAAATACAAAGCTATTGATAGAAGTAATTTTTTGCTACACAGTAAAAGGGGCAATATTACATTTCTGCTCTATTATTTTAAAAATATGAAACTACATTGAAAATATTCTCAAATGTAAAATGCATAATACAATTTTAAAGTTTTAACTTTTTATAATCATTTTCAAATTATAATGTCAACTTTAACAGATACTTTAAAAATTAATGGAAAATTAAATTTCCTATTAACTGTTCAATTATTCTTTCCATTTGAGATATTTTGATTATTTTAATTTCATTTCCTTCTTTTTTGCTATCTGTCAAGAGAGTTTCAAAGTCCTAGAGGATATCTCTTTATGTACACCTTAATTAAATGCAAATTCTGACATACAGCACATAGCAGTTACTGAACTCTATACTTTTCAAATAAAAGAAAAGCAAGAAACCAATTTCAAAACCTTTTGCAACATGTGAACAATTATTTTAGTATTTTATCTGGATATTGACCTGTTGAAATAATTCTTTGAGGATGAGTGCAAAGGCACTTCTCATAGATGAATATCGCATCCCTCTCAGTAAAAAGAGGGGGTTTTTATGACACTGTCTTAAAATTAGAATAGTCTGATCCGGTGTGTGATTAAATTTATAACATAATGCATTTTGCTGAAGGGGAAATTATTGATCACACTATCCTTAGTCATAAATGTAAATCTATTCCAAAAATACATTACAGCAAAGCTGAAAAAGGGAATGAAAATTCAGTTTTATTTATTACCTCTCATATACTTTCAAATTATTTTCCATCAAATAAATTGCTAAAAGCTAATTCTGCCTCTTCATCTAAAAGAATCCATACTTTCCAGAAAACTAACATTGGTGAAGGCTTGAAACATGACAAACACCTGGATGTAGACTGAGTAATTTTAAGAGGAATATTATGTATTGTTAAAGTTCATAGAGTTTGATCTTGCTTCCCCTATAGAGTATGAAATGAATATGTGTTATGATGCCTTGCCATGCTGTAGTTTTGCAAGTGTTTTAAAACTTACAAAATATGTTATGTACACTTCTGAATAACCTGTTCTGATAAAGTAGGTATTTTTCCTTGACAGACATGCTAGGATAGGTCAGGGAGACTTGCTGAATACCAGTTTGTTCTGAATTCCCCAAAAAATTTAGTTTTAATTCAACATGTTAATAATTTCATTAACTCCAGTCTGCAAAAAAGATATAGAAATTACTCAATGCAATTTAAAATGTCAGACTATGTAGGTACAGAAAAATGAAAGGTGAGCAATTTAGACCTATATGGACCCTGTGAGAACTGAAGCAGCTACCGGCTAAGAATAAACAAGGCCACACCTGCTGTTGAGTAGGAGGGAGGAGATCACTCCCCAGGAGTTCACACAGTACTTTCCCACTGGACTCCAGAGACGTGCCTGAAAACATTAGGATGATTTCATCAAAACACTGGGCTTCTGAGATATGGATTATAACCAATTAGAATTTGTAGTTTGATGATGTGAGATTAAATTTAGCCAATAGAACATAGCCTCAACCCTATATAAACTGTGTGCTGTCTGTAATAAATGACTTTCACCATAAACCTCAAAGGGTCTTTGTGTGAATTCCTTTTCCTCTGCTTATTAATTGTTTACTTTAGGACTGTGGTATCTCACAGCTGGATTGCACATTCATAGAATCATAGAATCACAGAATCAGTTGGGTTGGAAAAGACCACCAAAATCATCAAGTCCAACCCTTAATCCAACCGCACTTTGAATCCTAGATCATGGCACGCACTCAGTGCCACGTCCAGTCTCACCTTAAAAACCTTCAGGATCAGAGAATCCATCACCTCCCTGGGCAGGCCATTCCAATGCCTGACCACTCTCTCTGTAAAGCACTTCTTTCCGATATCCAACCTAAACCTCCCCTTGCAGAGCTTAAACCCATGCCCTCTTGTCCTACTGTTGGTTGCCTAAGAAATCAATCCCCACCTGGCGACAACATCCCTTCAGGTAGTTGGAGAGCCTTTCCTTATAGGACTTGTGCTCAAGTACCTTCACCAGCCTCATTGCTCATCTCTGGACCTGCTCCAGCACCTCAATATCTTTCCTGAACGGAGGGGCCCAGAACTGAACACAATACTCAAGGTGTTACTTCACCAGTGCTGAGTAGAGGGGAAAGATCACTTCTCTAAACCTGATGGCCACACTGTTCTTGATACAGGCCAGGATGCCATTGGCCATCTTGGCCACCTGGGCACACTGCTGGCTCATGTTCAGCCTCCTGTCAATCCAAACCTCCAGGTCTGCCTGGCTGCTCTCCAGCAACTTTGTGCCCAACCTCTAGCGCTGTATGGGGTTATTGTGGCCAAAGTGGAGGACCCAGCACTTGGCCTTGTTAATCCTCATCCCATTGGAATCAACCCATCTCTCTAGCCTATCAAGCTCCCTCTGCAGAGCCCTCCTTCCTTCCAGCAGGTTAACACTCCCTCTCAGCTTGGTGTCATCTCCACACTTCCTAATGATGAACTCAATCACTTCATCTAAATCATCACTACACATGTTAAACAAAGCTGGGCCCAACACTGATCCCTGGGGGACACCACTGATGACCAGCTGCCAGCTGGACACAGCCCCATTCACCAGCACTCTCTGGGCCCGACCAGCCAGCCAGTTCTTAACCCAGCACAGAGTGCCCCTGTGCAAGCCACAGCTTTTCCAGCAATATGCTGTGGGAGACAATATCAAAGGCTTTGCTGAGATCCAGATAGACACATGCACAGCCTTTCCGTCATCCACCAGGTGGGTCACCAGATCATAAAACGAGATTAGGTTGGTCAGGCAGGACCTGCCCTTTGTAAGTGATCCTTCCCCTGTACTCTGCATTGGTGAGGCCACACCTTGAGTACTGTGTTCAGTTCTGGGTGCCTCCGTTCAGAAAGGATATTGAGGTGCTGGAGCGAGTCCAGAGAAGACCAACAAGGCTAGTGAAGGGACTGGAGCACAAGCCCTATGGGGAGAGGCTGAGGGAGCTGGGGTTGTTTAGCCTGGAGAAGAGGAGGCTTGGAGGTGACCTCATCACTGTCTAGAACTACCTGAAGAGAAGTTCTAGCCAGGTGGGGGCTGGTCTCTTCTCCCAGGCACTCAGTAATAGGACAAGGGGGCATGGGCTTAAGCTCTACCAGGGGAAATTTAAGTTGGATATCAGAAAAAAATCCTTTACAGAGAGTAATCAGGCATTGGAATGGGCTGCCCAGAGAGGTGGTGGATTCACCATCCCTAGAGATTTTTAAATGCAGATTGGACATGGTGCTGAGTGCCATGATCTAGTAAATGGACTAGAGTTGGACCAAGGGTTGGACTCGATGATCTTGGAGGTCTTTTCCAACCCAATCGATTCTATGATTCTATGATTCTATAAATACGTGCTGGCTGGGTCTAAGACCTTGCCCTTCCTGTAGGTGCTGTATGATCTGCTCCATAACCTTGCCAGGCACCGAGGTCAGGCTGACAGGTCTGTAGTTGCCCAGGTCCTCCTTGCAACCCTTTTTGTGGATGGGTGTGACATTTGCCAACTTCCAATCATCTGGAACCTCCCCAGAGAGACAAGGTTGCTGGTAGATGATGGAGAGTGGGTTGGCAAGCTCTTCTGACAGCTCCCTCATCACCCTAGGATGGATTCCATCTGGTCCCATAGACTTCTGAGGATTCAAGTGTTTTAATAAATCACTAATTGTATCCTCCTGGAATTTAGGGGGGTTATTCAGCTTCCTGTCATTTTCTGTCAGCTCCAAAGGCCACCTGTCTTGCTGGTGAAAACTGAGGCAAAGTAGGTGTTAAATACCTCAGCCTTCTCCTCCTCCTGATTAACTATGTTCCCCCTAGAGTACAGCAAAGAACAGAGGTTTTCCTTGCCCCTCCTTTTGTTATTGATGTATTTATAGAAGCATTTTTTGTTATCCCTTATGGAAGTAGCCAAATTAACTTTTGTCTCTCTAACTTTCTTTCTACATGACCTAAGTAAGTCCGTAAACTCTTCATGAGTAACCAGCCCTTTCTTCAACAGTCTGTAAGATCTCCTATTTCCCTGATTTCCTTCAGAATCTCCCTGTTCAACCACACTGGTCATCTTCCCTGCTGGCTTGCCTTTTGGCACACTGGGACAGCCTGTTCCTGTGCACTCAAGACTTCCTTCTTGAAGTACCTCCATCCCTCCTGTACCCCCTTGTTTTCAAGGGTTGTTTTCCAGGATATGCTCCAAACTAATCTTCTGAATAGGCCAAAATCCGCCCTCCGGAAGTCAAGTGTAGAAGTTTTACTGATGGCCCTCCTCACATCCCTGAGTATTGAAATGTCTATTATTTCATGGTCACTATGCCCCGACAGCCTCCGACTACAACATCTCCCACCAGCCCCTCTCTGGTTGTAAACAGCAGATATAGCTGTGCCCCACCTCTTGTTATGTTCATTTACCAGCTGAAGCAGGAAATTATCCTCTATACACTCCAGGAATCTCCTAGACTGCCTCTTCTCTGCTGTGTTGAGCTCCCAGCAGATATCTGGCAAGTTAAAATCACCCACAAGAACAAGGGCAGCCGATCTGCCAGCTGCTTGTAGAATAGTTCATCCCCTTCATTCAAAGATGATAGAAGTTTACCTTCAGAGTAGAAATACATAAAGTTTTTCTAACACCCCTTTAATGCATTGTGCCTGCATTTTAAGCTTTGTCTTTCTGAAAAATGAATGGCTGCTTTGTACTTTTCTATCTCCCATTCAAAATCTGCATTAAAAGTATCATAAAGATGATAAATAATAATTCTATTTTATAAACAAGTTAATTAATTTGTTTGTCTTTTGAAGTCAGCATGAGATGTGATCTTGCCTACTGTCCCACAGGCTGTATATATATTTTTATGCTGCTTTTTTTGTGAAAAATTAAGTGGTCTGGTAGCAAACTTACTCCAGTGCCAGTTATTTGCAGTACTCCTCCAAAATAGGAAGAGCTTGCAATAAAGCAATACAAACAGAGCATGAGATTTTATGAGGGCTGAATCTTGATGGAGGAAAATACATAAGTCATGAAACACGTCCCAGAGGGCTGAATATTTTTCAGTGGGTTTTTTTCTCAAATGTGTAATGAAATCCTAAGGCATTTGTTTCTAAAATCTCTGCTATAAACTCTCCCTTCCCTATAATCTCATCAGCTCTGGGGCAAGAGAATCTCTAAGGTCAGCCTTTCTGTTAACTTCAACTCTTATATTTCTCCTCTATTTCATGGCAGTAGAAAGGAATGGATGATTTATTTTTAGTGAGCTGCTCAACCCAACACAAGGAACTCGGTGACTTTTTTTTTTTAACTATCAGGATTGCCAGCAATAGCACTGCTCGCAGTAGTATTAACTGCATCTATAAACCCCAGTCCCACTTCTCCTGACTCAGCCACAGTCATATGTTCTTGAAATTTCTTTCTGATATTTCAGGCTCTCTTTTCCACAACATGATGAGTAATGTGTGAGATAAACTGGCATGTTTTATGAGACCAGAATAGCATGCATGGGTGAATTAGTTACATTATCAGTATAAATGACAAAAAAGTTTTCTGACCCATAACATATGTTTGGGTGAGAAGAGAGAGATGTACGAAAAGCAGCAATGACGTGATACTGCTATTCTGTCTTAAAACAGATGTTTCTTTTAATAAAACAGGAATAGTAATAACAACAACAAAAAAGGCTTTTTAGTGCTCACTATTCTTTCCTTAAAAAAATTCCTTGGGAAATTAAAATATTCTAAAAGGAGTCACTTCTCCATTCCTAAAATGACCAACTTAAATTTTCACTTTATCTGGCACTGATTGAAGAATCAATACTGCAGTACTCATATCAGAAATCTCTCCCCAAATAAATCTTCAAACACAAAATAAACATCTGTGTAACTATAAACTATATTAAAGCAGACCACAAAAAGGTATGTGCTGGTTGTTTTAAGTGATGTTACAGTGGGGATGCCATTAAAATTTTTGGTGAGTGTACAGATGATTTTTAACATGCAGTTGTCTAAAATGGTAGTCCATAAAAAGGAAATAGAAAGTAAGCTTTGTTGTCTATGGAAATCACTCTTTAAAAGGTCCTTTTGATTATAATATATTGTAGCATGTCTGCAAATGCTGACTGCAGTAATAAGTTCACTTTACAGCCAAGACATGAGAGCTGGAAGTGTAGTTCCCAGACAGATGAGAATGGCAACCTGATTTGTTAAATCATCAGGAAGACACCTTTGTGCTTTCTCTCCTTCTGTCTTGCAGATTTGCAGGAATTTATACATAAACAGCTTGGAAATTTTGACATTATCATTCCTCAAATATAATTCCTCAAACCCTCTCAAAACAGTCTTTTTCTACACTCCCTCCATAGGTCATGACATAAGTCAAGCTGCTGTTCCCTTCAGCTACCCTGACTGTGGCAGTGCTGACCAGAGCGGGATCAATGGCATGGGGTCACAACACCCTCCCCTCAGTACCCCACAGGAGCTGCTCCATCTGCCAAGGGTGGCTAGACTTGCATGGAAAGGTAACTGCTTCAGTTAGATGTGCAACACCCACGCCCCACCTTGCTCTGTCCTTGTGCCATCCTTAATTTTCTACCTAAGCTAAGAATTTCTTAGGATGGGCTTTTCAGGATTCTGCATGCTTAGACCTCAGCAGTAGTTCTGCATTCTAGTAATAATGAGTATTCAAACAGAAGTGTCCTCTTGTCTTTGCTATTGCTACAGGAACAGACCTCTTTGATAGCAGTGCCCTGTTCTCAGTGGGAGGCCATTCACCCCTCCAACCGTGGGGCTCCCACTTGTCATGCTGGTGGCACCAAGTCAGCGAAGGCTGCACATGGAGTGCAGAATTGTGAATGACGAGGAAAGTGATGTTTCACTGGAGGCAGACACTTCCACAGAGTAGTTCTTGGGGTCACTTGTTATTGGCAGAGATTTGTTGAGTCCATGGGGTATTCCTGACATTTCCTCATTTCCTCCCACCAGGTCTGAGGTTCGAGTAAATAAATAAACTACAAATGACAAAGAGAAAGGCCAGGAGAGGTTCCAGCTGTCATCATGCAAATCCAGAATGGTTTTCACTCCAGCTATATTCCTTTTATATTAACAAATGAAAACACAAAGTAATATTTGGGAAAAAGTACTAAAGAACTGCTCTGTCAAAAAATTATTCACACACAACAGTTGTTTCTATTACATTCTTTCTCTACATATTCATAATATAATCTCATCAGAGTGATTCCTACATAAAAGGTAAGGTAAAAAAGTAAAGGTGTAAGGTTAAAAAAATCATTAGTCTATTATTTTTATGGGACTCTTGAAGTAAAAAGAAAGGTACATACCTGTCATCAGCTCTAATTCCATCACCTCCTCTTATTGAACAGCAGTACAGTGGATTCACACATTATTTATATTGAAAGACTCCATCATGTACAAACAAAAAGTTTTTAATGAAAAATATAATTTATATGTTGGCAGCAAAATAGCTAACTTATTTGCATTATTACTGACACAAGGAGTGCAAACAAACTTTAGCTAGTAGATCTAAATGCTGGACAGACAAGGTCTGATTCTGATATAGCAGGCTAAAATCAGCTTTAGCCTTCTGTTCAGTAAAATAGCATTTTGGTTAAGTGGACAGTAAAATTCAATAATATACATGTACCAAACTTAGGTTATTTATTTTGATGTTCAGTTCAGTTCAAGATTCCCATAAAGTCATACTATTTAAATGAGTACCATGCTACTAGATCAAAGAATTTTAAAATCAGAGTTTTTGCAGCCAAAAAGACACATTTTGTGAAATGCTCAATTATCTGGTTATTCCTGTTGAAAACATAAACCATGAAACAGCAGTTTCCTATTTAAATTGCTGCTGTCAGACTTCAGAGTCAGTATCCAAAAAGTGGAGACTTAATTAATCCACTTCTTTGAGATCTGAAATGCTGGATTTTCATGATCGCACCATTCCTGTGGACTCCCATGCGGACAACACTCTGGTTTTGTTTCAGGCATGGTGATAAGCAACGGACAATTTAAGTAACCTGCCATTTGCAGTCTTGATCTGAGCAGAGTCCAATTCTTCCTCTGGAGTTTTAGTGCTTATTTACCTTAAGATACTTTTCATGACAAACAAGCTTGCTTTGGCCAAATATCTGTAATGTTTACTCCATTTATTGCATAGTAACTATTGTCCTTAAAAAAAAATTTACCTCAAGCTGAAAGCCCTCCTCATTCTAAAATAACACTAAGCTAGTTTACATAGAGACTTTGCAATCACATTATTTTTCAATAACTTATTTTCATTGATTGGTCTACCAGTTTGACATGTTATTTATGGGCTACTGTGATGAATCACATCCATTTCCAAGGTAAAGTAAGCAAATTCTCTGTTTATAGGATTAAAGTTGAAGGTCAAACTTTGATTATATTTTCTGTTCTACTACAGCAATATAAAGCAAGGCCTTTAGACTTCAGAATTGGCAATGAGTCATATGAGATGCTTTTATACTTAAAAATTGACCACAAATTTTGAGTAAATCATAATTAACATCCATGAGGCAGGAAGCCTAGAAGATGACTATGATAGACTGCAAGAGAAATATATTTTGTGTTTTGAATATGTATTTTAATTTTTTTTGCCTTGCAAAGAGAATTTATTTATTTTTAATCTGTTTTAAGGAAAGAGTTTATATCTAGTGGAGTGTGAGACCTGGGGAAAAAATAACCTTCAGTACTTATAGTGTCTTGTGGTATTTATCTAACTCACTGGCTCACTGCTGTTGAACTTCTACCAGTGTATATTTACCAGTAAGCCATTGGCAGGTGCAAGTGAAATTTGCCGTGTCCAAAAATGTAATGTATAAACAACATTTAACCCCCTTTTTTTAGCAACACATTATTAAAGTCTGAGTTGGGATCTCAGAGCTGCTGAAGCACTGGCATCCTTAAATTGTAAAGGATACTATACAATGTCATAAAAGTAATTACTCGATTGCCTTCCACTCCAGCCATAAACTATGCCCAGCACACACATACACTCACACCGGGGAAGGGATTGGGAAGAGACTGTGGAAACTTTTATGTTAGAAGAGAAACAAGTGCCAATGAGAATCACATTCAAAGTATCCCAGTGAATAATTTAACAAAGGAAGCATGAAAGGGAAGATTGTGAAGTGCATGATTTTCACAAGCTGTGGAAAGGCTGCTTAGAAGGTTCCTTGTGCTACAATGCAGGGATTGTTGCATTTTGGTTAGAGGTACTGACCTTCTTCATCATCTTTATAAACCTGCTTTATAAACCTGTCTCTAACACACATGCCTTTTTTGTCTTGGAAGGATTTATGTCAAATCATTTGTTGTTGCATACGCTGTTGTGCTGAGACTTTAAAAATCCTGGCTTCTTACTGCAGCCATCCCTTTAGGTCAGGATTAGGGAATATTTTTGGTGCATCCAATGGAAACAGATGAGTCAAGCAGGCAACACAGAAGACAGGCTTGGCTGAACAGAAATCTTCTCATGGAAATAAGGCCAAAAAGGAAGGTGTACGCCCAGTGGGAGCAAGGTCAAGTGGCATGGGAAGAATTCAGATATTCTGCTTGCTGCCATAGGGAGAAAATTTGTGCAGTCAAAGCTCAGTTGAAGCTGAGGCTCCCCAGAAATGTGGGGGGACAATAAAAGAGGTTTTTTTCAAATTTATCAATGGCAATAGGCAGCATAGAAATATCATCAGCCCATTACAGGTTTGGAATGGTCACCTCACAAACAGGGACAGAGATAAGTTTAACACCTTCTTTGCCTTCATCTTCAACATGAATGACGAACCAAAGGGGTCTCAGTGCCTTGAGCTGGAGGACCATGACTGCAAGGGAGGACCATGACTGCAAGAATGATCAATTCCCAATCAACACTGCAATTGTGTACAATCTGCTGCTCCAGCTGGATCCCAATAAATCTATAGAGCCTGATGGGATTCATCCCAGAATCCTCAAAAAGATAGCTGACGTAATTGCAAAAGTTCTCTCCATGATTTTTGAGTGGTCTTGCAAATTGAAGAGAGGTTCCAGCTGACTGGTGACTGGTGAATATTGTCCCAATTTTCAAGAAGTGTGAGAAGGAGGACCCCAGAAACTACAGGCCTGTCAGTCTCACTTCAGTGCCTCATAAAGTTGTGGAGAAGATTATTCTGGGATGTATTGAAAACACTTGAAAGACAACACAAGCACTGATCACAGCCACCATGCTTTCATGAGAGGAAAATCTTTCTTATCCAACCTGATTTCATGTTGTGACAAAGTAACACACTTAGCTGATCAAGGAGGCCAGCGATGCAATCTTTTTTTGATTTTGGTAAAGCTTTCAATATTGTCTCTCACAGGATCCCTGTGGGCAAACTGTCCAGCACACAGCTGGATAAACACATTGTGTGTTGGGTGATCAGTTGGCTCACAGGTTGAGCACAGAGGGTAATAGTGAATGGGGTAACCTCAGACTGGTGACCTGTCACTAGTGGGGTTCCACAGGGTTCCATCTTGGGCCATGTGCTCTTCAACATCTTCATAAGAGACTTGAATGCAGTACTGGAAGGGATATAAATCAAGTTTGCAGATAACACAAAACTGAGAGGAGCTGTTGACTCCTTTGAAGACAGAGAGGGCCTGCAGAGAGACTTGGACAAATTAGAGGAGTGGGCAATCACTAATCATGTGAAGTTAAACAGGGAAAAGTGTCAGATTCTGTGCCTGAGATGGGGCAACCCCAGATGTACAAACAGACTGTGGGATGAGATACAGGAAAGCAGTGCCAGAGAAAGAAATCTGGGGATTCTGGTCGATGGCAAGTTGAACTTGAGTCAGCAGTGCCCTGGCAGCCAGGAGAGCCAACTGTCCTCGGCAGCGTCAGGCAAACCATCACGAGCCGATCAAGGGAGGGGATTGTCCTGCTCTGGTCTGCTCTGGGGCAACCTCACCTGGAACATTGAGTGCAGTTTTGGGCACTACGATATAAGAAAGTCATTAAGCTATTAGAAAGTGTCCAAAGGAGGGCAACAAAGATGGTGAAGGGCCTTGAGGGGAAGTTGTACGAGGAGCAGCTGAGCTCAGTTGGTGTGTTCAACCTGGAGAAGAGGAGGGGAGATCTCATTGCAGTTGCAACTTTCTTGTGAGGAAAAAAAGGGAGGCAGACACTAATCTCTATGGTGAGCAGTGACAGGACATGAGGGAATAGCCTGAATTTGTGTAAGGAGATGTTTAGATTGGATATCAGTTCTTCATGCAGAGGGTGGCTGGGCAGTGGAATAGGCTCTCCAAGGAAGTGGTAACAGCATCAAACCTGACAGAATTCAAGAAGCATTTGGATAATACTCTCAGGCAAATGGTATGACACAATTTGTGCCACAGCCCATACCTAGAAATTTCTTCATCCCCTGTGCCAGTGACCTGACTGAAATGACAAGTTCACCATAAAGACAGAATGGAGATTATACTTGTTTCCTTCCCTAAGTATTTGCAGCCTTAGATAGGGGCAAATTTGCATTCTATAGGGAAGCCATAAGTGAGGGGTTTTGATAAGACAGCAGCTGGATCCCACACAGCTTCTAAAAACCACCCTGGGGATGCCTCCATCAGCAGCTATGCACTCAGTTTAGCAAGGCTTGACCCAGAGTTTATGCATCTTGAACAAGACACAAAATAGAGCCACTGATCCTTTCTGTTCTCAGGTAGAGATGTGGAGTGTCACACACAGCCTTGTCCTTACTGAAGAAAATTTTGAATTCTCTTCTGCAGTTCACTCTTTATGTCTGAGTTTCAGCATCGACACCAAATAAATAATTTTATCTTTTATTTAGCACTCTAAAGAATTTGTCTTGTAAAATAGGTGTAGTGCAATTAAAACTAAATACTGCTAATTAAGAATGCAGTGAACCAGCTGTTACTCAAATGAATTCAGTTAACGATTTAAGACTGTTGTCACGAATAAGAATTTTCAGAATTGGAGTCCATACTCATTAAGAGAAAGCCTGCTTTTTTTTCCAAGTTGCAAATGGCAGATGGATCACAACAGGACCCTTACAGCATAAAGGTGAGCAAATAGATAATGACTTACAGGATTAGAATCCTCTTGAACACATCGCTTGCACCTCACTGATTTGTCCTAACAAGGATTGAATGCTGTACAGTTTTCTTGCATGTTGTGAATTTTGACCACAATAAAATGTTGTCTATTGCCATATGACACAGTCAAGTCCAGATGTGCTATTTTGGTTTGAGATGGTTAAACCTTTTTAGTTACTATGGAGATTATCTACAAAATAGTTTACTTACCACCCCAAAGCTGTCATTGTATACTGTTTAATTTATAAAGCCAGTCCAAATCTCTCTGGAAAAAAAAGTCACCAATATTTCTCACAACTTTCCTTAATTTATTTTTCACTGTCAGCCAAGACATAACATTTATTATGATTCACCTTAGCATGATGGCATTTCATTATTCTTACTGAAGAAGATGTTCCTAAAAAAAGCCATCAAAATCTCCTTAGCCTTCTGGATATCACATAATAAATGAGGGGGTCTGTTCTTTCTCAGTGCCTCAATAAGAAGAACTGTTTAAGTTTCAGGACCAAGCCCACACAGAATATTTACAAAATTTGTTGCGAGGTGTTGAAACATAAATCTGAAGTTCAAAACCTACATCAAATACAAATGAAGTCCTATAAAATACGGCATAAAACTAAAAGTCAGAAGAAAAAAATGTAAATATTTTTTAAGAATTACTGAAATCCTTAAGTGTCTTCCTCATAAATAACACATAAAATTAATTTTATCATATGGATTTTGGTGCTAACATCGTAGATATTATAAATGAATTAAAATGCACTGTGTTAAAATAAGAAAGTCAAACATTCTAAGGTTGCTATAGATGGCTAACTAAATCCCATTACACTCTCCTTTGAACACGCAAGAGAGAGAGACTTAAAATAACATCTTCTTTACATAAGAAATTGCTATCATGAGCTAAAACCCTAAACTGAAAATTACTTTAAAATTCATTATGGTAAATGAATATTAATTTATTTTATTGAAGGGAAAAATGTCTTTCAGAAAGCTTATGGATAACAATCCACAGTAGGACATTATTAAAAATAAGAATAGCCAGATGATCTTATCTATAGTTCCTTAGAAAACAGCATCACCCCCACAACCATTTCATAATAATACTTGCTTTATCTCATTCCACAATCTGTAAGGCATACTTGCATTTATTACTTCTGGCAAGATGAAGAAAGGTGTTCTATTATGTTTATATATACCTGATACTCATCAATTCATGCATATTTACTTTTCTGTATTTTTTTTATATTAGCATTAAGAAATTGATATTATTTAAATATCTACTGAAACAGAATAAATTTCACATTATGCACTGTATGCAGAGAGAGGTACAGTCTTAAAAGCATTTCTATTCTGAGTCTCCAACCACTTCTCAAGTCATACAAAGGCAGATGACGTTGGGGTCATCTAAAGGTCTCTCTCTGATAACGGCTTTAAGGATAACCTCTGTGGGAACTCACAAGTTGGAAGATTGTGGGCTTTAAAAATGTGTAGACTAGACTGAATGCTAGAACATGAGCAGTTATACAATATAAAGTTTCTATAAAATAGTTTCTAGTGGTTGGGGAAATGTAGACTGCAAAACAAACATTTCATTGCTGCAACCATGATCATGCATGAGTGTGAGCTGTCAGTACATCACACGGCTTAGAAGCATAAAGTTGTTTCATTTCCCCAACTGTTTTCTTATTCAACCCCACAACTGAAAATGTCCTTCCCTTGCTTCTACCCCGAGTCATATTCTTCTTGCACTTTCCCTCCTCCACACAGCACATCAAATGACTACTTATTCCCCTGCATTTTAGACTAGTGTTAACTATCTCACTAGCTATGGCTTCACACTGCTGGCTATTCAATGACTTCATGCTACTGAACCATCATTATAGATTTTAGTTGATTTTTTCATTAAGTGATTTTTAGCCACACTATTCTGTTCTACCTGCTACTGCATTACACAAACATACATGTCAGCACAGAATAGAGGAGAGGTACAAAGGTGGGAAGAAGAGGCTGGAAGAATTGGGGAGCAAGAATTCTTCATAGCAGCGGCAGCTTCAGTTTGCATCCCTTAACAGGCTCACTCAATCTTCCTTGAAAAGTACTTTGCTCAGGTCTATGTACCTCTGGATATGACTTCTATTGTCTCCAGCTGTTTTATAGCTAGACACTTACTTGTGCCTTTCATTTCACCAGGAGATCATTTTAACACATCCATTGGTCTTAACATGTTCTGTTGTTTATCCACAGTTCAAGGGTGCACATGGTGTCTGTCTTAATCACCACTAGCAATGCAAAAGCTCTACAGAGAATGAAGAAGTTGTTTTTTATTAAATAAATATATGTATTTCATTGTCTCAACCAATCCTAAGGTACCAGGAGACAACATCTAACATGTCCCACTTCTGTTTTGCAAGCCGCAGGTTGGAGTCACTAAATGGGAACTGTCTTGTCCACGCTCCGCACCAGGACTGCGCAGGGAAGCTCTGGGAACACTGGGCAGCTGGGGTAGACAGTCAGGTCAGGCTTGTGCCACAGATGGGTTAGGAGGGTTACAACATTCCAGGAAGAGTAGACAGCAAATGAGCATCTAAAGGCTATAGTTAGAGGCTGGATGTAAAAAAAAAAACTAAATAGGTCAAGGGGTTGAAGTTTTGGAGTACTGATGGCAAAAGGAAGAAGGGATGACTGTGTGTTGTTTGCTGGTGGAAGGATTGCTGTGCGGGTGGCAATGAAGACCCTCCTCACAGCCTGAGGTGGCTTCACCAAGCAGCCAAGCTCCTCTGCTGTGCTGGGGCCAAGGATCTCCCCACACACAGTGTAATTGCTTCTGACTTGCTTTCTGAGTTCTGTGGCTCTCAGCACACATGTGTCTGCACCTGACTCCCTTGTGCAGTACAGATTGGCCCTAAGACTCTTTTATGTCACTCTGAAATGAGATACAAATAAATCCAGATTAAGGCTTTTTTCTACTACCAGAGTGGGATAAAGCTTTACTTTCCTGAACATGTGTACACTCACACACCATATATGCACACATGGTTGTTCCACCAGCTTGAGTTACCCTCATTTGGCACATTCAGACAAGTTACCCTGTTGTAAACATATACGACTCATCACTCTGTGTCTGTTCAACACACATCCTGCATGCAACTCATTCCACCACTTATGACATAGATGAATTTGGCCCAGAAATGTCATTAGCACTGGGTTAGGTTTTTTAAATTCCACATTTGTCCAAAGATCTTTGGTGACAGCATAAATCATTGCCAAAACTTAATGCTAATCTCCTGAATTTTGAAAGCACAACAGGCAAAGTCTACCCTTGAATACATCTGAGACACAAGCACTCAGGATATAAACATTTGCAGGAAATAACAAAGCCCTGTTATTTCCATAGTCGAATAATAGCACTCATGCTGAACAGAGAACAATTTTAGAGAACAAAAAGGTAGTGAGATTAAAAATATACCTGATTAAATGGGACTTTTTGTTTTGCCAAATGCTTGGGCTTTTGTTAGAAACAGATAATACCCCTCAATTGTGTGGGTTGAAATTCGTGGGAATAAAACCAACAGAAAGTGTAGGACATGATTTTCTGCAATAAGTGGCCAAGCAGTTATTTATCTGCAGTGCTGCCACAATGAAGACTTGGTTTCTATTTCCTGATGAGTGAATTTCAACCTGGAGGAGGGGTGGGAAACTTGCAGTGATCTCACTTGGGTGCACCTCATTCAACTGCCAAAATCAGGAATACCTAAAATGCAATTTATTTACAAACTAGTTCTTCCTTTTAGCACAGCTCATGTTGTTCCAAGTGAATGGTTTCATCCTACTGCTACATATGATGTCCCATCCTCTAGTCATCCTTTCCTCATTAGCACATGGTGAAATTAAAACTGCATTTAGACCAATACACACACAACCAGACCTATTTTCAGAATGACATTGCAAAATTAAGAGTTCAGTTGCTTGGCAAAGCAAGCTTCTCACTCTTTTATTTATCTGTCCTTTTAGTCAACAGGGATACAGTCTCCTGTAAATATTCAAAAATATATATCCAAACAATGATCGTTCCCAGGAAACAGAACTGAAAAGCTCTCCCTGGTGACAAGTGATACTAAGCAGGGAAAGGGAGTTCAGTCAAGATAGGGAAGAACGTGTTTTCAACTGATCTGACCATCATGAAGCAGTGATATATCTTTTCCCTCAGTAAATGCTAGAAATCTTGGCATTCACAGTGTTTTACATGACCTGCCTCATAAGGAACAGGGAAACACTGCCTAACACCCAGACCACTGCTCTAGCCTCAGAGCTGTTCTCCACTCGTGTTATGCCAGGATCTGTGAGAAATGCCTACTCACTGTCTGGTGTGAGCAGAAACACCAAACCCCAGTCCATCCTTCTTCTTACCTCTGCATGTGGCACAAGATGCACTAGTTCCTAAGAACCATTTAGCCCAGACTCAAGCATTGTGGCAGCAGCTGAACAGCCCAAATCACAAACTATCCCTTGGCAATGTTTGGTGAAATAGGTTTGATTCTCGCTTCACTTGCAAAAGAGACTTGCTTCAGTAGAACTGCATGGACTTTTACTGAGGTATATTTGATTTACTCCAGTGTAAACAGGAAACAGCTTTTCTCAGTTACTTTTCAAGTTAGGTGGTTGCTCTGACAGAGCAATATGAATAAGTGTGCATCAGCTACTTGAGGGTGTCTTGTCCACAGCAATGCTAAACACTGCCAGTACCAACTGGTTTGTATTCTTCCCAAGTCTTCAAATCATATTTTAAAAATAATACAAAAAATTACCATCAAGAATCCATCCTTTTCTAACCCTGTCTAGTCACAATCAGAAATGCATTACACTCTGTGGAGTATAAAGACAACACTGTTAAGGTTTACCTGGCTCATTTATATGAAATCAAATGCAGACATCAATAATACCCCTACATCTGAGTCCTTCACTCTTCCTTCCTAGCACTAGTAGAGCTGCTAATATGATACGTTGGCACAACAGGCTGCTCAATCAATATTTGCTGAGAAGCAGTTCAAAGGACGTGTGTGGTGTGCATGTGTTTGCATGTGTCAATACACAGGTGAGACTTAAAGATGATTTTACAGAAGTAAGAATGTGGGCAGTTCCCTTTTTCTTGAATCTGTACTGGTCCCTTTGTGCACTGAGAATTTTTTCATTCTCACAGTCCCTTTCTTCCTTGGTAAAATTGGCCATGTCACCCCACAGAATTCATAAATATTTAAGACACAAGAGGAGATTGTGGTAGAAAGAATCAACTCTTCCAAAGAACTACTGGTAAATAATGCTTGGTAAAAAAAAAAATATGTGAAGTTTCCCTGCCTTGTTTCTTATCAATATTGTTTCATCATATACTTTTTTCCTCTTTTTCCACTTTTTTCCACATTTTTTTCTCTGTCTTTTCTTTCACATTTCTCTATTTTTTCCCTGAACTTTACCTCAGACATTTTATCTAATCTATGAAGTTTTAGCTATTTCTACAGCACTTAAAGCTCAGGTGCAGGGATGCTCTTAGCACCAGAGTCACAAGCAAACAAAACAAAACAGAAGGCAGGGTTTCCTGCATACAAAGAAACACCAAGCAAGAACCAGATTTCTGGTTATAGGTTTGAATAACTTGTGGCCCAACAGGGTTTGCCCTCTGACAGAATGAGCAGGAACAGCTACAATAAAATCCCAAACACAATCTGCCAATTAATTTTTCTCTTAAAGCCACTCCACTTGTCCATGACTACTCTGGAATACATGTGCTCTATGGCACTAATCTTCAGCTAACATGAGCAAAAATAACTCGTCTTTCATGACAAGAAAATTCATCTAAGTAGAGGATCCCAAAGCCTGACTCAGTCCCATCTGCAGGCAATTGCACAGAGATATTCTCTGTGTTGGTAACTTAAAATCACCTTTATAGAGCAGTGGTTTCTGCTCTTGATATTTTGATATTCAATACCATATTCATTTTCTCAGCCCCAGAGTTCCCAGTACAAGACATGTGCCATTCTTAAGTATCATGGATATGAGGAATTTGAGTACTTCACTGATAAAAGAGCTTTAAAATGGGTATTATTCCACCTCAGAGTGTGTGCATTTTGGAATCCACTGCATGTCTATATGGAGTAACTCAGATAAATTTTTCAAAAATTATAACATATAAGTAAAAATCCACTAAAAATAATGAAAAAATGCGAAGAAAATAATGCTTGCTGCCCACTGCATGGTAAAATCCAGAATTATATTAAATAATAGAAATATATATTTTTACCTTTCCATTACTATAAACTGAAACTGCTATAATTTTAATTTTACTTTAATTTTATTACTTTAGATATGTGTTAAAATTTAGAAATATATATGGTAAAAATCTCCAATGAAAAAATAAGAAACATTAAAATAAAGGAAATCAAATTAAGGCACTCCATGTTAATCTATTAATATATTTCATACAAAATTTGGGGATACAGGAAAAAAGATTGAAGATATTGGTCATCTTCATCATTCCAGAAGCACAAATTTTTGCTGAAATTTGCTAGTGTTTTAACTGCACATACACATAGTAGAGAGATAGTATGATCCCCAAACTGTCGCTGTCTCCTACTGGCCAGCCTCTGAACATATTCACCTAGTGTAAAACCCTCTATATCAGAACAAAGAATGATGCAAACTATTTATTTTATTAAGAATATTAGCGAGTTAATAGGAAAATAATAACTCCAGAGTGTGTCATGTAAAAGAAACACAACTTTGCAACAAACAGAAACACAAGAACAAAACAAGCACAGGCCTTCATAGTAGGATAGAATTTGTTCTTTTAAGACTATTTGGATTCCAGGTTAGGTTTATGAAGTTTTGTTCTGAAATTAATTGCTGAAGACCGTGGAAAATAGGATTTTTATGAGCATTTTTTTGCATGTTTGTTTGAATGATGAAGGTTCACAGATTTAAAGGATGGCAAACCAAGACCATATACAGGCCTCATGATATACCTTCTTCAACAGAGATATCTCCCAATTCTACAATCAGTTCTTTGCCCCAACTATATCTAATTAAGAGTCTGATATAGACTAGACTATTACTTAAAGATTGGGAAATTTTTTATGTGCAACATCTTTGGAGCCTCATACGTAGACATGACAGATTAGTAAAATTAGCCCACCTGAGACTATAAGAAGAAGGGGTTTAATGTCCATTAACAAAACACTCAACCAATCAAACAAGCAAAACTAAAAAACCCCACCAGTGTAGTTTCTCAGATATAGGTATTATACCGATGTGATACAAATCATGAAACTGTTACACAATACTCTGGTATGCACTCTGTGCGTGAATGAGCAAGAGAGAGACTTTTTGGCCTTTGCCATGTTATTCCCATAGTGTTACAAGGAGGAAACTCAGGAGCTGTTAGATGTTATCTCCCTGTAAAATGACTGTCACGTAGAAATGTGAACGTTACAAATTCACTGCTGTGAATTTTAAGCAGGGCATCAATTTTCTGTAATTCATGAGCTGGATGCTAGTCAGCCTTTGAGTGAGTCATGCTTCGGGTAGCTCCTACCGGGTGGTAAAACAGCTTGTGAAGAGTCAGGCACAAGGCTGAACCTGATAGTACTCGAGAGCCCCACGGCAGCCCCTGGCAGCCTCCCTGGCAGCGCTGCAGGCAGTGACACTCCTCTGCGGCCGGCTGCACTCCAGCTGCAGTGTTGCTTTCAGCTGGGCTGAGACATGTTGTAATGCCTGGAGGTACAAACTGCAGGCATTTTCCCCGAACTGGAGAGCCAGAGACGTGTGCTTTGCTTTAAAGGCTACAATCACAGTTAAGCGAGGATTTTAAGGCATATGATGCTTCTGGGCAGGAGATATTTACTTAGGTGCAAGGAACTCTTAATGTATGTTTCTGTGTAACTTGCCCCCATTAATTATGGAAAACTTTTTAATTAGTCGACTTGGTAAGCGAGCTAGAAGGAAAATACCTGTCAAGCCACCCAAAAGCAGAGGGCATCCCGGCACGGCAGTCCCAGAAGCCTGCCTGCCCGGCGAGGGGAACTCGGCGCTGTACGAGCCCAGCCCTGTGCAGTCAACCGCCCCTTTCTGCCGGAGTTATAACCCATTGATGCGTTTTGCTTCGCGCTCAGAGGCGTGGGTGTGATGTCTAAAAATATGCAGACTGGGATCTTTTGGGGGTTTTTTTGGTGTTTGTTTTTTTTGTTTTAGTTTGGGTATTTTCGATGCTAGTTTAAATGCCTGGTACAATGATTAGGAGAGAACAATAGGACTTTGCAGTACGAGGTGATATGCCGTGGAATAGGATTAAGAAGGACATTAATTATATGGAAGAATCTTGTTTCCTAACCTCCTACGTGATGAGGTGTAGCGCGTAATTGTAAATTACAATTAGCCGGAGAATAATGGTTTCCCCGGGAGCGGGATGGAATTTCACCGCGGTGTATCGATGAATATTAAACCCGAGCGGCTTGATCGGTCCTGTCGGGCTGCGGCTCTGCCCCTCCGGAGCTGCGGATACCGGGGGCGGCGGGTAGGGGGAGCGGAGGGACGGAGGGCCGGGACAGCTCCAGGGCCGGAGGGGCTCGGAGGGAGCGGAGAGGCACTGCGGCCGTGGCGGTGGCAGCTCGGGCTCGGCCTCCGCCGCTGGCAGGAGAAGGGCAGCGGCTAATCGGATTGGGAAAACTCCCGTAATCCCAGCTCGAACGGCGACGGTGTCTCTCTCTCTCCAATATCACTAATGTCACTTCTATTGGCTGCATTAAACAGATGTTCAAAAGCTCCTCTCGCTCTCTCGCTAAATCTGATCCCCCTGTAATACTTTCACTGCTATTAAATCCACGTGCACCCACTCTTATTCCCTCCCCCCGCTACCCCTCCTCCCCTCACCACCGCCATCCCTTTTACTTTCCTGAGTGGACCCTGGCTGCGTTTGATCGTCTTTTCCAGGGCAAAACGAGATCTTCTGGCGAACAGACAATAGGTTTGCCCTCCCTCCCCATCTGGTTCTCTCCCACTGAACCCTGTCTCCTCCACCAGAAAAAACCAAACCAAAACAAAACAAAAAACCCCAAAACCCACCAACAAACAAAAAACCCAAGCAACCACACACAGAAACTCCAGAAAAACTAATGCTGCCTGGGATGTCACTGTTTCTAGCTACTCAGTGGTTTCGAGTCTATGTTCATAAAACAGAGATTTATGAGACTTACCTCTTCGATGTCAGATTGTAATTAGTGTTGGGATGCTCAAGATCTCCCTATATAAATGTATAGATGGATGAGCACACACACTTCTGTGTAGACAGATCAGATACACATTTTCGGCAGGTGTGTCTTCCCAGTTTGTTTATTCGGACCGAGATGTCTTTTCCCTAACTCTCCCTTTAAAAAAGGTTACAGAACGTCTAGCCGAACTGGCTTTTAACTTCTTATTCTTGCTGTCGATCAGTTTTCCTTGACACTCTTTCCTGCTTCACTTGTACTGTTCTTCCTTACTTTTTGCAGTCCTTTTTCGTTGTACTCGCCTTTCCCTCTTGCAGGGTCACAATCCCCTTTTGTAACTATGTGCTTTATTCCAGCACACACACACACACACACACCCCTCCAGCTGTCCTTTTGTTGTTTTCTCTGACTAACCCGCAGAAATGAAACACATATGCAACTCTGTCTCCTCGCATTTTCAGATGTTTCTCTCACTATTGTCTACTACAGCTCACTGAGAGTGTAAAGTGAAAACAGATGTATAAAAGATAATATGTATATATATATACATGCACCACGTCCAGGGAGAGAGAAAGAGGGAAAGGAAGAAAGAGAGAGAAAAGAGGGAGGGAGGAAGGAAGAGAGGGAGGAAGAGAGAGAGGGAGGGAGGGAGGGAGGGAGGGAGGGAGGGAGGGAGGGAGGGAGGGAGGGAGGGAGGGAGGGAGGGAGGGAGGAAGGAAGGAAGGAAGGAAGGAAGGAAGGAAGGAAGGAAGGAAGGAAGGAAGGAAGGAAGGAAGGAAGGAAGGAAGGAAGGAAGGAAGGAAGGAAGGAAGGAAGGAAGGAAGGAAGGAAGGAAGGAAGGAAGGAAGGAAGGAAGGAAGGAAGGAAGGAAGGAAGGAAGGAAGGAAGGAAGGAAGGAAGGAAGGAAGGAAGGAAGGAAGGAAGGAAGGAAGGAAGGAAGGAAGGAAGGAAGGAAGGAAGGAAGGAAGGAAGGAAGGAAGGAAGGAAGGAAGGAAGGAAGGAAGGAAGGAAGGAAGGAAGGAAAGGAAGGAAAGGAAGGAAAGGAAGAAAGAAAGGAAGGAGCACTTCAGGTTCCTAATTAGCACAAAAGGGCATTTTCATGAGATTTGATCATTTCCCTCTGCCCGGACAAGAACAAATCAATGGGGTAGAAATCTATAAATCAGTCATCTTGTCAGGACAAATCAAAATAATGCTTCTATTATTTCAATCAATAAACCATTTTTATACCTAACATTTGATCTACACAATGTGTTTGTGTTGGAAATCTGCAGAGCCGCTTTGCACAAAAACAAACCATTAACATACGTGTCAATCACATTTGTAACTGTTAGAAATGGCCAGAGATTTCATCGCGATGCTGACTTGAAAAATTCCGGGAGAAACAGAAATGCGAGGGAGGACGGATCGGGATGAAAACACTTCCGAAAGTTTGTCTATTATTATTTTCCCCCATCAGCCCTGAACTTTGCAAACGCTTGAGCCGAGTCGGCCGGATGGGGAGGCGTAGAGCTCCGAGAGGAGCTAGGGAGAGCAGACAGGACCTCCGCCAGGTCCAGACGCTGTGGGATGTGTCCCCCAGAGCCTACAGGGGTTCAGCTGTGCAGAGTTCCTCCTGCAGCCGGTCCCACAGGTGCAAATACCAGCAATCCCCAGGCCAGCCCCAAGCCTCGGCGGGGCCGCGCAGCTCGGGAAGGCGCGGGAGGCTCTCGACGTCGGAGGGAAGAGCAGCCTTGATGCTCGGCCGCCTTTTGGGCCAGGTCTGCTCGGTGACTCCTCCGCTACCTGTCTGGAAACCCTTCCAGTTCCAGATAGAGATGGGGAAGGTGCCAGATGGGTTTCCTCTACGTCTTGCTGTATAGTGCTTTGCCTTGCTTGTTTGCAAATCCACCAAATAATTCATGCCAAACAACCATTTAGAAACCATTTTCTTTGTTTCTTTGAAGCCCTACTGTACAGCTCCATCTGTCTGATATAAATGAATAATCCTTCTTGATACCATTCCTAATCCATTTCTTTACAGTCGAATTGCAAAGGGGGGTGGAGGTGGGATTAATCATCTTTAAAAATGGAAACCCCAAACAGCCACAGATCCGGCGTATTTATTGCTTCAAATTAAACAGATGTCCCCCCACCCAGCCCCCTCCCTTTGTGGTTAGATTTAGGACAAACAGAGGCATTTCTCAGAACCAAAATCCCATGCAAAATTCTTCGGAGTTTATAGCCTGGATTCTTTTTTTCAAGGGCGAAGTAGCATCAGGCATTACTCATATGTCTCAATCAATCCTTCAATAGGCAAGAAGAGGAGGAAGAAGAAGAGCAAGGAGATTTTGGCCCTGTCGGAGGGGGCTAGTTCCGCGCTGTCCTGGGTGTCCATCCCTCTAGGGCTTCACTTCCCTGCAATGCCCGGTCCCTCCCGGTTTATTCCATGTCCCCACGTTACAACGAGTACGGGGCGATCATCTGTAATTCATTGTTTGTTTGGGAGGGAGTGAGGGGGAGGGAGCTAGCGGGAGAGAGAGTAGCAAATGGAAAGGTTGCAGATTATGTTATTTCGGGATTTTTTTAGCCCAGGAATGATAAGCAGAGTGGGGAGTCTTAGGTAGGGTCTCTTTTCCCTTCTTTTTCTTCCTTTTCCTTTTTTAATTCCTCGAAGAGCTAATAGATATAGACATAGATATATAGATATATAGATATCTATTTTACTATAAGGATGACTTTTGTGCGCCCCTGATAACGCACGTCGGAACAAAGAACATTTGCACTTCTTCTCTTGGACCATTAGTGCCTGCTCACACCACACGCCTTTGCTGTGCCCCTATCCCAGTTCCCATCGGGTTTTGTTTTGCTTCTCTTTTGATTTTTTCCCTTAATATTTAAATTTACTAATCAATTTTCTTCTTTCCTTCCCTGCTATTTTCATTGATGGAATTTCCCGCCTTTCCTCTCATTTCCAGATCAAACGAAGCTTGCCTGTCTTTCCGGCATGGTGAGGGGCGGGGAATTAGGATATTACTAGATAGCCATATTCCCATAGTCAAAGAGGAAGAGAAAAAGAAAAAAATCTCAGGATTTAACAGAGCCTGGACTCTTCTGCAAAACCTTGAGAAAACCCGTGGAAACCGACGGACAGGCTTTGCTGGCCTCGGCAAGCTCGGCCCCACGGGCGGCCACTGCTCTGAGGGGCCCCCCCGTCCCCCAGCCGCTCTTCCCATCGCCCGCCAACCCCATCGCATCTGGGGTTACCCCGCACTCGGGTCGGGCGGGGCTGGGGACGGTGGGAAAGGCGAGTGCCAGCGGAACACCTTTCGGGCACGCGTGGGCTGCGCCTCCCTGAGCGTGCAGTCGTGAGTTTCCTCCTCCGCTCCCGCGCCCACCGTCCGCGCATTTGAGCAGCAGAAATTTAGTTCACCTCCTTAACAGAGCAACAAAAGGGGACAGAGAAGACTCACAGCAGATGCTTGCTTTCCTTTTCTTTACCTCAGATGTGGTGCGACTACATTCTGGGCCGAAAATAATCAGTTATAATTAATGGATTAAGTTGGTTTTGTTGCAGCTGTTTTTGTTGGTATTGTTTATTATTATTATTATTATTATTATTATTATTATTATTATTATTATTATTATTATTATTATTATCGTTATTAGGCTGGCTGTCCTGTTCCGAGACAAGACTGTTCCGAGACAAGACCTAATCATTCTTTTCCGTTTCATAATTTCAAACAGAGTTAAAGGCTGGATCATCAGTTTTTCCCTTTGTCTGCTCCAGTTGTAAATAATGGCTTTGAGATTAGCTAATTACGGAGCATTAATCACTGATAGAGAGGAAATAAATCAAACCCGGGTTCGAATTTTCAGACTCACTAGTAGAGAGGTGCATAGCAACTCTATCTGCAGCAGATAGGTGCTGTTTAAATTACTGAGGCTACAGAGTAAACCACATCCACGTCACTTTAAAAAATGAAGATTTTATTTATACATACCAGTTATGCCATTCAGTGGAGGTCTGGGGAAATCTTTTCAGTCTAGTTTTGTAAAAAAGCCGTGCAGTTTGTAGGTAGCTACCTTGACTTGTCACATTAACAAACTTCTTGTAATAAAAGCAGAATATAGAGGAAATAAACAGAAAGATAAAAGAGAGACATGCAGAAAAAAGTCCTGACAACACCGCCCTTATTATTTTTCCTCCAACTGGGTTTCAGAGAACTCTATATTATATATTTATATAACATATATATTTACAGTAACTAGTTACTGTATTTTTAAGAATTTCATTAGCCCTCACATTCTTCTTCCTCTCCTCCCCACAGCAGAGGAAGTTTTGTAGTCATATCCTCTCAGTATTTTGAAACATTTATCTTCTGGGGTAGGAGTTAGGTAAGTATATGCCAGAAAGCAACAAGCCAGCTTCTAGGGAGAGAGATCGCGCAGGTCTTCAAAAAAAAAGTAGTTTGCAGAAGAAAATTCGGAGCCCCAGCCAGAAGACCTACAAACTCCCCGCTGACACAGGCGGACACACACACACGCACTCCATCCCAAAAAGCACTCCTCCACCTGGAAGGAGGCAGAGCCCGACCCCGTCCGATTCTCCCCAGCCCGCAGCCCTCCATCCCCTCGTCTTCCATCCCGGGGCTGTACCTTCATCGGGCTCCGCACCCGCTGCCCGCGGCGGCAGCCGGGCTCTGCCGGCCCACAGCCGTCCGAGAAGCAGCGCTGCGGGAGCTCTGCAGTCCGCGCACCGCTGCCACGCTCAGGTGGCCAAGGCTCCGAGTGCTGAACTCGCCTGATGACAACGCCTCCCCCTGCCTTTTAGGCAAGAACCTTGTAATTAATTTCAAGTTACTCTGCGTATCGTATCATTAAAAACAGGCTGGAGAACAGCGTCAGATCCCAGGAGCGGGGGAAGGGGAAGACGATTTGCATACAGCTTTGTCTTTACCGTGGGCTGCGCTGGCACGGGTTATAGTGCTAATTGCACCTAACGAGCACATCGGCCCCTCCACAGCACTTCTGGCCCGGTTTAAACCCGGAGCCTCTTTCCCGCACACACCCCCAACTTCGGGCTGGCGGGCCCGCTGCGGAGCGCCACGAGCTCAGGCTCTACCGCGGCGGCCGCGCTGTTCCTGCGCGGGGAGCGCCGCGCTCCGGGCGGGCGCGGGCAGCGACCCCTTCCCCGCTGCGCAGGCAGCGGCGGAGCAGCAGCGCGGCCCCGCGGCGGCGGCGGGCACAGCCCTCGTCCCCTCCCGGCCCGGCACAACTCGCCCCGTGGGGTCCTGCTGCCACCTGGCGGGCCGCCGCCAGCGTGCAACAGGAATGCCACCCAGGCTACGACCGCCCGCCGCTCGGGCTGCGCGCCCCCGCCTGCTCCCCGCGCAGGGTGTGTGGGCGGCTGACGGGCGCGTCCGCTGTCGTCCCGAGTCCGCTGCTAAACTGGAGCGTGATTTTACCGGGCTGTCGCAGAGCCTTTCAAATCAGTCTGGCTCTTTTAGAGAGGGGACTTCCAGGCAGTGGTGAGAACAAAAGAGACCGAGGGGCCAAGAACTGCACCCACGACGCTCTCTATTTCAGGAGGTTGTAGTGTCCGTTTCTACATCCTTTTCGTGACCAGATTTGCCACATCATGCTAACTACCAAGTGGAGCCTTTATTAAGAACGGCATTTTCCCCTTCATGGTATCCTGGGAACACACGACATCTTGTTATGAAACACAGCTGTGATGAGAGTCAAAGATAGAGACAAGGCCAGGGGAAGCATCACCCTCACTTCCTTAGTACCCAGTATAGTTTATAGTTCTCTCTCAAGAAATCTGATGTGTGATGATTGCATAGTAAGAGGACTAAAAAAGACTCAGATTTTCAGTAGAACAGTACTTCCTTAAGAAATTCTGCTCAAGTCTTGTTCTGAATGGGTTGAAATTATCTTCAGTGTTGCTAATATCTGGAAAGAACAAAATACAATTTTACTTTTAAAGTAATAATATTCATCTTATCTTCAGTATTTGCGCTAGTCTGACATTAGTTAATTATGCTTCTTACTTTTTTCCTTGAGTTGGCCCTTTTAGAAGATCCAGTTGTAGACTGCAGCCAGGCCAGGGATCTAGCTGTGTATAAGATCTTCCCCACTCTGCCCTGACAGATGAGTTCCAGAATAGAATGCCTCAGCAATTAACAATCCAGGAGATTAACACAAGCTATTTTATGGCTCATTTAAGCTAGTAAGGAGGCACTGGTCATTTCCAGCAGGGGCCAAGATGGGTAACTGGTTGAACCATGGCGCTCACCTGTCAGATAAGTTGCTATGCCACTGGATAGATCCTGATGGCAATCAGATCTCTGGTGGGTTTTCTAAGTACACTTGCACCACAAGTTAACCATCATTTTGCATAATTTTGAGTTTGATATAGCTAGTTATCATTGGCTTGGTATAATCGGTTATGAAAGGACTTTGTTCTATGGATGAAATCCTGAGTCTTAGAATCCTTGATTCTTAGAATGTACCACTGTAGGAATCACTCCTAGTCATGTTTAACTTGGAGTCATTCATTAGAATCACTGAGGACTAGCAACTTGGAAGTCAACGGCACTGGGGTTGTTGGCTCTGCTCAGAATGTGGATGTACGAGCTAGAAACATCTGCAACAAAATTAATAAGCTACAGGAATTTCACTTGTCATTTCCCAGCAAATCAAATAAAATGTAAAACAGACCCTTTTTTTTCCCCTTCTTTTCCTTCTGTTGAAAGTCCTGGGATAAAAAATAAATTGTGAAACTAATGGTATGAACATTTCATCATCTCATATACGTATAAGTGGCTACATGTATAACTTGTATGTAAATTTATAAAAGTGATACAGTATATCGGTCCATTTAGGCTATGGGTAAGATATTTATGACAGGTGAGCAGATTATTAGTTATTGGTAATGATAATAGAGACATGATTAATTGAGACATCTACAGTAAAAGTATTGGTATCACATCTACCACAACTATTAAAACACATTTGCTTTACACTATATATATATTTGGTTTATTCACTAATTCACAAAAGATATTAATAAGATTCTTCCAAAAATATCTTCCATATGTATGCTAACATACCACTAATAATCATCAATATTTCTCTCTGCCTTCATAGCTTTTGTGATCTGAAATACTCCACAAATTCAGTAGCTGGTGTGCTGGTGTTCTGCGTAGAGTTACACCAGAAATTATTTGGTGTACATGCCTCTTTAACTCAAGTTCAAGCTTGTGCCACACCTTGATTTTCCCATATCACTGACATTTCCACTCTGCAATATTTGTTTTTAGCCACTAATTTTTATCAAGATCTCTTAAAGATCCACTAAGATGTCAGTCTTTTCAACATTACCTCTACGTCCCCCCAGGGCTTAGCTACATCTTCTGCTCTGTGGCAGAACAGCCTATTACATAATTTACTTTTATCCATGCTCTTTTTTTTTTTCCCTGGGAAAGAGAGTTGTGGGAGGATCCTCATAGAGATTCCTATCCCCTTTCCATCACTGCCTCATCCATTCTGCTGCTGAGACAATTCCCTGGGCAGAACACAGAGAAAGCAGATAGTGAAGAGGCAGCCTTTCCACAGGTGAGGGCAGGAGCTAAGTGCAGCAGGCTAACCAGTGTTGAACAGGGAAGAAGTGATAAGAGCACTCATAATGGAGAGACTGAGAAGAATGTGGTTTCATAAAAATCAAGAGTGCTTGGGATCAGGCCAGTTAGAAAGAGGCAGAGTGCATGAAAGCCCAGAGCATCTGCTTTCATGAAATATGCGAAGATGAGAAAAAAAAAAACAACAAAACTTCCTCTAACAAGAAACAAAGCCATTCAGGATAAAATATCAAAACGAAGTTTAACACATACCCATGTCTGCATTTGTATTGACAAACAGTACTACAAACACATGTTTCGCTGCATCATAAATTTCTTAAGGGAAGTACCACCTGTATTTTTATGGTCTTGGAGCCTGATTGGAGGCAGTAGGAGGTACTGAAGGCAAGCCAGGCACCTGTCTTCAGGACTCAGGATGGAAAACATAATAACTCACAAAACTGAAAGACTTAGACCTTATGCACAGCATTACAACTACACAAATAATAGCTTCATTGAGGACCACTGTAATTGTTTCTTGTAATTGAAATATGAAGTGTCTTGTATCTTAACTTGAAGTTCTGCTCTTCCTACTTTTTTATGCTATCTCTTTCCAAAGGTGTTGGGACAGGTCTGGGCATTTATTTCAGTTCCAAATCTAGAGACAACACTAAGAACTGTGATGTGGTGAGATCCAGAAGACATTAGGGGTCTCTGTCATTTGGCATTTGCCCAGGTAGAGTACTTCTACAGGTACAAGGATTACATCAGAAAAAGTCTACTTTTAGCTTCCTTATGGAACTTAGATAGGTCTAAACAAAATCAATGCATTGTCCACATGAATAAATAACAAAACAAAGCAAAGCAAAACAAAATTAAATCAGAAGTTTACAGTCTTCTTGAAAAGTCTATATATTTCTGATCTATTATGGCATGCCTAGTGACATACTTCTCAACCAGCAGGATAAATGAGACATTTGTAGAATAAAATGAGAACACCAGTAACTTTAACTGTTTGTTGTCTACCTGTTTCTGTGCAGAAGAGAATCAATTATGTACCTCCACATTTGCATAAGACTTAAACTCTTAAAAGCTGCAAATGTGTATGAGAGGATGTTGTATTAAAACAGTAGTTCTCTCTTATGGGTTTAACTAGGTGTAGGCCTAAATTAAGGCTTTAGATTTCAAAATAGGCCTGAAATTATCACCTGACTTGAGCTGGGCTGGGCTAGCTGACAGCTGTCTACTGCTAGCCATATCTTATTCTGACATCATCCCAAAATATAAAAGCTGGTGTAGGAGTACCTTAGAGAGTTCCTTCAAGCTGTGGTCCCAGGAGGATGCACTGTGCCGTCCAAGGAGGGATGGGAGGACCAGGCCCAGCATCAACATACTACCATGTTATCTTAGGGAAGTAAAATATTTGTTCTTAGTCTTTCTCTCTGCTTGGTTTTGTCTCTGGGGAACTGAGTTCTCCAGAGTGATTTGTAGTTAGAATGGTGGGAGTTCTGATCGATAGGGAGTTTTTTCATTTCTAACTTGTGTGTGTGTTATGTTGTAGTTTTCATTTCCTCCTTTCTGTATAAATATATGCACTTGTTTTGAGTTTCCAGGTTTTTTTCTTTTTTCCCTTTTCTTGGGGGGAAGGCGGGGGGCGGGGGGGTGGTGGTGGGTGAGGGGGGTGGAGAGGAAGGGGAGGCCCTGACTCTGTATTGGGCAGTTGGCATTTTGCCAGGTTAAACCAAGACATTGTTCAAAGAAGGAAGCCCATGGTACCTCCCCTTACTGTAGCTCATTCACACACAGTGTTAGCACTGGGTTTACCTGTGAGGTTAGGCTTGGTTTGTCTTGGGCATATGTGAGTGACAGTTTGTGGAAACTGATAGTAAAATTCAATTGCTGCAAATTTGTCTCAAGAAAGGAAGACAGAACAGAGCCAACAGCATACTGCTGAGTCACTAGGTAATGCCTGTGCTTTGGTTCCAATTAAAAACATTCTGGGAGCTAAAATTGCACAAGACACTCTGACTGTCCTAGTGTTTGTCCACAGGAGGTTTTTCATCTTGTGCTGAATTTCACAGCACTACAATATCCCTCATAAGAAGTATATAAAAATGGCAGACCTAGTGAAACTCCCATAAAATGTAATAAACTATTGCTAAATTTTATTCATCAGCCTTAATTGTGGGGTAATCATTAAGAATGCTTGTTACTGTTTAGTGCAGAGCGGTCATGGTTTAAAAAATCACCCTCACAGTTTCCTCTTAGTAGCTATGCCAGCTAATACAAATTAATTCCCTATGTTGTAGTTGCAAGCAACTATTTTCCTGTGAGTAAGGAAAAGAGCTGTTCCTTTGCATCTAGTCACTAAATATCCATTGCAAAGTGAATCAATATGGAATCATCAAAGAAAGTAACTAAAAGACTTGCAACATAGTGTATCTTAGTGCAAAACTTTCCAGGACTCCAGTACAGTATCAATTCAAGTCAAAGTATATGTAGAATATAAAAATTTGAGAACGCAGTGCTCTGGAACAGCAGTCTCCAAATACAGTTTGGGCTAAGAGTAGCGTTGAGACCAAGCAACATCTTTAATGTCAGCAGGTTATAATATGCAAAGACTGTGAAGTACCATATATGTACCAGACAAAAGGTTTTTATGAAATTAAAAAAAAAAAAGTTGCTAAATTTTGACCAAAGGACCAAACCGAGTTTAGCTGTGAATGGGTGGCAGCTGATAAACTGTATTTGGAAGTGATGTACACTGGTCAACCTTCAGAATATCTGGACAAAAAGACAACCCCATCACCATTTCTACCATTAATAGAAATACAAAGAGTTAATAATCCTTTCTTTCTGCTTTCCTAGAAGTCTGCATTCTAACTCATCCTAACATTCAGCTCAATCTCCCTTACAATTAAGACTTCATTGGTATCAACATTAACTTCTCCATACAAACAGTCACCATTGAAACATAACTGAATTCAAGTTACCTTTTTTTAAGAGTCTGTCTCACTGATAAGAATGTTAAGGATATCTTCTTTAATGACAATTATTTTTTCTGCCCTTTTTGAAGTAGAAAAGGGATGTTCTCACACAAAGTGGTGTTCTGAAAAACTACAGAATGAATAAGGTTTGGGTTAGCATTTTAGTTTGTGACCATCCCAGAGCTGAGTGCTGAAGCCTTTGAGGTAGACATAAAACACCTCTGACATCAGCATTTCACATTGATACTCCACCGAACCTTTGGCATGTGTAAGGCTTATTACAAGGCACCCAGTGTTCTTGACTTTGGCATGAGACCAAGCTGGTCTGTACTGACAAGGTTGATAGAATTCACAACATGGAAAGAAACAAGAGAGAGTGAGAATTAGCGTCCTAAATCTGAGGATCAGGATTACTTTCCTTTGTGACTTTCCCAAGGTTACAAAGGCTGCAGGTGAGAAAACAGGGAACTGAGCCCTGGCAGCACAGCTCTGGTCAGCAGAGGGGAGAATGCAGTAACAGGCAGCCCTCAAGGACTGTGGGAAGACATTTAAACTTCTGTCTCTGCTAAAAGCAGAGTGTGTGGGGACTTGGAAGTAAGACATGACAGTCAGGAGGAGTGACAGGGTTTGGCTGGAAGCAGAATCTGGTTTCACTTTACTTTGCTACTTGGCTCCAGTCTGGAAATTCTTATCCTGTATATCCAATCTCTGATTGCTCCATTCCATCCCTCCACCTCTGATCCACACTGTCTGGGCACTGGGGCCAGCTGAAATTATCTCTACTGCCTGTTTGCCCCCTGAGCAGAATTTTAATTCTGAGTGACATGCAACTTGCCTGCATAGGAGCTTGGCAGACCTGGGCCAGGCAGAGAATTCCTGCCTCAATATCTTCTCCATCTTTTTAAGAGGTAAAAGTATTACAGCTTTAATAGAATAGCAATTATATTAGCCTAAAATCCTATGGTTTACTTAAGCGTATCATTCTCAGAATGTATGGTAGATGTTAGACTGTATAATTGATAAAAATCTACAACTCATCTATAATACTATCATGGCTAGGCTTCGCAAACAAAGATTTGGGAAGGGCTTTACTCACGCTTGAGGTAGCTGGTGGCTAAAAGGGCTGATGCAGGATAGGCAAGTCCGGCTGCAAAAGGCACAGCAGAATATCTCCTTAGGTGATATTGGCGAGGCACAGTTCTTTCTGCACTGTCTTTTCTCCTTGAGACTGATTCTGCATGTGTTCTCAAAGGAAGCAGCAGACATGGTGTGTCTCCATGTCTCCTAGTAGTCAATATGGCCAATGCTGAGGTATAGTTTCAGGGAGTCCTTGTATGTTCTCTTCAGGTCTCCTCTCATGTGGCAGCCAGTGGCAAGTTCACCATACAGCACGATCTTCGGAAGGTGATGATCCTCCATCCTGGAGATGTGCCCTGCCCAGTGCAGCTGCGTTCTCAGCAGCATGGCCTCAATACTGCTGACCCCTGTCAGTTAAAGAACAGACACATTAGTCATGTAATCAGTCCAGTGGATGTTTAGGATTGAATGGAGGCAGCGCTGATGGAAGCATTCGAGGAGTCCCAGGTGGTGACGGTAGATGACCCATGATTCAGACCCATATAAAAGAGTAGACAGAACAATGGCTCCGTAGACACTGATCTTTGTACTTTTCTTCAGGTGTTTATTGGACCAGACTCTTCAATGGAGTTTAATGAAAGCTCTGTATGCCTTTGCTAGCCTGTTGTATATTTCTTTGTCAATCTTACCATCCGAGGAAATGATGCTTCCCAGATAGGCGAACTGCTGGACTGACTTAAGTTCTGATTTGTTTGTGGTGATCTGGGGATGATGGAAGACTTCCTGAGGTGCAGGTTGATAGAGAACTTATGTCTTCTTCAAGCTGACTTCCAGCCCCAAAAGCTCAGCAGCCTCTGCAAAGCAGGATGTTAAGCACTGCAGAGCTGCTTCTGTGTGAGCAACGAGGGCGGCATCATCAGCAAAATGCAGCTTATGGACAAGATGATTTAGGGTCTCGGTGTGGGCCTTCAATCACCTGAGGCTGAATAGGCTTCCATCAGTGTGATATCGGATGTAGATGCTGTTTTCTTCATCGAGGTCTGCCCTGGCTCTTTGGAGCATCATGCTGGAGAAGACTGTGAATAGAATTGGTGCAAGAACACAACCTTGTTTCACACCACTAATTATTTGAAAGGGTTCAGAGAGTGCATCACTGTATCTGACTTGTCCACACTGATCCTCATGTAGCAGGATGATCATTTTGAGGAACTTGAGGGGACATCCTAAACATTCCAAGCTCGTCCACAGGCCTTTTCTGCTCACAGTGGCAAAAGCTTTGGTGAGGTCAATGCAAGTTACATGGAGTCCTTTGTTCTGTTCCCTACATGTCTCTTGCAGTTGTCTTAGAACAAATTCCATGTCTGTGGTGCTCCTATTGGCTCTGAAACCACACTGGCTTTCAGGTAGAAGTTCTTCTGCAATAGCGGGTAGTAATCTCTTCAAAAGTATTCTTGCAAGGATTTTACCAGCAATAGGGAGTAAAGTAATACCTCAGTAATTTGAGCAGCCTGATTTTTCTCTTTTCTTCTTGTAGAGGGTGATGATGACTGCATCAGAGAGATCTGATGGTAGTAACACACAAGAAGCTTGTGAAATTTGGCATGGAGTGCTTGACCTCCATGCTTCCAGATTTTGGGTGGAATTCCATCAACCCCAGCTGCCTTGCCAGTTTTCACCTGTTGTATGGTCTTAAGTGTCTCTCCCATAGTAGGGGCTATATCCAATTCATTTTTCACCGGTTGTTGTGTAATGTGCTGAATTGCTGAGCCTTGGACTACACGATTGGCACCGAAGAGAGTCTGAAAATGTTCAGACCATCAGTTCAGGATGGAGGTTTTATCTGTGAGAAGCATTTGGCCATATGCGCTGAGTAGGGGGCTTTGAACCTGGAGTGTGGGTCCACACACTGCTTTCAGGGCCTCTGTGGTCATCGAAATCTGCACATTTGTCAGAATAACATACCTATTGAGAAGATGTTCCCTGTTAAAACCTGCAGGTTTTTTAATTAAGAACTGATGCTTTATATATTTCTCACAAAAATTATGGTGTCTCTCACCTTTTTGGTACTAGTTTTCTCTTTGATAATATTTTTGTATGCTACAGATGACAAAAGATATGCATGAGTTTCAGCTTTTGAAGCACCAATGGATGAACTGCAATGAAATTATTACCTGTCTGATTTTTTGTTTAATTTGCAGTTGGGCTTTTTTTGCTGTTGTTTTTGGTATTTGTTTGGGTAGGTTTTGTTTTAATTTGCATTTTTTGTTGTTGTGAAAGAAGGCCAAGCTATAAATCTCAAAACAAGATTCTTATCCAGATTTGAATCATGATAAATCTGAGTCAGGATATTTGGCTCTAGATTTTGGTTCATCTAATTATTGGAATAAGAAGTTCATCATAACATTTAAGGTTCTGGTAAGTTTAAAGTTTTGTGACATCGGAAGACATTTTGATTGGGGATTTTGACTACAAAACAAGTTATGTTTACTTTTGTTTAAGTTTTATAGTCCATTTTCTAAAAGCAGTTTGAACTCAAAGGTCTACCTTGTGACAGCAGTCTTGCTCCTGCAAGATTTCAAGGTTAAAAAAGGAATGGAGTATCTCTGTAACTCATCTAAGCAAGTGAGAGGGAATAGATTGGTAATGTTTTGCATATATTTGGACAAGCTCTACACTTTTAGATGATTATCTCACATGCTGTTCCAAACTTTTGGAAAGACGTTCGGTACTTTCAACACCCATTAAACATTACTACTTATTATGTGGAAATGTGGATTAAAATAATTGCATAAAATCCAATGGTGTCATGACATAATATTAGAAAAACAAAGTCCTCCCATTCTAATAATGATCTAAAGCAATATATTCCTGATTATTTAACTGCCTTTCCCATGGATATTTACTTTCTGAAAATTATTCTTTTTAAGTCAATCTGAAGTTGACTGCACAAAATCTGAATACTTTGCATGGTTGCCTTGTTTAGAGTTTCCCTATGTGAAAGCTGTGAATAATGTTATTGTCCTAACCCATGATTTCTCAAACATCTGTATTTTTTTTTTTATTTCTTCTTGACCAACCTAACAGCTTTTCGTGTAGAAACTTTCTTGAGGCTGTTCAAAGCAGCAGCATCTCCTAACCTATTGAGAGTAATTTCCACAAATGGGATAGGCACCTGTCTTAGGGGATGTTGGTTACATCCACTGTGTCCAAAATTTTCCACAGTGAACAGTTTTTTATTATCTGCTAAGGAGTGATGTTGGCAGCACTTTCTTGCGATGTCACTAGAAGAGCAGTAGTAATGATTTAAAAGTCAGGAGCTTTGAGTTATTGTTTAAGGCTCTTGATTAGCTTGGTACTGTATTGTCCTCACATTTGCCTACAAGAAAAAAAAGCATTTATGGAAAGTTTTCCAGATGTGTGTTCATTAAAATGAAGAGGTCACATTTTATTTGCTGCTAAACAAAACAGCACATTACATTGTAGATTATTGTACCTAAGTGTGTGTGCTTGGATGATACTTCACAGAAAGCAAGTCAAGTGCAGACCATAATTTGTTTCTTCTTGAGAGCCATCTTGGCTCAGAAAAGACTTCTTCTCTCCAAATGGTAAAGGTTTTGTGAAACACTTCTAATCTTCAGTTCTCTGCATCATAATTTCAAGTGCATTCTCTTGACTATTTAAACACAAATCAAAGTACAGCAGGGGAAATTTCACCTAGCAAAAGCCTCCCAGCCTATTCCTACTGAATTAGAGTTTTAAAGGAGACATATTTGGTTTTGTAATGTTCAACTTTCATGTGTGCATCTACCTCTTGGGTTTAAGAGCTGCAGCTGTATGTTCAGCATGCAGTCTAAAAATTGTGACTTAAGGATTGATTTTACATTTCTAAATTAAAAAATTGAGTTCTCTCCTTTGACACAAAAGAAATAAAAAGTCATACATGGATAACCTGCATTCCATTGTTTTCAAACATTAGATTGTATAGTTACACTTTGTATAAATAATTGAAGATTCCAGGATAAGTGGCAATCTACTGAATGCCAAGAGGAATGGTACCTTGACACAAAGTGACAGGTGGAACAGGTTGATAAAACAGTAACCTGCCTGGCCATATCTGCAGAAGCTCAAACATAACAGCTAACCACAGCCTTTTACACAGCCTTAACCACAGTTGCCCAGAGAGGTTGTGGACTCTCTCTCAGTGGAGGTATTCAAGAACGTTCTGGACACAATCCTGAGTAATATGCTCCAGGGGACCCTGTTTGAGCAGGGAGGTTAGATCAAGTGGCCTCCAGTGCTCCTGTCCTACCTTACCCATTCTGTAATCCTGTGAAATGTTACAATAGAAAATTTCTGCTTACAATAGAAAATTTCCAACTATGTAAGTAGTGACATACTGGAGCTCATGAATTTTCCATCCTCAAAGGCTGTTAAATTAGCCAAACATCTATCAAAATAATGTGGCTATAACTGATTTTACTGTGGGGCACATAGGTGACTAGATGACTTTCAAGGCCTTTTCATCCCTATGAGTCCTTAATTCTATGAAGCTGCTTTTTAGAAAAACAAAAAATCCTAATATAACTTATTGTTCCATTCCATCTCGATAAGGAAAACAATAATTATTTTATAAATACTTTAGCAAATATTAGAACAGATGCAAGAACTACAGGGAATGAAACTGATTTCTGTGCTGGAGCTTATGAGACTACTACAGGATAACCACAAAAATAAATTAAATCCAAGTTATCAGTGTCACAGGAACAAGATGGTTATAAATGAATTACCAAACATGCATTAGAACCCATGCAGTATAAGTATGGCACCATTTCCAAATTCAGGAATTATGTAGAATATTCGTTGTGGTCTGGGCTCAAACCTCCATTGCCTCTTTTCCTATTTCTTCATAGAATCATAGAATCATAGAATCGATGGGGTTGGAAAAGACCTCTAAGATCATCGAGTCCAACCCTTGGTCCAACTCTAGTCCATTTACTAGATCATGGCACTCAGTGCCACGTCCAATCTGCGTTTAAAAATCTCTAGGGATGGTGAATCCACTACCTCTCTGGGCAGCCCATTCCAATGCCTGATTACTGTCTCTGGAAACAATTTTTTTCTGATATCCAACTTAAATTTCCCCTGGCAGAGCTTAAGCCCGTGCCCCCCTGTCCTATTACTGAGTGCCTGGGAGAAGAGACCAGCCCCCACCTGGCTAGAACTTCCCTTCAGGTAGTTCTAGATAGTGATGAGGTCACCTCCGAGCCTCCTCTTCTCCAGGCTAAACAACCCCAGCTCCCTCAGCCTCTCCCCATAGGGCTTGTGCTCCAGTCCCTTCACCAGCCTTGCTGCTCTTCTCTGGACTCGCTCCAGCACCTCAATATCCTTTCTGAACGGAGGCACCCAGAACTGAACACAGTACTCAAGGTGTGGCCTCACCAACGCAGAGTACAGGGAAGGATCACTTCCCTGGTCCTGCTGGTCACGCTATTTTTGGTACAGGACAGGATGCCATTGGCTTTCTTGGCCTCCTGGGCACACTGTTGACTCATGTTGAGCTTCCTGTCAATTACTACTCCAAGGTCCCTTTCTGCCTGGCTGCTCTCCAGCCACTCTGTGCCCAGCCTGTAGCGCTGCAGGGGGTTGTTGTGGCCAAAGTGCAGGACCCGGCACTTGGCCTTATTGAACTTCATCCCATTGGAATCAGCCCATCTCTCAAGTCTATCCAGATCCCTCTGCAGAGCCCTCCTGCCTTCCAGCAGGTCGACACTTCCTCCCAGCTTGGTGTCATCAGCAAATTTGCTGATGATGGACTCAATCCCCTCATCTAAATCATCAATAAAGATGTTAAACAGGACTGGACCCAACACAGACCCCTGGGGAACACCACTGGTGACTGGCCGCCAGCTGGATGCAGCTCCATTCACCAGCACTCTCTGGGCCTGAACCTCCGGCCAGCTCTTAATCCAGGAGAGGGTACACTTGTCCAGGCTTGGCATCACTGAGAAGAGCCTGGCTCCTTCCTCTTAGCACCCTTCCTCTCATTCCGCTCTTAGTCGTCTCTTCTTGAGGCTGAACAGGCCCAGCTTCCTCCACCCTTCCTCATAAATGAGGTGATCCAGTTCCCTAATCACCTTCACAGCCCTCTGATGGACCTGCTCCAGGACCTCCATGCCTCCTTGTACTGAGGAGTCCAGACTGAACACAGTATTCCAGGTGAGGCCTCACTAGGGATGAGTAGAGAGGCAGGATTATCTCCTCCAGCTTGGTGGTGATGCTTCTCCTAATGCACCCCAGGACATCACTGGCCATCCTGGTTACAAGGACTCACTGCCACCAGGACTAGAATCAGAATCAAAGTGTTCCTAGAACTCTGTCCTCCTGCTAAATAATATTTAACCTGATAATAGCTAAATACATAATGCAATTCACTGTATTTTTCTAGCAGCTGTAATTGTTTTTTGACATGACTTTGGAGGCCATACAAGCATAGTAGGTCAAGTGAAACGGTGATGAGACACAGGAATTCTGGTGACACAGGGTTTATCTTCCAAAAGGAAGAACCAGGTGCAAGAGTTGCACTCTTGGGATTGCTAATATTCAGGTCAAAGCTAAAGCATAGCTGAGCTGCTTCTTAGTGAGTTCAAAACCCTTTGAAAAATCAGTTATGGAATCATGTCTTTTGTGAGTTTGGGTATTTGGAGACTTAAAATAGTATCTTATACTAAAGAAGACTATAGACATTGGTATTCCATATAGAGATCTTCTTCTCTTACATATGCAACTGGAAGTTTTAGCAGCTGGTAAGGTTCAGAATGCATCCAGTTAACTTCAATTCTGGGTACCAAAAAAACCCAATGTGTCATGCACTGTAGTTACCTTTATTCTATTCACAATACTCTTTGTTACTTCTCTCATTTCCTTCCTTTCTAGCAAGCACCTTCCCCACATGTCAAGGTCACTCTACAGTTTCATATTTCAACTACCCAGGTTTGAGGAAATGTCATGTTGTGTTAGAGTCTAAGAATAGAAGGTGCTCATCAGTCAACATTTTTATAGAATGCTAGTCATCACCACAGCGTGCTGATTTGGTACTCTGAATTTAGACCACTGCCCTAGTCAATCATTGAGCAGTTCTATTCATCACCTACATATTCTCATGGATTTGTTTCCATATGGCCACCGCAATTAAAATGAAAGAAGGGAAAAGAGGACAAAAATCACCAAAATTCCTATCTCCAATGAAGAGTATTCAACAAAACCTGAATTAAATAAATGCAGAAAATGAGCTATGTTAAAAAAGAACACACATTCCATCCAGAAAAAAATCCAGACTGGATTATGAATAAATATATACTATGAATAGATATGCAATCTGATTTTATCAAATAGAAGTTTTATTTCTGTAACAAAACTCTCTACTTATTAAAAGAATTGTTTTCTTTCTTCAAAGGCATTCATGGATGAAAAAGTTATATTTTCTCTGTATTGACATCCTGTACAGAAATGAACTTTGGATATAGAACTTTAGTTCTTACCCCTACTCATTGTTACTGTAATTAAGAAGCAGCAGAGTTACTCTGATTATAGCTTAAGTAACTGGCACTGTCAAAGAATACTTACTCACATTATAAAAAATAATTCTATAGATATGTTGGACAAAAGCATTGAAATTCTGATACACTAATGATCTCACATTCTTTTATGAATTTCACACCTACTTTTGCCAAGAACAAATAAGTATACTTTAAAAATAAGTATGTGTCAGGCAAGAATATACAGAGACAAACATATGGATAAAGTGTATGTAAGAAGACTACAGACTCAGAAACTGTGTTCCTACCCATTTCTCCATAGTTGCAACCTCTGACAAAGTACCGTTTTCCCATAGTTAACCTTGGTTTCCTAGCTGCATTGAGGACATCTGCCCTGCATTTCACATGGAAAAGCTCTCCCTTCCCTCAGTGCCACAATTTTTTTCTATCTTACCAGACTATGCAATGATTATTGGGAGCATCTAAAAACAGATATTTTCCTTCCTAATGGTTTGCTTTCAGTAAAACAGTTCATTCTTACTGGCCTTTAAATCCCAGCCACACTGGGTAGGAAATAAAGCTCACTGGATGCCAAGAAATAAGGTTGATAGATTTGCTCATTTCTAAGAACACTTGTCATACAACACAGGTCCTTTTTTGGGATCTTTGACAGTGGCCTGAGCACAACCCAGACCTGAGTGAGCTTTCTTACCAGTCTGAAGGTAAGTCTGCCAAAGACAGTGTACATAAAGTCAAAAATACTGCCCACAGAACAATGTACATTGGAGTAAGGAAAGTTCCACATTTCAAAGTAATAAGGGTAAATTCATAAAGGAAAGTATATTCTTTGCACAGAGGGTTGCATTTATGTACAATATTTAGTTGAAAAATATGGGAAAAGGAAGGCAATTCTCTTGGTGAAGAAATATAAACAAAAAAATCAGAGCATGCCCTGGTGAGGGCTACTTGTATTAGGAAACATAAAATATTGTGCCCCATTCACCAAGTCATAATTCAAGTCTAACTTGAAAGGGATGTTTGGTTCGAGTTTTTTTAAAGCTCTCATCTGAGATTTTCTTCAGAGACCTCAAAAATGTAAGCTGTTCATTTTGTGTTTATGAAACTTGGTGGAGGAGAAGTCTGTGAACCTCATCATAAGCAACCAGAGTGAGTAAGCTGTGGCTTTGTCTTGGTAGCTCACCCCAGTTTTTTAAACCATTCTTTTTCCCAAGGAGTAGGGGTCAACAAGAATGATTTTTAATGTCAAAGAAAAGTATTCCAAACAGGAATAATTATACTCCTCCTTTATAGGAAAAAAATAATAAAGGTTATTTCTGTTCTTATTCTGCAAATATTACTGTGCTTAAATCTCAACACAAGCACTTCCACTACCTTTTATAAGTGAGTTCTCAATTGTAAAGTGGCTTCACATCTTTCTCCAAGTGTGTAGGAAGTGTTTGCAAAACTCAGTTATTTGTACTGAAGATTGCTAAAACCTTTTGTGCCTTGGTGCCTGGAGCTGAGGGACATGGGTAGTAAAAGGCACACTGAGGGGCTCTACCCAAAAGCAACACCACAATTCTAAGCCTAAAATGAACCTAGTACTAAAGAAGTGTCCTGTGCCATAGTCAGAGGAACCTGGATGTTCATCCAGGATTTCTGAGCACATTACAGAAGTGCTGCTACTGCTCTGGGACATTAGAAACCTAAAACTGGTATAGGACACTCACTGACATTTAAAAGCAAGCAAGGGATAAAGAGTGTAACATCTTTAACCTGTGGTGCTCTCTGATGGCACAAATTCTAGTGTCCCCTGCAATCTGTGACAGCTGTGCTGATTCCCAGAATGCCACAGAGCTGTAATGGAAGGATGATGCTTGATGTTGCTCTGTGTTGCTGATTTATACTCTAGCATGAAATATTTTCATTAAATTATTGTGAAATTAAAATATGATAATTTTCATAGTAGACCACGGAGTAATTGGACATTAGAGAAGGAAAATGAACTGTGACTGGGGGCAGCAGTTTAGTACTGCAGGAAAATTGCAGTAAGCCTAATGAGGTGCTAAAAAGCAAAATGAAAGCAGTCCCAGTTAGATAGTTGATTTTAAACCCCAGTTTCTTTAGGGCTTTCATGTAAAATGCATCAAACTCATTCTTATCTACAGCACTTTATCTGTTATTGTCAACCACTGTCATGACAGTGTAAGCTCCATCAAATGAGCATAAAGACAAGGGGAAGTCAAAGTTAATTTAAAATGCAGTATGTTAAAAAAATTAAAATCTTATTTATGCCCTGGTCAAGTATAAACTGTGTTTTACTGTCATAGTTCTGAAAGTAACATGAAAAATTGGAATAAACTCTGAAAGACCTTGCTATTTCAAAAACAAAATATGTAAACATAGAGTATTCTCCAACATGGCTGTCTAACTTACAAATAAATATAATACTAAATATTCAACAGAATACATGCATTTGTACATTTGTCTGGCATCCTAATTTTCACCATTTAGCTGCATTCCATATATAATTTCTTTCTTAATATCTGCAGTGTTATCTGCTGGTTGATTTTAAAACAGATTTTCTCAAGCAATTATATTCCTGGAACCAGCTTGCTACTCTCAAGAACTAACAAAACACATAGGTATATAATTAATTGTATCTACGCAAACAGATTCATTGAGGTCTTTTGTGGCTAGAGCTGGACACAGTCAGAACTCCCAAACCTCCACTATTTATGTTTAAGAAGGTGTAGGAAGGTGAAGTGAATGAAGGAGGTTGATGGTCTAGGACTCAAAGAGGAATTTGGTGGGGGGGAGGGGCTGCGGGGGGAAGGTGGGGGGCACGGAGACAGAGGAATGGGGGTGCCTGCAAATAGTGAGATGAGAGGTGTGTTCTATTAATTTACTATATTTTGGGGGAAATTAAAATCAGATCATCAATCTGCACATTTTCTACCACCTCTTTGTGTATAGGACATGCCCTGTAAAAACGATTTTTTAATTAAAAACATGTGCCAGTGAACTGTTGGTGTATTGTGAAGCCAGATCAAGTCTGACCGCGTGAGTATATTACGTGAACCAAACCAAGGGAGAAAGTGACAGAACATGGAAAGAGGATTGCAGAGTAAACAGCAAGTCATCTCAGCTGTCTCACGCCCTAGGGATTGCCTTACCTCCAGGCGGACAAAGAGCATCCCGGCGGCACCGCCGATTTACCGGGTGCTCGTGGCCATCCCTAGCAGGCGAGCAGGCTCTGTGGCTCAGCAGAGCGTCCAGCACGGTTCGCTGCTCCACGGCGGTGCGAGCCTGACATCTACCGTGTGCTGCGGCTCAGGAGGCAGCACCTGCCCAGCCCAGAGTGCTCCCAGAAAGACAGTACGCTTAGAAATTGATGTAACTACTTTCTTTTCTCTGAATCCTTTTTTTTTTCACTGTCTCTTCTAAACCAGCAAGTATTTCTCAGCTAGAGTATGCATCAGTACTGACGGATTTATAGTAATTTCAAACTTTATTGTGAGGAAATTCCAAGCTAAATATAACTTCCAATTTATAATTAAAAAAACAACAACAACAACAAAACAAACAAACAAACAAAAAAAACCCCAACAAAACAAAACAAAACCCAAAAGAAACAAAACCCAAACCAAAATCAACAACAAAAGTGTATATTTGAGCCTGCATATAAGCTATTGACGTCTGTGATGCAATGAACCAGAGGACAGAGATACCTAGGGGTGTCCCCACACCTGGGGGTCTAGAAAGCATGTCATATGAGGAGTGGCTGAGGAAGCTGAGGTTGGTTAGTCTAGAGAAAAACAGAGTAGACATTATCGTTCTCTATTACTACCTGAAAGGAGTTTGTAGCAAGGTGGGATTAGTCTTCTCCAGGCAACTAGTGTTGGTCATGAGGACAAAGCCTCAAGCTGCACCAGGGGAGGCTCAGGCTGGACAATAGGAAGAATTTCTTCACTAAAAGAGTTGACAAGCATTGGAATGGACTGCCCAGGGAAGTGGTGGTCACCATCCTGAACATGTCTTAAGAAGTCTGCATGTGGAACTTAGTGTCATGTTTTAGTTGAAAAGGTGATGATCAGTCAAAAGTTGAATTTGATGGTCTTTGAGGTGTTTTTCAACCTTAATGATTCTGTGATTCTACGCCCCAAAGGAGAGGGTCCCAGCCTCTGCCTGAGCCATGTGCTCTCCACTGGCTGAAGACCAAAAGCTAGCTCAGCAGAAATATTATACACTGGATTTCAGTGAAGCTACCTGAACCCAGCTGGAAGTTTTGAAAATGCTGCTCTGTCACACCTTCAGTAGAAAGGTACTCCCATGTGTTGAAAATTTTAGGGCAAAGTGTCCAGATAACTTCTAAAAATAATGTGTTAAAAAATTTGCAAAGTCAAAGGCAGATTTTATAAAGCTTTTAGGTACACAAAGCTGCACAGTGTGTCCAAGACAGAAAATTATCAGATTTGGATCCTAACTTCTTCTAAAGATTTTAATTGTTTATATTTATCCTATTAAGGTGCCTAGATACAGCTGAAAACTTTACCTTCTTGATTAGTTAGCTAAGCATACAACTCCCACCTGGAATTCAGTGTGATTCCTACCTGGAAATAGCACCTTCAGATGCTGACTCATTTCCTTAAATGTATGTAGTTTAGGAAGGGCTAAATTATTCTATAGAGGTTCTTACCTTCTTTCACTGACAGCAGAGAGTAGGTAATTACTTAGACTCTTACACATCACTCAAATTAAATGTCTTTATGTAATCACCCCCAACCTCCCAAAAATTGCCTCAGGAATCATACTAACCTAAAAATTAATCAGATTACTCACTACCAGGAGAGGGATTCTTGAATTAAATAATTTCGTGGGTGTCCTTAGGTGCTATAAAAATCATGACAGACCCTAAGAAATCATTTTCTTCTGTTAGATACAGTTCTGAAAAAGCAGAGTGGATCCTAATGCAAAAGACAAGAACAGAAAATCATATAAACTGACTTAGATTTTATTGCCATAAAAATCTAAACATTCTATAACCACTACAGAACTAGGAGCCTGAAGCAGTGAATTGTGTAGGGCTCTGTGAAGCCTCAGTCTTCAGGCTCATCTCCCAGGCAGGCAAAGAACAGGAGTGACAGACAGGGGTTTTGTTTTACCTGCTTGGACAAAGAGTAGTAAAACAACACTGAAAATTTGCCACAATTTAGATTTTTTTATGCAGAATAACAAGTCAACATGTACCTCAATACTTTTTTTTAAAAAGATATTTAAAAAACACTATTCCTCAAACCTAATCCAGACTACAGCACAGCACCTGGTGCCATTAATCAATTCTGGTATTTTCATAGCAGACACTAGGAATAACCTTGAATAGGTCATAGTTCCCCAGACTGATACTTCATGGCAAAGGCCTAATGATTCACTTTAATAATTTTAAATTAATTCTCACTTTTCCCCCCCATCCTCTGATTCAGTTTTCCAGTTTCTGGTAACTGTCTTACACTTTTATCTCGATCAATAAAGTTGTGAGTAGTCAGAGAACCTGACATATGACAACATCTTTGTTATTTAAGGAGGTCTTTTATGACATGCGACCATCTACTAAGGGCATTTTCTAAAAAAAAAAAGCTTTTACTATATAATATACTGCAGATGCAGAAGGATGGTGATGTATCATGTGAAGTACAAAACAAAGAAATAAATAACCATCTATAGGAATACTTTTTTCCTTCCTGTCACAAAGCAATCTAAATTTTAGTATTTATTCTAGAAATGTCCTAGCCTTTTAGAGGCAAATTATGCATGAAATAATGCAATTAAAACTGAAATAAAAGATTTAAATGCAGCCTCTAGAGGCATCAAATGGCACCACACTGTCTCACTCTTTACTGCCTCTTAAAATGATTTCTCAGTTTACAGGAAAATCTTTCCATCCTTGCTCTTAGAATCCTCTGGTTTTGATGGTGCTAATCATAGTTCAGTTTCCTTCATGCTCCAAAATGCACAAACAACTGCATGACCAAGTACATCCTTATTCCTTAGTGCAAGAAGGGGGCATCTTAAGCCCTGATTTCTTGCCTGATTTGCTCCAGCTTTTTCAGAAGATATTCTTATCACCCTTTTGAGACTCGAAGTTGATACTTTTGTCATTGGGAGCCTTTGGAATGACTTTGGAAATCACTGATGGCACAACTATGAAGTAAGGAATATTTTTGGAGCGGTGGATGCCATCTTCACAACTGCTATGAGTATTATATCTTCAACATTATCAATGTTAAGGGTGAAAAAGACACCAATTTTCAGTAGTGTAACAACTTGCAAAGGGCCTAAACTACTGCTTTTTTTCTCTTCCCTTACTCTAAATTTCTAAGGAATTTTGATGCCAGACATTCAACATCCAGGAATAAAACAAAATAAGTAAACATTTATTTCTGAAATCACTTGTGAAAAATGATGGTTTCCATAACTGGTTTCATTTGAGAAGGATAAATCACAGCAAAAGAGGAATTTTCAGTTCACAAGACTTCATAGCACATATTTATCTACGAGCACATCAGAGTCATAAATAACTTCACCAAAGTCTGTCTGACTGTAGTAAACTATGATTGCATAATGACAAAAACTGATTTTCTCAACAAGAGCAGAGATCAATATATGGAAATTTCTCTTTCTGACTGTGAGCAATGAAAGGATATTATGAGATCAGAATAACTTTAGACAATGCTTTTGCAGTGTGGAATATACTGTTTGAGAGGATCACAGATATGTGGCTGATAGCTTGAGTAGCTGAAATATTACAGAGGAACATCAGGATTTGTTGCCATACTGTTACTGTGGTGCTGTGTTTCTAAGAAGCCATCCCATAAACTCTCAGTGATAGCTTTATGAAAACCAGCAAACTCTAGCTAGAGATTTTCTGAGCTTGTTACGTGGGAGGTCTAAAATAAATGCTGTGAACATTGTCAACACTTAAAATAGGCCACAATGTTAGATTTTGTCAGTTTCCAGCAGAAGGGAGTGACATATTACCCAAAGACTTTGCCAGCATGACTACACCAAACAGGGCACACTGTGAGTATGATTAGCAGGCCCTGACTTGCCTCAGCCTCTAGAGTTTGTATTTGCATGACCTGCTTTCAGTGATCCAGAAACTTGCTTGATTAAGTCTCAATGCAGTGAGGTAGTAGACAATTTCTGGTAGCAACAGTTCACTGCAGTGGTCAGGTTCCAGTTCTGTAACACTTGTTACAGAGCCATCTTGTGACTGTTCAAAGCTGTGAAAACTTCCAAAATGTTAAGGTATACAAGAAAATGACAGAAGCAACATCTCACACAATAGAATAGTTAAACTGGCTTCTCCTTCTTGGTACCAACAGACATGTGTTGTTTGGTAAGCATTAGTTTGGCTGATACTGACAGAGAACAAAATTTCTTTTTCAATGGGTCCACATTTTACAAGCTGTTTAAAAGAGTAGGAAAAATTGGACTGTTGCAAATGTCACAAAAGGAATTATTTGTGAAATTATTCCAAACTAGACCTTTAAGGGATTTACAAGGTCCCTTCCAAACCAAAGCATTCTAGCATTCTAAGATCTTTCATGTTGCCATTATACTAATATTAAAGAAGGATAGAAATGTGTGCAGAATCCTTTAGACAAGAGTTCTAATGCCATAATTATTCTAGGCCTAGATGTACAGCCTGTCATATTAGCAAATGAGCCAATATGCTACTTAGTATGTTCCAAGTAGCAGAATTGAAAGTATGATGAAAACAATGCACACAGCCTATAGTATCTGAGAAATCTTTGACTCCTGGATGTTGTATAAACCTTTTTTGCTCATACAATGTTTTTCAGACCTGATAATTAAAATATTGCCTCATAACATTTCTCTCATCATGAAATAGGCCCCAGAAAGCTGCAGGTCTCCCCCAGAGAAAAAATCTAAAATGCAAATGGACAGCATTAGAGACAGATTCCTTTCCAAGTTGCACCTAACTCACCTCTCATCCAAAGTTAATGGTAAAACACCAGTAGTGCCAGAACAGCACTAAATCTTGTAGAAGAGAGACAAAGCAGGCAGAACATGATCTGTCTTATAGCGATGATAGTACTAAAAGTATTAAGCAGAGAATAAACTCCACTTAAACATCAGGCATAACAAACCACCTCAGAAAAATGTGCCAGGGTTGGTGGACAATAATGTCACTTGTGTTAGCAAAAAACCCCAGTGTGACAAAAGCATCTGTTAAAAAAAATTCTATCAGTTACAGACTTCAGAACAGCCCATTATAAAACTTGTGTGCCAGATAACCACTGTTGGCCTGTGCCACTCACCCATTATAGGCCTGTGGAACCAAAGTGGCTAAAACACCAATAGAGTCTGGACGTCCCTATGTACACATCCAGATTAGTTGTATGAGTGGTGTTGACAGAACATAATAATGGAAAACTTGATTTATAGAGCCTGGACTACACTACAAAGGTAAGTGAGCAGAGACAGAGATAAGCTGTTTTGTAAATGCTTAATCAAAGAGTGTATCTATAAATACAAAAGCAGATCATATGGTGTTTGATGATAGAATATGGGGATCTCTGAAAAAATGGGAGGTTTGACAATGACTCATACCATAACAATGAATCACAATACACCAGCAGCTGTTTATGCTGGCAGAATTATGCTTACTTGCCTAAGATGTATAATAAATATACAGGTATAAACTGCCAGACAGGAACAAAAGAGAAGACAGAAGAACCTACAGGGTTGTGTAGTCTAGTTTTATGAACAAGCTTTTTCTTACCCTAAGGGACTAAAGGTATGGGCAATAAATGTGTGGGGTTTTGGTGGGCCACAAGCAAGAAAGAGATTATAGTATTTGCAGCTGAGCTCCGTGCACAAATTATAGAATACAGTCAACACTGCAACATTATTATCAGCCTCTTCCATCTACTGTCAGTTTTCCTTCAGAAATATTGCTTTAGTTCTTTCCAGAAGAGCTTGAAGAGTTCCAGCTAAACTGAAATACAAAAATAAAGAAGAAATGCTACAGTCTTTATACAAGCAAAGTGTTTCCACTGTTGGAGCATATCCAAGTAGCTTACATACTAATGCAGCTAATAAGTGCAGATGTGGAGAAAAGGAATTGAAAATAATGTCTCTAAAGTATGAGATTTTCTGGTGCTATGATCAGGATTATTTAGTTTTCTCCAAAGAAAATCCAATTGTTTTCAACAGACATTGAAATGAGACTGATGTAGGCACTGTCAAGGATTCTAGACTGTGCACTTTAATTGAGCAATTAAAGTGCTGGCAGCCACAGTAATACTCAGGGCAACTGCTTGGGGTTTCATGGGTAAATCCAGGATCACTACTGAAATCATCACCAACTGCAAAACTTATTTCCTTAGAATTCCACTCATCTAGTAAGAAAGGTAATTCTTGACTGTAAAGGAAGTCATATACTCATTAGACATCATCATTTCTATTCTGGGTTATCAGAGCTTTTTGTTAATTTATCACTGTGTGCTTTGGCAGGTTTTTTCAATGCTCAAGGCAGAAGAGTGTTCTGGGAAGAGTCCAAAAGACATGATACTACTTGTACTCTTGTTATTATTTGATAATAACTGCAAGTATTTATGTTCCTGGCTTTAAGATTTACTTTTGAAACACAAGTGCATTACAATTATTTTCTTTATAATACTGTTATTATTCCTACTGTTTCATTCCTCCACAGCTATCTTATTATGCTAGGTACTGTAAAAACAATTCAACAGTCATCATCAGACTCCTTCTGCAAAGGCAGGGACTTGGCAGATACCAGCATACCACAGTTCCTGCCATGCAAAACATGAGGCAGTGCTTGGGGCACTTCAACAGAGGCTAGAAAGATCAAATACATTCTGCCATCTTAATCATTAATCTTTTCCATGTTTTAACAGAGAATGCCTAGTCCGTTTTGTAATGTGTCTCAGGTGTTTTGCAGTAGCTGAGCAACGGCTGCTTAGGAGCACTCAATATTTTCCATTGTTTCGACTGGACAGAGTTGTGAAATTGGCCAGCTGTTTCATATTCTCTCATTCTTATGAAAATCTGGGAGCACACTGCTGATTCAGATCCTTTCATTTTGTTCTGTTGGGTTCCGGTTTGTGTGCATTCATCCTGAGATTTAGTATAAGGCGTTTTTTTCAATTTATAATGATGTGTGTTTCATGTTTTCTGCCTTTTAAAAAAGGGATTTTTGATCTTCTAACATTGACTTAAAATCTTGAACCACGTTCCTACTCATTTTCAAACTCTTTCTCCATGTATATTATTATATTCAAGTGCAACTGCAGTATACTCTATATAATAATTAATTAGTTGATATTAAATTATACTTTTTTGTCCTTAGAAGATTTGCAAGCTTGCTCTTTCAAAATAATTACTCAATGAGGCATTTAAAGCCTGCTTTATTTTTACATAATGTTGAAAACAAGTAGCAGGTTCTGTGTGCCTGAGCAGAAGGAGTGGAGTTTTATCAGCCATGCATCCTGTAGGTTTGTGTACCCTTCTTTAGTTGCAGCTTCCTTATGGATTCTAATATGGTATCTTTACTTGATCAAGTTATGTTCTGTTTTGAGATTGAAATGGGTATGGGGCGGGAAAGAGAAATAAAGAGAAATTGGTGAATTAGGGTAGGTGAAAAGATGCAGGAAAACATCAAAATTGGGTGGGAATCAGTCAGGATACTGCTTTTTTTAGCAACATTAGATCTGGAAGGTGAATTAACAAGCAGGAACTGGAAAACTGACTGGTTATTTTCTTGTAAAAATAGTGTATAAAAAAATGGGTAAAGAAATTACATTCATATGGGTGCAGACAACTTGCATTTAATGCCTGCACACCTAATATATCCATATCATACTCCAGGATTTCATTCTCTCTGAAATATGCTGTTTTATTTTTATTTAAAATAAAAAAAAATTTGAGCTAACATAAAAAATAATTTTCAAAATGTGCACACAGAAAATTCTCACCCTGCATTTCTACTGAAGCTAGATCAATTTATTGAGGCAGCAACTACCTGCTTTCTTCATTTACCTGTCAGGTTTCCCTTTCTACAGTCCTTTCAAAAACTATGTACCAGTTAAAATATAGATTTATAAATACACTTACATTTACAACCATGAAACTCTTCCTTTCGTACACTCAACATAAAAGCTTAAATATATATTGGGTATTGAAAGTATTTCTGTCCACTATGACTCAAAATGAAAGGAAAATAATTGTAAAGAATGATATCATCAGATAGAGTCAGATGAGAATTTCAAAGCAGATGCATAACTTGATAAGAAAAATGTGACATGACACAAGTCCATGTTTTTCTCAGTAGACTGTCTACAGCAATGTCTGCTACCAGCTGTATAGAAAAAAGTGTTAGAAACAAGGCAAATACAGAGGTTTGAGGTTCTTTCCTAATTTACCCATTTGGCTTCCAGCTACGATGACAGTGAAATGATGAACTATAGCTTGAAGTATTATCATCATATCATTTGATGGATTCACTCTCTCTTAATTTATCTAATCCTATTTATTTGGTTTTAGTCTCTACAGCATCCTGTGGCAATGCATTTCATCATTTCCTTGTGGGTCATGCAGAAAACACATAATTTTTTATGTTTGATTTTGTATACTTTATTGTGTACATTGCAGTCCTTGTATTATAATAATGATTCATCATTTCTGTTCATCTCTCATATGGTGCTGATAACATTGCATAATTTTTTCCCTTAAAGATATATTTTTCATAAGGGCGGTCCCGTGGTGTAAAGGAGAGCACTCTGGACTCTAAATCCAAGGTCCTGAGTTTGAGTCTCAGTGGGGACCATCCTCTGGCACTTAAATGCCTCCCTGCCATCCAATCCCATCAGATCTTGGATGCTCAGCAGGGTCAGCCCCAGTCAAGTACTGGGGGCTGTAGACAGTCCCGAGGACTTCACTGTCACTGTCCAAGCTCGCTCAGCTGTGGCAAAAGGACCCTTAGGACTTAAACGGTGAGGCCAGTTCTGTGAACGCTGTGCCTCACCTAAAAAATCCACTGCACAGGCTCAAAGGACACACCCACGTGGGGAGAGCCCTTCCCAAATCTTCGTTCATGAAGTCTGGCCATACATACATACATACGTACATATGTTTTTTCCACAAGCTGAAGAGTCAAAGTTTGCTTATGTGGAGCCTCTAATCATATATTCATCCTCCTGCATTATTTATTTATATTTTAAGTTTTAAAAATCATAAAGCTCAGTATCTGAACAGTATATGGACCACAGGTGACTCTAGCATTGTGATCCATATTTCACTTTGAAGTTTCTTCTTATTTATTCCCATTATTTGTTTTGTGTTCCAGACTACGCCTGAATACAGAGCTCATATTTTCAAAGGACTGTCCACAATTATCCCACAGTTTCTTTCTTGTTGGAAATCATTTGCAAATAAGGGCTTATTTTCTTGCCTCATTATTCACCTTTGCAGAAAAGCTTGTCTTATTAAGACCAATTAGCCTGTGTAAAATAAATTACTTCTACACATTTTTTATGTATGGCAATATATTAATTCATTTTGGTATTCTTGTAATTGCAGTTCCTCTTAAGAGTCTACTTCACAGTCAATGGACTTGGAATGGCCCTAATGGGCAAGTTCTTGCACATTTAAATAGTTATCAATCACTTCTAGGTAGATGCCTGTGGTAGTAAATTTGTGAGATCCATATTTGTCACTTGTCTAACAATGACAAGATGAGTGAAAGACTAATGCAGAGTTTTATATATTTAATATTGTGAAAAACAGACATGCCCACCTCATCTCAGTTCCTGCATGGCATGACTCACTGTACTTCACCCTCTAAGTCTTATAACAAGCCTTATGGAGGTCTTTTAGAAATATATATACTCTTTGGATGAAAACTGCAGATAACTTCACCCCATTCCCATCGGTTACATATGTTTAAAAATTGAGTGTGATTTTGCATCCAAAGCCATCTTGATCTTTCTCTGCCAGATTCTATTTCCCTCTCTTCACCAAAGTATCACAAACACTACACAGAATGAGAAATAAGAGCTGTACAGACCATTACAAACAGACATGATTTGTTTTTCCCTGGAATGATCACTTGTTCTGTTACAGCTTTCAAACATGTTGCAGCTTATGTTATGGAACCATGTGAAGTTAGTAACTGTATATTACAAAAGTCTTTAAAACTCAGCACAGATATTGAAATGGAGCCGCGCAGGAAGCAGTGGTAGGCATGTCTACAGGAGGATAACAGATCAGGCTTTGAAAGCTATTACAAGAGTAGCTATTTTTGTTCCTAGAGGAATTTACAAAAAGTTTATCTCACAGCTTTATCTCACTGCAATTTATCTCCTAATTCATTTAGACAATTCCTTAAATAGAATTGTCCTCTCTCTGGATTACACCTGCACAAATTTTGTCCAACAGTCATTCTGGAATGATTTTTTTAAAAATCCTGTTCTCACCAATACCATAGATTTTTCATGCTCTGAAACTCAGATAAGGTACAGGACAGAAAGTGGAATACAGAGCAACACAAGAATGGATAAGAGAGGGGAGGTAAAACAGAGACTCAGATCCCAAGACACTGTACTTGGAGTAATTTTTACTTTTGTTTTTCTTTTAGTTTTTCTTTTAGTTTTTCTTTTTTATTTCTTAATATGTGTTGAAATAACAGTGAAAAGACAGTGTAAACTCAGAATGGTTTTCTTCTCAGAAAAACAAAATATCTGTAAAAGAAACAAGAAGTGGGTAGTAGGGAAAGAAATGCATTTTGTTCTGGCTAAAAAACAGCTTACAAATGAATGCAACACAAACTAGATTTATTGACCTCTAAAGAGTTTGGAGGTGATTTATTAGAGCAACTAACACTACTATTTGGAGCAGAAAGAATAAGGAAAAGGTGACTTTTGAGGGCATGAAAAGATGGTATACAAACTGTTTTATTAAGACTCTGGTATAACCAAAACTTAGATGACCTGAGCAGGGTAGGGAGGGAATATAAAAAAAACACTCTGAGTGCATTGTTCACCAGGTACGAATTACAGAGGCAAAAGTTTACATTACATAAGTACTGACTATATGAGTGGCAGTAACAGCTATTATAGTGCTTGGATGACCTTCTCAAAAAGCTCTGAGCTACATTGTAGATGGTCCAATTTGGTTCAGCATTTTTATGGGCATCTACCAAACTCAAAAATAATTTCTGGTTTAAAGCTTGAATTTGCTGCCCTGTCTGATGATGCTTTTCAATGCCTCAACACAGCTGATAATGATGCTTATCAGTTTACATAATTCATTGCAATAATAAAAATTCAGGCAAATGACCAAAATCTAAAGTAGTAGGTAGAGGAAACAGTATCAAATCTAATCCTGTGGCTCAACAACTTTGGAAGACAAATACGACAGTTGCATATCTCACCCTTTCCCCTTAGATAAAAAAATCTAATAAAACCTAAGAATGCTCATTTGATTGCCTTTTTAAAATTTTGCTATCACCTGAAGGGTTAAAAAACATTACAACCATAGAAGAGATCCAAATTAAAAATATGTTTTTAATCTGTCATTAAAAATATATTTTTAATATGTCATTATTTACAGAAGAAAGCAAAATACAATGCTTTGCTCAGGTGACAGAAACAAATAATTTTCTGAGTTTCTTTTAAAGGTGTGAGTCCATTCTGAGAGAAGGAAATAAAGTTACTTCAAAACCGGACCTTCAATTTCATAATCCACCATTACTCCCCTCACTTCTGACTAATACTCATGTCCAAAAAAAGTTTGGAAATCTAACAAGGTCAACTAGGAAAAACTAGGATTGCAAGTTAGAAAGCAAGAAGATGACTATAATAGGCATGTTGACTGGTGGTCCCTGCAGAAAGCAAACTCTACCCACCAAAGAACATCTTGGAAAGGCAGTACTTGCTAAGGCTTTCTCAGACCAGCAGTTTGGTCCAGTATGGACACTGTAGGAAGAATTACGTAAGTAAAATGGCTTCCTCAGTTAAGTATCCTTTAGGTGGTTGACCCAACATGCTGACCTAAAGAAATCAAACCAAAATTAAAGATACAGAAACAAGCTTAAACCAGGAGAGAAAGGAAAAAATTCACTTACTGCTGAAAGGGCTCTGTGAACCAAAAATCTCAACCTCAGCATTCCTCTCCAAAATATCTAACTACTATAGCAAGATTTTCATCAAGTGATTACATTATGTTGATTCATCACTGCGGGAAATGAGTACCTCAGTTCAGATTTTATGCAGACCAGTAAGAGGGTACAAGGAAGTCTGCATTGTATATTGCTACTATACCTTTCAAGTTTTTATGACCCTCAGGAGAAATGAGGCATTCATAATATGGGCAAAAAATAAAAATCATAGGGAGCTCCATAAATCTAAGGGACTAAGTTGTGGAAATCACATCCTTAAATTGACATAGCTGTGATTAACAGGCAATGGCTTTTACAGTTAGAAAAGTTTTTGGATGTAGTTATTTGCCTAGAGAAAGTTTCTGGTGGGAAGAAAAAGCAAACAAACAAACAAAAAAAAAGAAGCAAATACAAGTATTAAAGTATTTAATCAAATCTTTGTTTTGGGGCTGGTGGGATGGAATATGTAAAATCACAAGCCTTGCGCCTCAAGAAGCTTGGTTCCGAATCTGTTCTGATCACAGAGACTTTTCAGTAGGTGTTTGTTCACATTTTTTTTTTAAAAAACACCCACAGGATTCAGTAATCTCTGTTTAGCAGAGCACTGGAATAAATCAGTCTTCATAAGGGCGTTTTACTTGCTCAGCTTTCATTGTAAGTTTTGACAATCTCTGTGTATATAAAACAATGGTCGTCTTTTTCCTATATTCAAACACCCACTTGGCAATCAAAATAGTACAATTAAAAAGAATATATGCATGTGTATATATGTATGAATAGACAGAGAAAACCAAAGTTAATTATTGTGAATTTTGAAGTCTCTATATAGACTTGAATCACAATTGACCTAAATGCTGCGGAATCACTTGTACTTACTCACAATGTAAGAATAATGCTACAAATCAAAATAATGGTATCCTTCATCCACTTTGCTTTTGCTTTTGCCAAAGAAAACTGCACAAAGTGAAAAGCAAGCACAACAGTGCTTTAAGAATTCCACCAAGGAATACCTCTGTCACTACTGAGCAAAGCTCTTGGTGTAGACAAACCACACAAGTTTGACCAGGATGGCTGTGCCTACACAAGCAAAATGCACAGGCTCAAGAACATTGCTGGGCATGAAAGGCTCATCAAACTGCTAGAATGATCCCTTGCACAGTTTTGCCCTACATAAACCTCTACACAATTTTCAGTCACTATGGACCATGAACCACATCTTAATTGTAACTTTGGTTTTTTGCTTTGCGTTCATGCATGGTGGAGTTGGAAAGAATATGTATGAATGAAGATTCACAGAGCAGTCAATGTAAAGGAACACTTTATACAAAATAACATAATTGATCACAATGTCCAGGATTTTTACCTTTATCCAATGTGTCAATGATACTCTGAAAGCCGAAATCAAAATCAGTCCTCACTGGGAGCAATTAATAAATTTTTGCGCTACATCAAAGTATTTGCTGCCCAAGCTACTGAAACTCCACCTACAAAGAAACAAGTAAAAAATTACCATAATAAATCTCACACATACACGCTATCAAAATCTTTCAATCTTCTAAGGAAAAGTTTGGTTCATGTAAATGGATTTGTGGTTTACAAACATAAACAATGACCATGGAAGCAAAGCAAATGCCATAACGGTAGCTAATTGATAAAAAAGCCCATTTGAAACCAATTTATGGAAATTGTTCAAGCAGATTGATCTAGAAGATCAACAACATACTTTGAAGTAACTAGGACCCAGTAAGCTTTCCTCATAACAACACAGGAAAAGAATATGTGGAGGAAAGACCAACAAACCAATCTGAACTCTATTTAAAGTCAGAGCCAGAACCACAGCTAGGGAGAAGTATTTTGAACTTACACTGCCAAATTTTCTTAGATGAAAGAAAATTAAGAGAGGAAATTGTGTTTATAAAACTCTTTAGCTTTTAACAGCATCCTCATTGGCATACCATTTTGGCCACACATTTGTGTTATCATGTGTAAGTTAGTAGTTTGTACACATGCTTTTCATATTGAAGAACTGTAATTTCAATACTTTTTTACTATTCATGGCTGCACATTTTTGCATTTTAACTGAAATATACTAATTTAAATATACTCAATGTTACATTTTAATGCTCACACCTGATGGTTTTCTAAAGGCTAGTTGTGAGAGCAAAAGAGTGACAGGAAAAACAACTGCAAATGACCAGAAATTCAGCTCACATTAGCATAGGTATACAGAATATGAAGTCATTGAACAACATAACAAACAACAAGTTCTCTATTTTTTCTATAACATTTTGGTAGTGGAATAGACTACTGGAAACTTTAAAAGAAAAAAAAAACCAAAACAACAAAAAAAGAAGAGATCTTGACAAAAAAGAGAAACCATCTCTCAGAGAGAGAAAAGTGTCACCTCTCAGGTCTATTGAGTTGTTTAGCAACCACCCAAAGATCTTTGTAACTAGGTCATAAAATGGACTGAATGCTATTTGTACTGTCAAGAACTGCACCTGAAAAAAAATGGAAACTTCAAAAGTGTACAGTATCTGAACAAATCAAAGATAGATTGATACTAAAAGATTTTTCAAGTTTTGATACTCTTGTCCTACTGATTAGCATGGTAAACATGAAATTACAAGTTTGCATAGGATAATAAAAAGTCCAATAGTGGAATACAATTTCACACAGATGGAATATTGCACAAAGTGCAACATGACAGCTATACGACAACAGATACTAAGGAGGTGTAATTTAAAAGCCTCTAGCAGAACATGTAATTGACAAAAAATAAGCAAGCCGCATCCACCAAGAGCTATCACACTAGGGCAGTTAAAACCTGTTTGTAACACACAGCATTTGCCAGAAGTGTTGTAAGCAGTGATATGCTGATCCTTAGTTTTGAGTCAAAAGAACTGTTTCATCTTACATTCCTATGCATATATCAAATATTTACTTACATATTTTCATTTATATACATATTCAAATTAGTTCTGTCTCTGACTTCTCTCATCTCTGAATTTTTTCATATCGAATTAACCTTGGTAGATGGCTGTGAGCAGATATACCCCTAAACGCCAAGCTATTTCTGTAGGAGAGATGGAGGGGTCAGGAAAGATGGAGGGATCAAGAATTTTTTTCTCAATCAGTTAGCAAAATTGTTTGTTCAGCTGCTCACCTGGGAAAAGCATGCTGAAGAACAGCAAGTATCAGCTACCTATTCCCTTTCTGGAGTATTTTACCCATACAAACTCCATCAGAATATGTATATAAAATATAAGATAGGTTCCAAGGAAATGTCAGCTAATTAAGCCACTCTTTATTCTGTCTGAGATGTGTAGGAAAGTTGCTAACTACTTCTGTAAGTAAACCTGTTACCTGTAAGTACATTGGGACTCTGCCCCAGGCATGCTATTAGACTGAGCCACACAGCTACAGGGCAGCAGGTTGAAGAAAATAATTTTTTTTTCCTTATTTCTCCCAAACAATGGAAAGCTTTCTCTTTAAAAAACCTCACAAATTAGAACTGCTTTGCTGATGATAAGCTCTGGCTTTTGTTGAGAAAACCTTAAGCCAGGAGTTCCTGTATTTTTTTCCAGACACGATCTCTGGAGACTTGTGCTGCTCTTGCTTCTGCAGCAGTCAGTGTTCCTGCTGCTAGTGTAATTCCCACCACTTCAGCATTTTGCAAAATGGCAGTTTTCTGGAACTGGCTGAAATCCAACAGCTGACACCTCGTACATGGGTTTGCTACATGCAGTGCTGATACTAAAAATGTCTTATGTCCTGTTCAGAGGCTTCAATTTCTGTGTGTTGAATCACACCTCTCTCCCTTAAATATGAATGGAAAATGTTTGTCACATTTAAGAAAATTAACCTCAGAGATCTATTATGTGGTCTAATAAAAATGTCAATTTAATTTTTTTTCCCAAGTGCTGTTCCTGTTTTTCACCTGTTTTGATACTAGGCTTTTGCAAGGCACTGAGCCCTGAAGTAGCCCTTTGTTACGTTCCTTAAGCTTTTGCCTCTTAAAGTGTTTGCACTGTGCTGAGAGCTGGAGCATAGGAAAGTTGTGGCCCTCAGCTTTTATTGGCTTCATTCATTTGATGCAGCTCTATTTAAGTTGCCTTCCAATAAATCAGGAAGACAAATCCCTCTTGGAGGGGACCCAGGCTGAGAGATCTGTTCAAAATTATTTGCTACAATCTACACTGCACATTAATTTCAGAAAAGAAATGCTGGTCTAGTGTGCAAACACGGTTTAGTAAATATAGAGCATACATTTTGCAATAGTCATATTTTCTTAGATTTTCTGCTCTTCCCATTGTCAAAAATGCAATGTGTGCATCTGAAAGTAGCTCTTGTTCATTGAAATATTTTTTTTACTGCTCTCAATTAATATTTGGATTACTAACCTCTTGGGTCCCACATGTAACTGTTCAACAGGTTAATACAATATACCACAGACTTTCTCAAGGGGAAAATGATTATTTGTGCATATTGAGAGAACTTGTGATATAGCCACTTGGAAATGAAGTAATAGTTATGCCAAAGCAGGTATAAATGCTGTCTCTCTGGAAGGTCTGAGATTTACACTCTGATTCAGCTCTTGTTTTGAGTTTGGAAGTCACTGCTTTAACAAATTTAAGATCCTTAAAATCTAGAATATCTCTTCCAGTAGAGATTTCAAGCTCCAACCTGTACACTTAAATCAAAGGCAAATTATTAGTCATTTAAGGTAGCAATGACATAACTTTTCATCTCTCTGATAGTCATATTTGTGTAACATGCTTCCCAGCAGAATAATAGTACCACTTTGATTCTTTTAATCCAAAATCTGCAATAACAAAATAATAAATTTAACAAACAAAAGGTAAAACTTTGAAAAGACACAATTTATATCCACCCATATAATTAAAATGATCTCACAGGCAGTGAAAAAAACACTACACTCACTGAATTCATAAGCAGCCCCACAAATGTCTGCATATTTTATGAGTTGCAGATGTGTGTTTAAACATAGCCACATTGAAGTATGACACAGCTTTTCATATATTTGCTGTGTTTTCATTACAAAAACAGCTTTATGGAAAAACAGAGGACTTCTTTAAAAGCAATTATAAATTGCATCTTGAGACATCCTTATGCATATTATAGGATACTGTACATGCAAAATACTGCTTTAATTCTAGTATTTCTATTTTGAACCAGTTGTGTAACCTATTCAGATATACACAGCAAGCAAGGCTGGTTTTATTGTTCATGTAAGTGTTTTTAAAAAGATCAGTGCAAAAAAAAATCCCTACAATAATATGTGTAAAAGTATGGCATTAACTTTTAGATGTCCTTGAGATTAGCAAAAGTCAAGAAACTGCTTCAGATGCTGTTTAATTATTAGATGGCTGTTTTAACTTCGAACAGAGTTCTCAAAATAGTGCCCAAATGCACAGTGCTTGTTGAACAAATTTTGATTTATTGAAGGTAAACATTTACATTGGCTACAATGCTATAGCTGTTACAAAGCTGGATAAAAGAGGCTTAAATAGCAATAGAAAGCAAGTGCAGTAAAAAGTGAATAGAGAAAATATTTGGCCCTAGTGATCTGCTGGCAGTATTTACATTATGTACATTTTGTTAAATATTTGTAGTAACTCTAAGGCACCATAGGATAAATAGCAAGCTGCAGTATGATTTTGTGCATAGAATTTAATAAATTTATTTGGAGAAAAAAAGGATGTAAAGTTAAAAGAAACATAGGCATATTATACTTACATCAAGGAGTGACTGCTTGTTAAAATTCAGAGATAAAATACATACTGCATAAGTTCAAAAATTACTTTTAAAGTATTAAATGTCTTTGTGAGGACTATTTTCACTGACTTTCTGGCAAATGTTTAATGCAATCCCTTCAAGTAAATCTAAAAACTATTTTTTTTAAAATATCTTTTACCTAGTACATATATGAAATCACAATGCAGACTATAATGGACATTAATTTACATTACAGCTGCTTTGTGGCAGACTAAAACTTAGCAGGAGAATGAAATCAAAATGCTACAGAACAGCAACTCAGAGTGTCTTACTCCCTCATGTCAGTGGCTGTAGCTGCAGCTGGTGAGCAGTCCAACACTGACATCCCAGGAAGGACAAAGGAGGTCAGCGCTTTCAGACCTCACATTTCCAAAACCAAAATGGGGAAATTCAAAGTACTGGTGACATCCTTCTGCATTTCACACGACACTGTGCACATGGGATGATGCTCTGCTTGGAGTGAATCTTCTCATTTTTATTTATCCCTTCCTGAATCACATGTGTGCTTTCACTCCTGAGCACTTTGAGGAATAAATTCATCTGACTGGATTCAAGATCCTTCCTGAACAAGTTCTAGTTCTACACATAACCTTAATTGCTCTACAAACAACAGACCTTGCTTGGTTGGATTTGCAGAGAAAAGTCCCTATATCTGATAAGGTTATAGAGAGGTATGTTTATTCAAGGCCTGGGTGCATGGGGGATAGCTCCTCCAAAAACATGCACACCTGATCGAGTTAACAACTTGTTATAAGCAAGTAAGTTATACATATTCATTATTTCTTCATGCATAACATTATTTTCTTAGAAAAGGCAGGGTTATTTATTTTCATGAGTTCTAAGATTTCCATCTTCTCCACCCTGTGCACCTCCTTCTTGTGCCTGTGCCTTTCCTCCTGGTAATTGAGGGCAAGGGTCTTCTGGTGGTCTTTGGGGATGAAGTTTGGAGTCTTCCTCATGTGAACTTTCTACCTTTGGCTCAAAACTGCTCCAAAGCAGATCTGTTGGCAACTATAACTGGTCTAATTGGCAAATTTCTCTAATTATCCTGTTCCTTTGTCATATCTTCTGATTTATGTATGTTTCATATGGTGTCCAGTCTATTTTAGTTGGCATTAGAATCCCTAAGGCCCCTTAGTATAGAAGCTTCAAGGACAGGTCCTACACATCTGTATCTTATGATTTTTTCCATATGCTAAGCTACTTTATATAAAGTGATTTTGTAACTATTAAGCAAATTCTATGATAGATGTATCGATCAATCAATAAGGATAAGTCCCTCCAGTGAAAGGCTCGTCCTTCACCTTGAGGTAGTGTTTGTAATGAAGAATTGTGCAGACACCAGATTAACACTTCCGTTTTGCAAACAGAACACCACAGGAAGGGAAGAGATGGGACATTCCAGCTGCTGCACTGCTGCCAGCACAGCGGCTGTGCATGGTGAGTTATGTCAGTCATGCCTCATACCCTTTGTATCTCCCTTTCATTTTACAAAGCCAAGAAAAAAATCAGTCTAAATTAATATAATGCTTAGGTGACTAGGCATTGCTTTTGTATTTGCTCAGGGTTTGGGGTTTTTTTAGTGTTTCTTTTCAAACCACAAATCTCTTCATTCAGTTGTCCCTTTTTAGTTTTTTTTTCTTTGTAATTTGTATTCATTTTTGTTGGAAGAATTCTAATTGCTTTCACAGTAGTAAATTATGTATAAGCAAAGTGTAACTTATTTATGCACAAGATCTTCACTTGGAGTGATTCTATGTTTGTATTAACAAAATATTAACAAATAATCTTAGCCTTATTCATCACATACATTTTAATACTAACAGCTATAATATTAAAATTATACAGCATCATTAACAGTTTTTCAAGGGCTATAGAGGGAAAATATAAGCCTAAAGCATTCCAGTGTCATTGACCAGTTCCTGTGAAACATTAACCAAAATATTACACAACCTGGTCACTTTATAGTAAGTAACAGGAAGTCAAAGAATTGGGTCATCAAAACAGTGTAGCACTGTTGAAGAAAACAGGGCTATGCTGATTCACATAATCAGAAAAGGTAACTCAAATTACTTAATTTAGCCCTTGAATGCTAAATACTTGCCTGAATCTCAAGACAGACTTAAAAGCATCTTTTTGGATTTCTTTCTCAATGTTTAAAATATTCAGTAGTATAAGCATGGCAATTCATAATGAAGGTGAAATATTAAGGTACTATGGTAATTTTTTGGTCAAACCTTCCCCATATGAGAGGCTTGTATTTTGTTGTGGGATGTGGCAAGAAGTTAGAAAGTTCTTTACCAAGAATTCCCTTCTTTACTCCATGTTCGGTACAGTGACAGCTAGACAGCTATGACTTCATGGAAATTTCTACCACAGGATATGGCAGAGCCTGGGGCTCTCCTTTCTTTGATTAAAAGCTATCTATTGAAAGCCTACATCTTTACAGCAGGAGTTATAATGATAACCCTATCACCAATATGTGTGCACGGTAAAAGAAGGAAGGGAAATGCAAAGGCTTTGGAAACAACACACTGTTTTCCTCAGATGAACCTGAGTTTTTATTTTTCATCCCCTGGAATCCATGTTAAGGTAAGTTCTTTGCAAACATTTGGCAATATGCAACTTCCACCCTTGAATAAAACCCTAAGGGACAAATCCTAAGAAAATCTCATCCTCAGGCTTTTTCATTCGAGTTCTTGGTGATGTCTTTGTTTCAGCTTTGAAGTTTTTCTAAGTTTATATAACAAGTTTATATAAGGACAGTTTTTCAGTAACGGGCCCCACATGAACCTCCCTCCTTCTTCTCACTTTTTAAGACTAATGAGAACTGATACTTGATCTGAAGATTCACATTCACCTGCACATAATACCTTGGAAGTTTCTCATTAATATATTGGCTAAAGTAAAAAATTACTGAGTTTTCGTGTAACAAGAGAATTTTAATTCAAATGCTGTTTATGTATGACACTGTCCTTATCACACTATGCTGTGACACCTGCCCAGGTGGCTCAGCTTCCCTGGGCATGGTGCTGCCCCATACTGCCATGGGCTGCGTAACCCCATGATGCAGCTTTGTTTTCCCAGTCCCTTTTTCCTGCCATGCAGAATGTGGGACCTACCTGTTGATCCCACCTTGTCCCTTCAGAACTGCCTTTCTCTCTGAAAGGTTTTCCCTTCGTCCACTGGTTTGTAACACCTGTACTTGTCACATTCTGCCTTTTACTCGTCCACAATGCTTCTCTCTTATGGGTAAGTCAGTTAGTTGCCTCAGTACTCCCTGAAGCAGGCATCTTACAACAGGAAGTTGCCTTGAAACCCTGCTTTCTTCCACACTGTCCCTTACTGTGTCTCATTGATTTCAAGCAAAGTTCTGAGCACTCTTAAGTTTGGCAGAGATGCATTTTTCCCTTTCCTTTCCAGGGGCTGTACTTGCAATGGCACCGTGTAAGACCAGTGTCATCACCCCACAGCAAACCAAGGCTGACTCACTAGCTACCTTTCAGGTTTCTTCTTTCAACGGTTTCACTTGTAAGCCTGCTGCAGCTTGACAGGACAGGGAAGATGATTGCTTACTTGGCCTCTCCAGTTCACTCATGGTCATCTTTCTTTTCTCCTAGGTTTTTGGGCAGGCATACCAGAATGATGGACTATCAGCCCCACAAATAATCATAGGCTATCTCTGTGGACTTCCCAGTTTCTTCTTCCCAGCAAAACAGTGATTCAGACACTGAATGGCAGTGACGGCAGGACAATTAAAGAGAAATGGACATGCAAGGGTTTTGGCTCCACTTTTGAATTATGCTGATTTTGTGTAGTCACACAACCTAAGGCAGGCCTTATACAGATTAACAAATTTCAGGAAACCTCCTTGTTTCAAGAAGCTGACCTGTGCGCTAACACAAAAGATAACTAATTAGAGTACTAATTCTCAAGGGTCCACCTAATGGGATGAAAATCAACAGAATAGCAAAATAGGGATATGCAAACAGAATTGGCTTTGCAAGTCTGGGTATGAACTCAGAAAAACTGACGTCCCTAGCAAGCAAGTCCTGAATGCTAAAATACAACTCCAAGTATATGCCCCTAGGCCAAATAACATTATTTTACTTGTAGGGTACTTCTGTTCCAGCAAGTAATACAGGAGTGTAGCTTGAACTGAAAAGAAGGAATCACCCATTACACAGATCTGATGCAGTTCTATTTAAAGGAAACAAACACAACTGTGCTCTGTTGTGCTGTTATTTGGCACTTCAATATCTTTATTATGAAAATAACATAATAGAGGATTCAGTCTGTTTTTGCTTTCTGAAGTGTCTTGTCGTCGTTGCTCAGACAGGTAAGTTGAACTGCTCTCCATATTCAAAAGTGTGACTGATGCATCAGGACAGCTACCACGAGGGCTGCCAAGGGTACTCATCAGGACACAGGGTATGCTTTATGCCTTGGAGACCAGCACTTCTCTATCTGTGTTGCCATCATGCTCACTTGAAAAAAAAAACAGTTGTTAATTTAAAAGACAGAGAGATTTGATTTGTTATCCCCTAGGAGTAGATGAATAAAAACATTTCACCAAGACAGTATGAGTAAAATTTTGCATTTGTTTATATTTTGTGATGTACCAACAATCAACTCAACCATGTAAAAGCCTTAATTCAGCACATACTTTTAAATATGTGGATAAATTTAATCACAAAGCAGTTTCACTGAAGTTAAGATGCAAACATTAAAAAATCTTGTTGATCTAATGAAATTGTAAAATCTAGTATATAAAAAACAAATTTTTAAAAAGGAAGTTAACAGCTCCAGGATTTCCAAGTGTTTCCTAGACTTGCCTAATTAAAAAAAGCAACTGACCTGCTTAATGGATAAGACAGTGTTTCCAGAGAAGATAAAGCTGAACATACACTAACACATTCATTACTTTTTGCTTTGTTTCACTGAGTAAACAAAAAATGTATTGTTGCATTCCCCATTGAGTCTAAATGCTAGCTGCATTTATGTAAAATAATCAAAGATAGCTGCAGATAACCAATCTCTTTAGTTTTACATGTTCCAGACTACCTTTAATTGTGTTTTAATACGAGAATATTTTACTTATTGCAAAGTATCCTGCATAATACAGGTGCTCCGCTATAAAATCTTCTCTCTCACTTATAATCAGTCATTCTAAATTTAAAATGCCAGTATACAGTACTAAAACCTCCAATTGAAGTTTAATATAAAAATATCAGCACAAAAGTCCTTTTTAAATCTGTTTATTGTGAGCAACCCAAATGCCTGTTTAATTATTGTTTTAGTATAATAATAGACTTTGCACCCCTACAGTTGCTAATTGATACCATCTCAGGTATTTTGATGAGATAAGAAATACTAAGTAAGAAAACAGTAAGTATTCAAATGGTTAATTTGCTTATAATAATAATAAATTAGTTTTTGGCATCTTCTTCAGTTCAAAATCCAGCTTTGAGACTGAGGAAGGCTTCACATCAATTAAATAAGAGTGGTCCTTTTAACCAGTAGCAGTTTGATTGCCAATGACTCGAAGAATCTCTTTATGAATGCTTGATTCCTGCGTATTTATACTTGTATCACCCACTTGACCATCTTCATAACTAAAAAAAAGGTACAGAAAATAAAATCAAATTAGTGTTTTATTCATCTACCTAAAAACACTCAAAACTTTCTTTCACTAATCAAGAGCACTTACTCCATATGTTAACAAGTTTCTCTTAAAAACTCTGCTGCACTCCATCATTATATGCAGGTCCTAAACACTGGAGAGTGGAGGGTGGTAAGGCTGCCATCGTCATTGAAACCCTGAGGCTGAATAAGCCATAGGACCCAAAGGGGACAACTCTTAGGTGAAAGGGGAAAGCTCACATCACAGACAGGAAGTCTTTAATAAATTCCTCAGCTTAAATACATATAGCCAAATAGAAATTATGCTTTACAATACACTGACAGCCTTACTGTAACATGAAGTAATGCCACTGAATGGGAAACATCAATGACTCTCTGTTCACTTATTTTGTAACAAAACATCTACTAAACCTTTGTCATTAGCTTACTCGTAACCCGCACACTTCCTAACACAAGTACAGTGAAAGATAAAAAATCAAGCAATGCTGAACAGAATTAGGAAGAAGTGTCTTCTGTCGACTTTGATTACAACCATTGGAGGGAACATGGGAACTGGTATAGTATGAAGTTGAATGTTAAAAGCAGCTTTTTACTCACACAAAGAAAAATCTTGTACACACGTGATCCGTATTGGGAACTACCCATATCTCTCCATGTTTGTGCAGATCGGGTGAGGTTATCACTATCAGGGAAAGAATAAATTTCACAGTGATGAAAACATGCCTGGAAAATATTGCTTTAAAAGGTTTGGGGTTTTATGCACTTTAAATAGGCTTCTGGGACTGTGTGATTTTCCACTGCATGTCTGTGGTGTGGCACAGATTTTGAGCTGACTGCTAGTACAAATGAGGGGATGAATTTGATTCTTGTTTCCAAAATAGGTATTTTCAGAAAACACAGATCCTTGATTTATGGGATCAAATTGTCAAATGGAACGAAAGACATTTAGGTACATTTAGGATTTTAAATAGCCATAGCACTGTTAAGAAGGACCTGAGATAACTAATTAGCCTTTGGAACAGGTTTTTGTGGATGATGACAATGATGGCTGATTCAAAACCAAAATGTTTAAGACAAAGCCTGAAACTGCTACATGGCAGATTTTAGATTTGCAATACTACCAAACACTTAAAACAATTAACCATTACAATAATGACTCAAGGTGTTCAAAAAGCTTACTAAAACTTGCTCAATGTTTAGAAAACAGCAATGTATTTGATGATAGGTTGTTTACCCAGCAGAATGAGGACAACACAGGAAAAAACGGTTTTTATTGCTAATTAGAAGCCATACCATCAATCTGTATTTGAAAATATTCCTAAACTCATTTAACAGCACCCTTCTGGACAAGTTGTCCAGCTGTGGGATGAGCAGGTTCATGGGGTACTGGGTGAAGAACTGATTGAGGGTCTGATCCCAAAGCGTTGTAGAGAGAAAGAGGCTACACCTGGCTGGTGACTGATGACACCAATGGTCTTCCTCAGGACCCTACTCCAGGGCCAGTTCCATTCAATGTGTTTATCAATAACTTGTATGCAGGAGGTGCATGCATCATTACCAAGTCTGCTGTTGCCAAACTCAGAGCTGTTGTTGAAACTCTGGAGGGACAGAGGGATCTAGATAGACTGGAACTTGGGGCAATTATTAATGGCATGAAATTTAACAACTCCAAATGCTGGGTTCTGCACACTGGAGAGAGTAAAGCCAGGTACCAGATTTAATTGGGAGAGCAGTGTCTGGCCACTAGCCCTGCAGAGAGGGAGGTTCTGGCTGGCATTGAGTTCAGTGTTGGTCAACAGAGTGTGTCTGGGCATCCCAGGGGGCAAACCCCATTCTGGGGTGCATCAAATACAGCACAAGTGCTCAGCCCTGATGTGGCTTCACCTCGAGTGCTGTGGGCAGGTCTGGGCCACATAGTAGGAGAAGGATGTAAAGGTCTTTGAACCTGTACAGAGGCAGGTAACAGGGCTTGTGAAAGGGCTGGAAGTACTGTCCTGGAGAGTGGCTGTGGAGTTTGGATTCCTGGTGTGAAAAGGAGGCTGAGTGGTGACCTAACTGCTCTCTAGAGCTTCATGAGGAGGTGCTGAGCTCTTCTCCCTGGCATGCAGTGACATATGTGTGGGAATCGTTCACAGCTGCACTGGGCAAGGTTTAGGCTGGACATCAGGAAGCATTTCTTTACTGAGAGAGTGGTGTACTGGTTTTGGCTGGCATAATTTTCTTCACAGTGGCTAGTATGGGACTGTATTTTGGATGTGTGCTGAACACAGGGTTGACAATATAGAAATGTTTTTGTTATTGCTAAGAGGTGCTTACACAGAGCCAAGGCCTCTTCTGCTTCTTCTTGTATTGCCACTGGTAAGAAAACTGGGGGTACATGGGAGGTTGGGAGAGACACAGCTAGGATAGGTGATCTCAAATGATCAATGGGATGTTCCATACCATACAACATCATGCTCAGTATATGAGGAGGGTAGAAGGAAGAAGAGTGGGAGTGATGGTGTTTGTCTTCCCAAGTAACCTTTGCATACAATGGGCTCTTCTCTTCTAGAGATGGCTGAACACCTGTCTGCCCATGGGAAATCCTTGTTTTGCTTTACTTGTGTGCATTTGCTTTCCCAATTAAACTGTCTTTATCTCTGCCCACAAGTTTTCTAGCTTTTACCCTTCCAATTCTCCCTGATCCTGCTGGTGGGGGAGCGAATGAGTAATGGTAGCTGGTGACTGGCTGGGACTAAACCACAACAGGTGGTCAAAGTGTGGAACAGGCTTCTAGAGAGGTGTTGGATGGTCCCAAACTGTCAGTGTTTAAAAGGCACTTAGCCAGTGCCCTCAAAAACATGCCTTCAGTTTCGGGCAGCTCTGAATTGGTCAGGCAATTGGACTTAGATGACAGTTGTAGGCCCATAACTACTGAAATAGTCTGGTTTATTTTATTCGAACACTACCATGACTGCATGCATACTCAATTTTATACCATTTCTTCCACAAATTGTGATTTTTAACAAATATTTTTCTTGTAATTAATTTTATGTAAAATCTTTATTAATCACCTCTCTGAACACTTTACACAGAGAAATGAAGAGGAAAGATGCAAAATGTATTTTACCAAATATTTAAAATTCACCCTTAAAAAACACGTAATCCCTTAATAAGTGCAAGGAAAGAACAACATGGATGAAAAAGTCCTTGTGAAAGATGTAACTTACACTTAAAAACTTCAGGCATTAAGGGTCTTGTAAATTCAAGTAAACCCTAGATTCACTTTGTTCCTTACGGAATTTTGAAAATGAAATTTCTGTATTTTTCTGTAAAGATGAAATTGCATTTCATGTTGACTGACAGACATACATAGCTTAAAGCTTCTACCTTCCACCTTCCGTCCTAATTTTCATTTTTTGAAATGAACAAATGTTCCAAATGAAGGGCAAATTGAGTTTAATATAATTTCTAAGACTAATTCCAATTATTGGTACAATTCTTATGCAAATTTCGTAATTCTTTGTTCTCAAAACCTGCCAAGGTTTCATTAGTTATATGAAATCATTTTGAGAACATGCACTAGATTTCCTGAAGCAAACAGAACATCTGGTTGTCAGATGACCAGTATAACTGACTGAACAGTGAAAAATTATTTGAAAACTTGATAGAAAAGGTGTCTTTTCTGACTTTATGTGTTTATAGCATTTGTCAAAAGCATGCAGGAAGTTAGTGTTTCAAGTAAAGGCCACAGCTTGGGTTACCTTGATGGCTTGGGAATATGATCACTTTTGAAAGACAGACCAGATGATCAGTCACTATGTGCATATGATTATTCTATGAAAATTCAACATGTGCTACAGGTTTTGTTTAAAGTGGGGAAACATTCTGAACTGAAATACAAAGGTCTGTTGTTGAGTAAGTACTCACAGGCCTAACAGCAGTTTCTTACCTGAGCAACTAAGAACTAAAGGTCTCACTGATTTGCATCCAGCAACCTGTGCATCCTGTAACCATGACTAAAAGAGTTTCACTAGGGCTTTCAGCTTACCTTCACATAAGGCTATGCATTTTAAGTTACGGCTTTGCAAAAATTGTGACTGCTGTCCTTTCTTCTGTGACTGAGATGTAAAAACGTAAGAAAACATAATTAGTGCACAGAAACAAGCTGAGTGAAAAAGTAACAAAGAAGATGGCTGCTGTTTTCAGTGGTCTACTAATGAACAAAGAGGGAGTCAGTCTTTCTAAAGTCTATTTTCTTTCTAAATGTAATAAAATTTATAAAAACAATTCTATTATATATGTGGACTGTTGTAGCAGGTATTTGAACTCCTTAATTCATATAAATAATATCCAAAAGTTCCTAATTATTACAGAATGAATAGTACTATTAGAAATATCAGAATGTTACTGATAAACAAATTGATAGCAAAAATAAAAAAAGAACGGTGAATTTGATCCTTGATCCCTGATTCTTTGGCCACTACCCCGATACTTGACTGGCCTTCCTTCTTCTGAGGGCTTCTACTGTGATATACCAATCTCTCTGCAAAATCAGATTATTCTGTAGTTTCTACATGTTAACCACGGTGACACACATAAGATTTCCTTCTGAAAATTTAGCCCTACACATAGATGCTGTGAGTTTACTTTAGCTAAAGCAGAATTCTAATGGTTTAATATACAAAAACCATGAAAAAGAAAAAATTATTTGCTATAAATTAAAGGCTATTAATTTTCCAGCAATAATGATTCTCCATTTCATTTGCATCATTCTTCTGGAAGTCTAAAACTTACAAAGCAAGAGTTTGCTAAGGGTCATAATGCAATCTGTATTTAATTTTCATTCTCTTCCTAAATTCTTCTGTTTGGAAAAGAAGGGCACAGAACCTGCAATATATTCTGTAAATGACGTGTGCAGTCTCTGAAGTTGTTGATTTCAATTCAGTGAAATAAAACTGTTAGCTTGCACAAAAGAAAACATTAACTCCTTCTCAGGTAAGTTCCCAAGCATAAAACCCACAAATCTTCCAGAGATGGCTGATGTATCCTACCTGTGATGTGTTACTGCCCTTACTGCCTGAAGCTGGTTCATCTTTAGCTGACACCTTCTGCTGCTTCTTGTTCATCCCTAGGAAAATTAAAATCATGTAAGATACCCTGGCATATAAAAAATAAGCAAAGTTAAGTGCAAGAAGGAGACAAGTACCACAGGGGGAGCTACAGTCCTCTGCATGGCACTCAAAAAGACACTTAACTGGGTAATAAAAAGATCACAATATAATCCTACAAATTACCAGGACCTCTCTATGTATTTCAAAGACCTTAGCATAGTCAAGTTAGCATTAAGTAAGTGCAAAAGCTGATAAACATGAGCTTAAATGGCACTGAATTCAGATTAGGATTGTTCTTACATGGTGGTTTTACAGAGTTGTGAGTCAGCATGTCCTGAGTCTGACCCTATTCAGGCTGAAGTAAGAGTCTGATTTACTGTAGGAGGAACAGCAAAATCACAAGAGAAAGAATTTAGATATCAATCTTTAGCACTTTATGCAGACTTGTATTGAAAGTCTAATTAATTTTTACAAGTAGGTAACTTAAATTTTGAAATCTACCTTGATTTGATCCCCTCATCTACATGTAAGAGTATTAAATTATTTGCCAGTCACATGGGATCCCATATCCATCTCAGGAATCTTTGCGCCTTAGATCTCATTCATCTCTCTCATGTTGGTTTATCTAAAATTCCTGTCTTGCATGCTACTACAGGCTTCCTCACCTTTCCAGTATCCTGTATTTCACAAAATCCTAGAATCATGGAATGGTTTGGTTTGGAAGGGATCTTAAAGATCATCTATTTCTAGCCTCCCTGCCAAGGGAAGGGACACCTTCCACTAGACCAGGTTGCTCAGTACTCTATCCAGTCTTGAAGACTTCCATTTCTTGGCAGTTTGTAAGACAGACTGAACTATGGGGGAAATCTAACTCTTTGAAGGAACAGGACATGTAGGACTCCTCCATGGTTTTTATTGGCATCAGGGACTACACACTTCATGGGAACACAGGCCTCCTTTCTGGAGGAGACAGAATGGAAGGACCAAGACAGGCAGCAACAGGACTAGTAGCACGCTGCAGTTGACAAAGCAGTCTTGTCCAAAAAGAAGGGCATTTTATTAGATATACTGTAACCAGCACTTTTATTGAGTCCTAAAAAGCTTCCATACTGTGTCATCTGTGGGGTGATAGCCCTGATAAGGTCTTGATGAGTTGAGGGAAACGCCTCAACTCACCCCGGAGGGATGCTGACAGGACAGAGATTCCACTGTCTCCCTGAAAGTGCTTATTGATGGGGTTATTGAAGAATGGAGTGTTCCAGAAATGACAAGGCCTTTCTCTGCACTCCCTGTGGCACCCTGCACAGACCCAAAGAGCCACCCCTCAGGCATCTGTCTATCACCCAAAAGTATTGACTATGGTCACACAACCTAGCTAAAGGAAAAAAAGGTATAAAAAGAGATTAGGCTTGAGCAAAAACTGGGGAGAATACTTCCATCACCTCTGGGAGGGCAAGCTACAAGCTACCCTCTCTCCTCCTCCACCCCATCAGACATCGCAGGGGTAAGCAACCAAATTCTTACTTTATTTTCCTATGCCGTACTAATTATAATTTGTTATAGCTCACTGGGTGTACATGTTAGTGGGAAGCAGCTATATTCTTCCTGTTGCTTTTCCTTTGGGCTACTGAGTGTGTTTAAATGTGGTTTTGAGCTGTTGTGTTTCCGTTTAGTAATCCTGTGTTAGTTAAGTTTGTTATGGAGGGTATACTGCTGGAGTTGCCTGTAAAATGTGTTTTGTGCCTGTTTCTTTTGAGGTATTTTGTCATCAATTAAATACAATCCTGCAGCTGAACTAAGCACCCCATATAGTCATTGTCACATACGTGTATTAATAAAAGTTATTTCGGGAGCTGTTCTTGCTATTGTATGGTCCATAAGCTGAGTATCGAAGACCTTTCCAGGCAGTGTGCTGTCCTGTATTGTCTCTTTCAGGTGAGACACAGACAGGCTGATCTGGGTTATATAAAGCTTTCATGTTCTGGGACACTTACAGTTAATAAGTTCTCCCTGGCTAAAGTGTGGTCTTCCTAGGAAGGTCAAAAATCTTTCCTGTGTTCTGTCCCGTGTTCAACAGGCAGTGCTGGGTTCATAAAGTTTTGATGGTTCCGAAGACGCTTATAGCTAATAACTTTATATTAATATAGGTGGGACTAGAAATCTTTGTGTTTCTGTCCCTCTACCCCCTTTCACGTGACACCATCTCTGAAAAGCTAAAAGTGCAGTTAGACATAATTGATACAGAAGGTCCACAAATAGCAGCTCAAGCACATTGAGCTCTTGAATTGTGAGATTACCTCAAAATATTGAGTGTCAGAAACCTACAAGCACACAAATATACATTCAGCTATATACCTGAACTTTTGTATGTGAGAAAATGATAAATACCTTAAAGGAAAAAATCACCGTATTTAAATCTCTTTTATTTCTTATATACATATTTGTGTGTCTTGTTTCTATTATGCTTCTATTTAATTCTTATATGGAAAATTCCCTTTTGGATTCACTAGTGGAACAAATCATGTTCCCTTCTGAGGCTAAAATAAACTTTCTCTGTAATCTTGATGTGGCAATACTTGGGAATATGCTTAAATATACAATGTTGAACATGTTTATTGATGAATATTTGTTTTGTCAGATCAGGTCATAAAAGACCGTGAATCCATAAGTAAAGTTAGATGGACTTAGGCAGATACAGACAAAAATCACAAAGTTGGCTTTCCACTGCATAATCAAGACCTGCTACATTACACACAGCATTCAGTATTAGCTAATATTTACTTCAAACACAGTTTCAGGATACTCAGCATCTTGGAAAATAAGGACAGTATTTAATAAGGAAATTTAGAATTTCTCTTTTTTGAATAACTTAAATCATGATCGACAAAGATGAAATCAAATACAGTGTTGTAAACAGTGAAGCTGGTAGGAAAAGCAGTAGAATAAGATACCCCCTTATATTTTGCAAACTTTAGAGTGATTTATAGATTTCACCTGAGTAACCAAATGATATGCTTGACAATGGACTAAGGTAGATTCCACTTCCAAACATTGCACCATGGAGCTGAAAAAGAGCAGAGAGGTTATTTGACATTAATTTGGCTACCTGGACGAAGAATAATTATAGGAACAGGTCACAGAATCAAACACAATCACAGAATATGGTGAGTTGGAAGGGACCCACAAGGATCATCGAGTCCAACCCTTAGTCCTGCACAGGACAGTCCCAAGAGTCACAGCATGTACCTGAGAGTATTGTCCAAATGCTTCTTGAACTCTGTCAGCGTTGGTGCTGTGATCACTTCCCTGGGGAGCCCGTTCCAGTGCCCAACCACCCTCTAGATGAAGAACCTTTTTCTAGTACCTAACCCAACTTCCCTGACACAACTTCAGGCCATTTCCTCAGGTCCTGTCACTGGTCACCATAAAGAGAGCAGTGCCTGCCCCTCCTTTTCCTCTCACAAGGAGTTGTAAGTGCAATGAGGTCTTCCCTCAATCTCCTTTTCTCCAGGCTGAACAGACCAAGTGCCCTCAACTGCTCCTCACGCAGCTTCCACTCAAGGTCCTTCACTGTCTTTGTTGCCCTCCTTTGGAGACTCTCTATTAGCTTAATATCTTTCTTATATTGTGGTGCCCAAACCTGCACACAATATTCAAGGTGAGGCCACCTCAGTGCAGAGCAGAGTGGGACAATCCCCTCCCTTGACCAGCTGCTGCTGATGCTGTGTCTGATGGCCCCCAAGGACATGGCAGGCTCACCTGGCTGCCAGGGCACTGCTGACTCATGTTCAACTTGCCATCGATCAGGACCCCCAGGTCCCTTTCCATGCCACTCATTCCCCAGTCTGTACAAGCATCCAAGGTTGCCTCATCCCAGGTGCAGAATCCTGCATTTTCCCTTGTTGAACTTCACATGATTGGTGATTGCCCACTGCTCTAATCTGTCAAGGTCTCTCTGCAGGGCCTCCCTGCCTTCAAAGGAGTCAACAGCTCCTCTCAGCTTTGTGCCATCTGCAAAATTGCTTGGTATCCCTTCAAGTCATGCCTCCAAATCACTTATGAAGATATTGAAGAGCACAAGATATTGAAGAGCTCCAAGATGGAACCCTGTGGAACCCCACTAGTGACAGGTCACCAGTCTGAGGTTACCCCATTCACTATTACCCTCTGTGCTCAACCTGTGAGCCAACTGATCACCCAACACACAGTGTGTTTATCCAGCTGTGTGCTGGACAGTTTGCCCACAGGGATCCTGTGAGAGACAGTATCAAAAGCTATACTGAAATCCAAAAAGATTGTATCGCTGGCTTCCTTGATCAGCTAAGTGTGTTACCTTGTCATAACATGAAATCAGGTTGGTTAAGAAAGATTTTCCTCTCATGAAGGTATGGTGGCTGTGACCAGTGCTTGTGTTGTCTTTCAGGTGTTTTCAATGCATCCCAGAATAATCTTCTCCACAACTTTACCAGGCACTGAAGTGAGACTGACAAGCCTGTAGTTTCTGGGGTCCTCCTTCTCACCCTTCTTGGAAATTGGGACAACATTTGCCAGCTTCCAGTCAGCTGGAACCTCTCTTGGATTTGCAAGATCACTCAAAAATCATAAATTTTGAATTATATCAGCTATCTCTTTGAGGCTTCTGGGACGAATCCCATCAGGCACTATAGATTTATTGGGATCCAGCTGGAGCAGCAGATCCCACAAAATTTCAGGGTCGATGGGGAGTTGAGGATTCTCAGTCATGATCCACCAGCTCTGGGCACTGGGATCCCCTTGGTCAATCATTCATGTTGAAGACAGAAGCCAAGAAGGTGTTGAAAGGGATTTATTGCCAAGAAGGGATTTATTGCCAGGTAATTAATGCTGTTCAAAGAAGTATTTTAAAAGAACGTGCCCTGAGTATAAAAATAAATATCCTGGAAACCATGTCCAAACATAATTTTACATTAATATATTGTGTTAAAAATGTGGTTCCTGTTTTTAAATCTAATGTTACTATAGAGGATGACTACAGAGGGTGCTTTTGTACATGGTCAAATACACCTCAGCATGTGTCAGGAAGCCCAGCCTAGGCCACTCGCTGTGAATCAACAGCAGCAACAGCTGCTTTTGTTTTCTTCAAGGTGAGAAATTAAGAGACAGCAATGACACTAGTCATATGCTATAGAAAAATTTAATCACCAGTTCCGCCTGAGTACTGGTGGAATGGGTTCAATCAAGGTTTTGCCTGGGCCAATTCAGGCATGTATATCCTATCAGTGCAGGATGGTGCTTTTTCCATAAAGGCACCAGATGACTGAAAAGAACAGAGGAAAGCGAAGACTATTTTTCATCAGCATCCCTGTTCCATGTTACGAGGCTTGGGCTAAGCAACAAAAGTGAGCACTTTTTTATTAGCCCTGCAGTCATTTTCTTGCCTGGAAAAAGGAAAGTATGGGTTTCACTTCACCAGATCTGACTGCTTTATACAGAAATGCCTTTAATGAAAACACACCAAGCAGTTTCTCATTTTTGAGAACTGAGTATCTCCCACCTAGGTAGATGTTATGACCATGGGGCTTCAGTCATGCTCATCTTTATTTTTTTCCTCTGATACAATGATATTTACATAGTCTCTGCAATTGAGGCAAAGCTGTCATAGGAGTGTGCAAACACACTTTCACTTCTCCAGATCCTACAATATTGTATAGGATCCTTGGTGAACAGATAGTTTTCTTTATTGGTTGGTACTGGGGCAGATAGGATGAACTCATATCAGGATACGCCTTAAGTGTGTGAAAGAGATAAAAATGATAACTTGGATAAGACAGGACTTTACTATTCCCAGTATCTCAACCATCAGTAACAAATACAAAAGTATAAACAAGGGGGTTTACTTTGGTGAATATTAGTGTGTAAATTCTGCTTTCTTGGGGCATTATCTGCCAAAGGTACTGTGGGGTGATGAGCTGATAAGGCCTGATGGGTTGAGGGAGATGCCTCAGCCCCCTGGAGAGATGCTCCAAGCAGAAGGCAAAGGCTTTCAAACTGATAAAATTTACAAAAGATGGAGTGTTAAGACATAGCATGCCTTCTTTTGATATCTTCAAGGGCACACCTCACCTCAGGGCATCTGCATCATCCCCCCCAACACCCCCAGCAGATTGACTATTGGTCACACAAACACCTGGAGAAGAACAAAAGATGTAAAAGAAGTGCAGTTTAACTGCAACTTGGGGAGAAAAAACTTTCCACCTCTAGGAGGGCAACCTGAGAGCTACCCTGTCTCCCCCATTCCATCAATACTGCAGGGTTAAGCAACAGAATTCTTACTTTTTTTTCTTATACCTTATTAGTTGTAATTTGCTATAGCTCGCTGGGTGTATGCGTGTAATGGGAAGTGGCTATATTTTTCCTGTTGCTTTTCTTTTGGGTTATTGAGTGTGTTTACTGGTGGTGTTGAACTGCTGTGTTTCTGTTTAGTAATCTTCTGTTAAGTTTGCTATGGGAGTGGCATACTGCTGGGGTGGCCCTTGAAATGTGTGTTGTGCCGATGTCTTTGTGGGGGGGGTATTTTGTACAATCCTGCAGCTAAATGTTATCACCAACTAAGTAACCCTATATAGTTATTGTCACATATTTGTATTAATAAATATTATTTCGGGAGCTATCGTGAGAAAGGTTCTTTTCTCTTGTTGCTATTAAGTGTGGTCCTCATAGGGAAGTCAATTACTTCGAGGACTCTTATTGCTAATAATTTTCTCCCTGGCTGAAGTGTGGCTTCATATCAGAGGTCAGAACCCCGTCAAACTTGTGTGCTGTCAGTTAAAAGACAGACAGTGTTGGGGTAAATAAGGATTTGATTGTCTGAAAGCGCTTACAGCTAAACACTTTTAATTAATACAGTTAACACTAGAAATCTCAGTATTTCTGTCTCCCTCCTCCCTTTCACATGACAGGTACTAACAAAAGTAATCAAATCTCTAAAAGGAATAGCAAAGCTTTCCATTTCCTTTATTTCAGTGCCTTCTAGATTTCCAATCCTTAGTCAGCACCCTGGGATCCTCCACCAAGGTACACAGACAGCACTGGAGAAGAGCTGTCAAAACCACAATGCTAAAACACTTTGCATTAGTGCTCCCCAGTCCCCCTCATAGTGCCTACTTTGCTCTGCCATAGTAGATTCCTGATGATTCAGCCTGAAAACTGAAGTTTGCAACACAGATCACTTCTGGCCTGCATATCAGGCTTTCACTCACAAATCAAGCAAAGGAGCAGAGAAGGTGCTGTCAACACAGTCCTGTAAATCTAGCATGCTCCTGGATCTTACAACATGGACACAGTTTAGGCAGCTCTAACTCATTTGTGACTGCTCTGAAGCAGTACTGCGCGAAGCCTCCTGGAGGTGCTGCTCTGCAATTTTAAGACCAAAACACTGATTCCAGCAACAGGATTTTCTAGACGTTTTAGCAGACACATTATTTCATTTTAATTGTATCAGAAAAGTACTTCTTCCAGGAAACAAGGTGGTGTTTGAAATCATCTCTTTTTCCACCTTTATGAATATCAGAACTAAAACCTTTGAAAAGTTGCCAAAGTTAGCAGGTAATAAAGCACACACAGGTTAGCTAAAATGTATTTTGTCTACTATTTACCTGCAGCCTCGTATTAGAAGCAACAACTAAGCCGTTCCTCAGGATGGAATGCCAATTTTCAATGTGTGAACCACTGAATAAAATGAAAAAGAAAGCATTAAAGCTAGAAGTGTAAAATGCAAAATCAAATAAGAAATCCTTTAAACCAGATTCACAGATGCAAACCTCAGACACCAGAAAAAATAGCATGGCATTTTGATAAATTTTGCTTAATATGAATATATGTACTCACTGAAATGCAAAGGTACTTCCGTAGAGATTTTTAGCAGCTCGGAAATTGGATTCTTTGGCTGGTGGACTGCTGAGAAGTAGGAACTGGTGGGGAGTGTGCATAAACTTTAGTTGCTGTAAAATGTAAGAGTGCATATGTGAAGAAAAGTTCATTAACATGAAAGTGTTGTATTACCCTGATGGTAGTCCTTAAGATATCTTGCTGTTTCACACAATACATAACTGCATCTAAACAACTACATGGTGAAATTGGTCTCATTACCACAATTCAGTTCCAGCTGAAACTGAACAGTAAAATTATCATTCAGCTTATGAAACATATGGAAAGTTTTGAAACAGATTTCAGTCTAATATGGCTCTAGTAATTAACCTGAAAAATTTTAACACACTATTCTCATCAGAGTTGGCTTTGAATTAAGGTTATTTGGAATGCTGCAGATTAATATGCCCTTAATTGGAGGATCAGAGGCACACACCCTTCTAAAATTCAAGTCCCAAATCATTTTTAAGGTGTACTTATATGTGAATCTCCTGGTACACTGTGTTTGTGTGTTCTGCTTTCTGTACAATTCTGCATCTAATATTCTACATGGTAACAAAAACAAATAGTGATGTTCTTTTAACCTAATCTCAGATGACTACAAGGTAGATACTTGCATTTGAGCTACTCACCTCAAAGAGGCTCATTATTCCCTTGACCTATTTCAGATATTCACAACATTATCCTAAAAATCATGACCTGAAGCTGCCTATTTCACTCCCTTGCCTACTAATGGAGTCCACGCAATCAGTCTGAATGCAGACACCTACGTTTTGCTAGGAGACTCCCACCTAAAATGCTAATAAAACCCATGAAAAATGAGAAAATAATAAAAGCCCCACACTTACCCTATTCACTGGTAGCTTCACAATATGTGATCTATTACTAGAAATAACCCTAAAATAAGAAACAGTTTAATTAGACATGGCAACCAAACCAAACTTTATTCTTAAAAATGTGTTATGAATGGTCACCACAACGAACACAACCACAGGCCTTTAAACCTATCAGATGGAAGTAGACCAAATCTTAACCAGCAAGTGAGATCAGAGGACTCAGATGAGGTACAGAAACAGCCTAGAACAACTGCAGTTGCAAATATCAGTGTTAATTCTTAGGGTTACCTTATACCAAATTACAGTGCTCAAGTGATTATTCATTACACTTGATACTTCAATAATTATGATCTCATATGTGAATATGTGAATTCATTTTATACCATTGTAGAAGAGGATGTGCAAGTGGATCTTGTTTATCCATCTGCTTCTTTATTTCCAAGTAAGGTGCCTAGAAAAGAGTAATTAAGATCTTTATTTCTAGGTCAAATTTTGCATGTTATATTGCCCATGATTTCATCTATTAAAACAAATACATGGGACTCGTTATTAGGTTGAAATCACAGTTTTACTGATATACAGCATTGTAGAGTTATAAATGTGTTTAGATAACAACAAATATTATTAATATAGCAATTATTTTCCCTGAAGTAAAATAAAAAGCGCATAATTAGCATCAAAATTACTGTATTATAGCAAGCATTGGTTATCTCAGGGAGAACAGCAGAAGACATCTACTTCGTTCAGCTCTTGTATTAAGAAATTGGACTGGAACTGCATAAAATTAAGTCTCTCAAAAGACCCCAAAATAATCCACTTCGAGTTTTCTGATGATTTCAAAGCATAAACTGGTAAAATACCATGTCATATTCCTTTGAAAACATTTCTTGATTTCAATTACAGTGCAAAGCATCCCTTTAAAACTCATCAGTCCAAGAATAATTTTAAAAGCAATACAGTGATTATTTTTAATTTTTAAAAGGCATCATATGAAGTAACAGAAATACTTGATTTTTAAAATTTTTACAAAATGTTACATAATTTAACAAAAATATGTGAACTTTAATTTTCAATTTATTTTATTGCTTTCTATACATTCTCCATTCCAATAACGAAGTATTTTGAGAAATCATATAGAGTGAGATTTATAAACTGTTGTGAGGATACATTTATATAGCAGTTGGAAAAGCAAGATATATGGAAGACACTTCAACAACCACTTATAATCATCTGGGTTCTCTGGGAAAGGAGGGTAACAATAAACAGGAATATGTCTACCAGATATGTCATGAAAAATAATACAGCAGTAAACCCAAGAGACCCAATCTTTCAAGTCCCCAACTATACTTAGCTGATCAAGTGTTTTGCTATAATAGAAATAAAGCTATCATTGATAACACTGTCACAAAATCTCTTTTGCTTTGGAAGTAAAGAACCCTGGCTTTGATATTTTCAGAAATGCAGCAGTTGGTGATTATCTCATTACAATGCCCCATTTTGATGTTATTATCTCTTACTTAAACTTCAAAATATCTGAGTTCTACTTCATCACTTTTACTTGACTGCCATTATGGATACGCTAGCTTAGTTATTTTGAACAGACATTTTAATATTACAGCTCTACAGAAATAGGGGATACTATTGGCTTATTGAAATACCAGAGGCAGACAATATAAACATCTTTCAAGTTCTAGAAATAATGATTAAATTAAATAAACATTTTTAAACTCACCTGTGTCATCTCTCTAATGGAAGTGATACTGTCCAATGCTTTCATGACTCGATCATAATTCTTCTTCTGATGTAGCATAAAATAGGCAAATAAATTAAAAGAATATTAGTCATTGGCTCTATAAAAACCTGAATTCTTTGGGTGTGTATAAAACCACGGCTAGGAAAAATGCTGAGCAAACCAATCCTTTCAATCATTTCTAACCTGAAAAATACTCTTGACATCTTTTCTTTGAATTTCACTGCAATCTCCAACACACTCAAAAAATCAGCTCACTTTCTAAACAAATATTTGTAACTAAACACAGATTCTGACAGTTCATTTGCTAACATGTTCTTAAGATACATAATGCAATGATCCCAATAGATTTTAAATAAAATGTGGATAAACAGATGTGTTTACTTTGCTAACAGCTCTATAAAACATCCCAGGGCCTTCAGTGGTTCCTCTGCCCTCACTCTGATCGTTGCCTACCAACTGCTTGGGAACCACTATCAGATGGCTCCATATGTTCTGAGTGGATGAGTTTAACAGGCCATGCTTCATCCACTCCACATGACATGTCACCTTCAGGAACTTCACTGTTCCCCATCAAGACTTGCCAACCTCTGCCCATGGTGTTTCACCTTGCCCATGCTGACAATAAGCAGGGAGGTGATGGTGTGGGTACTGCCAACCCAGGTACTCTCTCCATTCCCCTTCTGGTGCGGCCTTCTCTCAGAAAACACCATCTGCTTCAGACTCCTGACCTGTGCAGCCACCAGACAGCTGTCTCCTCCTCAGCCCCCTTCCAAGCACTTCCTGACAAGTCTTTCTCCCCACATCTTACAGAGCACATCTGGCCCTTCCTGAGAAAGAACTGGCCATTGTTCAGAAAAAGTGAAATGCATTCCAATGCAGGACATGCTAAGTTCTCATTTATACCTTTGAGGAGATGGCTTAAGGGAGATGCAATAGTCCATAGAGTGAGGCTTTGCCTGAGAGGCAGCTTTTGGAGCCTGAGGAGCAGGCAGTGGAAGTATAATTCTTTAATTCAAAATTCATCTTATACAAAACCTATTATGTCAACATCTGATAAAAATGACATTTAAGGAAATAACTGTTTGCAGTGAGAAAATGCGATGACAGCAATAACACTTTTAAGAATAATAAGATGGACTGGAAATCCCTCAATTCACATGGCCACCTCTCCAAGGCCACCTTTCTCTTTGTGTCCAACATGTACCCTGAGAGAAAGTCACTTAAAATAAAAAAAATAATGTCTAGAATTTGCCTCCTGAAAGAGTTTCTTGGTTTTCACATAACTTGGAACACAACCTACAGTTTTGTTGTGGTTTAGGAATGGCATTCTCCAATTTAGTGCTCCCACTAAACCCAGGGACCCCTCATTCATTCTTCCCCTCACCCCTCCGTTTCCCCCTCCCCACTGCCATGGGTGAGAGGAGAACTGAAGGCACAAAAGGTAAAAATCTCAGGTTGAGCTAAGAGTGATTTACTGGAAACAGCGACGAAATAAGAAAATGAACAGTAACAGGAACAATACTAATGACAGAAGGTACAAGAAAGAGGTGAACAATTCACACAAAAACAACAATAGCCAACCTCTCCCTCCACCACACTAAACTGACCAGAAGAGACTCCAGCCTGGAAGAGACTCTCTTCCCTCTGCCTCTGGTGATGAGGTGAGGTGCTATAGAACAACCTCTGGGTCCCAACCATGCCCCCTACTGGCTACTGCAAAAATGAACCCTTATTCCCTGGCAGGCTTTGTTTGCTGCTCCTTCAGCTATCAGCAGGTGACTCAGAGGGGAGTTGGAGGCGTGGCTTGCTCGTTAGCAGGAGAGTGAGAAGGCTTTCAGAACATCTCTAGGGAGCGCAAGCGACCCGGAGCGCGGCGAACAGGAGTGGGCAAACAGGGGCATGGCACGTCTGTGAGGGCGTGGCACGGCAGTTTGCACGGCAGTTCGCACAGGCAGGGCGAACAGGCAGGGCAGAAGCCTAGGTATTTCTGCAGCTTTTTTTTTTTTTTTTCTCTCCTCTGTTCATTTGTTTCTTTGTCTCTTTCTACCTTTCCCCCCAGCTTAAGGCAGTCATACCTCCCAGAAAAATGAAAGCTGTTGCTCCTGTTACCAGTAGAGGTGTGTCAATACAGACAGAACCCTCTAAAAAGGATGCAGCCACTCAGGCCTCTGGCTGCATAGACTGTCTGAGCCTGGACCTACTACCAGAGGACAGTATGGGAAGCGCCTGCATACGATGTGAGCAGGTGAACGATTTGCTGGGTCTGGTGGCAGAGCTAAAGGAAGAGGTTGATAGGCTCAGAAACATAAGGGAGAGTGAAAGGGAAATTGACTGGTGGAGTCACACCCTTTCCACTCCTAAGGAAGCCCAGCAGGAGGTGGTGAAGCCCAGCCCCTCCTGCCATCAGGCAGACGGAACAAACCATAGGGTTGGGGATGAATGGAAACAGGTGCCTGGTCAGAGAGGCAAAAACACCCCCTCTCGACCCCTTTCACCTGCCAGGGTGCCCTTAAAAAACAGGTATATGGCCCTGGACTCGGGCAGTCTGTTGGAGGACAGTCAGGAGGAGGATCTATCTACAAGATCTTCTGGTTACCCCCAGCCTACCGGACGGGTTACGACTACAGGTAAGAGAAAAAAGAGAAGGGTTGTTGTAATAGGTGACTCCCTTCTGAGAGGAACTGAGGGCCCTATATGTCGGCCAGACCCGTCCCACAGGGAAGTTTGCTGCCTTCCCGGGGCCAGGGTGAGGGATATTACCAAAAAACTTCCTAAACTTATCCAACCCTCAGACTATTACCCACTGTTGGTTGTCCAGGTTGGAAGTGATGACATTAATAAAGGGAGTACCAGAGTAATTAAAAAAGATTTCAAGGCACTGACCCGATCACTTCATGGGACAGGAGCACAGGTAGTAATTGCCTCAGTTCCTGTGCTAGCCGGGATGAATGGGGAGAGGTTTAGGAAAGCCCAGCTTACCAACAGGTGGCTTAGGGGATGGTGCTATCGTCAAAATTTTGTGTTTTTTGATCATGGCGCAAACTCCGTGTTGCCCAGTCTCATCAAAGCAGATGGGCTTCATTTATCTAGGAAGGGCAAAAGAACTGTAGCCCATAAGTTGGCAGGGTTAGTTAGGAGAGCTTTAAACTAGGTTTGAAGGGGGAAGGGACGGCAACTGGGCTCTCCAGAGATAAGCCTAAGGGCATAGAGCCTGAGTTGAGAATGAAATCAATGGCCCAGCTGAAGTGCATGTACACCAATGCGCGCAGTATGGGAAACAAACGAGAGGAGCTGGAAGCCATAGTGCAGCAGGAAAACTATGACATAGTTGCTGTCACAGAAACGTGGTGGGATGAATCACATGACTGGAGCGCTGCTATGGGGGGCTACAAGCTCTTCAGAAAAGACAGGCAGGGAAGGAGAGGTGGAGGGGTGGCTTTATATGTTAGAGAGTCTCTTGACTCTGTTGAAGTTGAGGTCAGCAGTGACAAGGTTGAGTGCCTGTGGGCCAGAATCAGGGGGAAGGCCAACAAGGCTGACACCCTTGTGGGTGTCTGTTACAGACCACCCAACCAGGATGATGAAGGGGATGAATTATTCTACAAGCAGCTGGCAGATGTCTCAAAATCTCCAGCCCTTGTTCTTGTGGGTGACTTTAACCTGCCAGATATCTGCTGGGAGCTTCATACTGCAGAGAAGAGGCAGTCAAGGAGGTTCCTGGAGTGTATAGAGGACAATTTCCTTCATCAACTGGTAAATGAGCCTACCAGGGGGAAGGCCCTGCTAGACCTACTATTTACAAACAGAGAGGGGCTGGTAGATGATGTAGTGGTTGGAGGCCGCCTGGGGCATAGTGACCATGAAATAACAGAATTTTCAGTCCTCAGGGATGTAAGGAGAGTCACCATTAAAACCTCTACCTTGGACTTTCGGAGAGCAGATTTTGGCCTATTCAAAGAACTGATTCAGAGCATACCCTGGGAAACAACCCTTAAAGGTAAGGGGGTCCAGGAGGGATGGACATGTTTTAAGAGGGAGATTTTGAATGCACAGCAACAGGCTGTCCCAGTGTGCCGAAAGGCCGCCGGAGGGGAAGACAGCCAGCTTGGTTAAATAGGGAGATTCTGCAAGAAATCAGGGATAAAAAGAAAGTTTACAGACTATGGAAAAAAGGGCTGGCTACTTATGAAGAATTTACAGATAGAGCTAGGTCATGCAGGAAAAAAATTAGGGAAAGAAAAGTGGAATTTGAAGTAAATTTGGCTATTTCAGTTAGGGATAACAAAAAGTCCTTTTATAAATACATTAATAACAAAAAGAGGGGCAAGGAAAACCTCCATTCTCTGTTGGACTTGGAGGGAAATATAGTTAAGGAAGATGACGAGAAGGCTGAGGTACTTAACACCTACTTTGCCTCAGTTTTCACCAGTAAGACAGGTGGCCCTCAAGACAACTGGCCTCTGGAGCTGGTAGACAGGGAGAGGGAGCTGAATACCCCTCCTGTATTCCAGGAGGAAATAGTGACCGACTTACTGAGCCAGCTGGATCCTAACAAGTCTATGGGACCAGATGGGATCCATCCCAGGGTGATGAAGGAGCTGGCAGAAGAGCTTGCCAAACCGCTCTCTATCATCTTCCAACAGTCCTGGCTCTCTGGGGAGGTCCCAGATGATTGGAGGTTGGCGAATGTCACCCCAATCCACAAAAAGGGCTGCAAGCAGGACCCTGGCAACTACAGGCCTGTCAGCCTGACCTCTGTGCCTGGCAGGGTTATGGAGCAGTTCATCCTGACTGCAATCACACAGCACCTTCAGGGTGGACAAGGGATTAGACCCAGCCAGCATGGGTTTAGGAGGGGCAGGTCCTGTCTGACCAACCTGATCTCTTTCTACGATCAGGTGACCCACCTGGTGGATGAGGGGAAGGCTGTGGATGTGGTCTATCTGGACTTCAGCAAGGCCTTTGATACTGTCTCCCATAATATACTCCTGAAAAAGCTGGTAGCCCATGGCTTGGACAAGTGCACCCTCTCCTGGATTAAGAGCTGGCTGGAGGGTCGGGCCCAGAGAGTGCTGGTGAACGGAGCTGCATCCAGCTGGCGGCCGGTCACCAGTGGTGTTCCCCAGGGGTCTGTATTGGGTCCTGTCCTGTTTAACATCTTTATTGATGATTTAGATGTGGGGATTGAGTCCATCATCAGCAAATTTGCTGATGACACCAAGTTGGGAGGGAGTGTCGACCTGCTGGAAGGCAGGAGGGCTCTGCAGAGGGATCTGGATAGACTTGAGAGATGGGCTGATTCCAATGGGATGAAGTTCAACAAGGCCAAGTGCCGGGTCCTGCACTTTGGCCACAACAACCCCCTGCAGCGCTACAGGCTGGGCACAGAGTGGCTAGAGAGCAGCCAGGCAGAAAAGGACCTTGGAGTAGTAATTGACAGGAAGCTCAACATGAGTCAACAGTGTGCCCAGGTGGCCAAGAAGGCCAATGGGATCCTGTCCTGTATCAAAAATAGCGTGGCTAGCAGGACCAGGGAAGTGATCCTTCCCCTGTACTCTGCATTGGTGAGGCCACACCTTGAGTACTGTGTTCAGTTCTGGGCCCCTCAGTTCAGAAAGGATATTGAGATGCTGGAGCGGGTCCAGAGAAGAGCAACAAGGCTGGTGAAGGGACTGGAGCACAAGTCCTATGGGGAGAGGCTGAGGAAGCTGGGGTTGTTTAGCCTGGAGAAGAGGAGGCTCAGAGGTGACCTCATCACTGTCTATAACTACCTGAAGGGAAGTTATAGCCAGGTGGGGGCTGGTCTCTTCTCCCAGGCACTCAGCAATAGAACAAGGGGGCACGGGCTTAAGCTCTGCCAGGGAAAATTTAAGTTGGATATCAGAAAAAAATTTTTTACAGAGAGAGTAATCAGGCATTGGAATGGGCTGCCCGGAGAGGTGGTGGATTCACCATCCCTAGAGATCTTTAAATGCAGATTGGACGTGGCGCTGAGTGCCATGATCTAGTAAATGAACTAGAGTTGGACCAAGGGTTGGACTCGATGATCTTGGAGGTCTTTTCCAACCCAATCGATTCTATGATTCTATGATTCTATGATTCTCAAAGACAGTTAAACACAGCTACAAAGTTTTGAAAACAGTCACACACTTGACCTACATTCTGGAGCTGTATCTCCTATAGTAAAGGAGACTCCTCCATAAGAAGTCTGCTTTGAAATCTCATACAAGACTAAAATCAAGCAGCAACATAATTAAAGGTAACTACTTGGTAACTACTATGATTCTATGATTCTACTTACCCTGGGATTAAAGGCCAGCATTTGAGGATCATTAGGATCAACTACAGAAGGATATGGCTCAAAAATTACAACTTTCCTAGGTGACTCTAACGCAGATCGACACATGGATACTAACAGATCAACCACCTAGGGATGAAGAAAGACATTTATTAAATATGTTTACTTTCATACTCTATCTTCCACTCTGCTTTTTTTCACATTTTAGTTATACCATATTTCATAGTTACCTACATTGCCCAAACCACGTTATCCACAGGACATAGTTTCGGGCTAAAATTTTCCCAATAACCTGAACGGGGTTTGGATTCATCCCTGGCATACTATTCCAGGTGCATAAGTAGGACCAGTGTCTGTCCTAAATGTCAAATGCCAAATACATTGCTTGCACTTCTGTTCTCCCTTGTGCACATACATTAATTTCTGTATTAAATTCATTCTCTAAGGAAATGAAGTTGTGCTGGATCTGTGTGTCTTTGTATAGTTATGCCAGTGAAAATGTCGCTCAAGGACAAAGAATGGACTGTAAAATCTGTACCACTTCCTGCTGTTCTCCTGAAGACTGTGCTCAGAAACACTTGTAAATATTGCTTCTGCTAAGACCAAAGAACAGTGCAATGATTTAACAGTCATTTGAACAGTTCTCACTGGGGCATCCTCCACTTTCCACCCTGTGGTACAAAATTACAACACAGCTTTGAATATCTACAATTTCCAAGATTTCACTGCAGGGTCATATATGTAGATGTGTACACAGACATGTACTCATATGTGCACATAAGCATATATACAACTTTGCAATGGATTCTCATATACTTGTTTCAAAGTATGTAATTCAGAGCTTAAAAACAGCAATAACAAACATGAGAGAATGCAGCATCCTGGCAGCTGTGAAACAAAAAGCCAGCTAATAATGAAATCCAAAGCTGGCACATTAAAAAGTAGCTGCAAGTCAGCTCATTCCCCGTTTTTGTTGTGCCTTCTGAAAACATCTGTGTAAGAAAACAGACTTTCCATGAAAGAAAGGAAAAGCTGAGATAAGCTGTACTTAGAAGGCATCTCGGGTTTCTCCCACAAGTCCACATAGATCAGCTCTCATCTCTCAACTCAAGCTGTTCTAGAAGTTTTTATGTATCTGGCTTTGTATCTAATCATTTGGAGGGGAAAAAAATGAAGAATGAAAGTAAGGATGAAAGGGAAAAGGAACTGGGCTGTGGTGAGTCATGCAGCTGACATTCTCCTCCTCTGCTCCTTCAGCATGAATAGACAATTTTCTCCATTACTTCTGCTAGCTCCAGTTACTGACTCTCTCACATGTATAGAAAAATTAAGCTACTTAAATAATGATCCTTTCCTCAATTCTGCTCTGGCTACTTTCCATCTTATAATACCTGTAAGTGTGATGAATGTTTCAAAATAGGGCATATGCACTAGAATTTGCAAAGGCGACCAGGAGTCTGCATACATAGCCAGGCCAGGCAACAGGCCTGCCACTGTGTAAATGCATAACTGAAATTGAGCATGACTTCATACAACCTGCTTCTCAAAATCACTTCTTAGCCTGCAGTCACAAAATACTTCTAGAGAAGAGTTCTTTAAGTCCCCAGATCTCTTAATATAGTGATTTAAAGTTGTCTTGGATTATAATTTGCATTATAGGATTTTGTATTAAAATTGGCACAGTTCTTCTACTTAGAACACTGTCCTTAAGCCCTCCTTTAAACAAGCTGTTGACTCCTACATTGTTTCTGATTCTAGTTTTTTGAATGCCTGATTTCCCCAAGGTCATTGTTTTGAGTCAATGCAAGGCAAAGCAACTTATATTGGGAGGTAAATCTCATAGAAACTCTATAATACAACCTTGCATATGCATTTCTTGGTAATAGGAAGTGCTGTGATCTACTAACTGTCCTTAAAACGGGGCATGAACTCCTCCTCCTCATTAGCTGAGGGTACTGAAGTAAGCATGGATTAAAATATTTTCAAAAAGGACAAGATGACACCTCCTGATGAAAAATCCTGTTACAACATGATCCTCTCACACAGTGCCTCTCTTTCTCCAGACTCTCTACAGAAGTATGAACTATCAACAAATCAGACATTTAAACTTCAGGCATTTTACCTACGTAAGTAATACAAAGCAAGGTGAGTTCAGGCTTGAAACTTTTAGAAAGTACAATCACTTATTATTAAGTAGGAACTATGAGAATATTTGGAGCGACAAAGTAGGGGAGTATACCTTTGAAAACTAGCTGAAATCACAGAAGAACAGGATGTGATGTCTAATTATAGGAACCTGTATTTAGGTTCCTTCACTAGACAAAATGATTTGGAGGAAGATTAATTTGACAAAATATAGAGATTCATAATGTTAACACCTACCTCTTACTAGTCAGCCTAGTCAGCCTAGGCTTGCTAGGAGAGCCTGTTGGAGAAACAACCACTGTGACAATAGCCTATGCTGTGAATCATACTCTCCTAAACTAAGGACAAAAATAGCTCAGATATTCAAACCCTAGAACTGATCAATTCTTTCTAAAAACAGGAATAAGAGGTCAGCCAGATCCAATGTAGTGAGATGGCTGCAATGCTATCACTAAAGTGAAATTTAGCAAAATTAGGCCACCTAAGTCCAATGGGACAATAGAAAAAACCCCTTATCTAACTCTTAAGTATTCTTAAGGTTGAAATCACTTCAGAACTCTGCAGCAAAGCTCTGTAAACATAGTGGTACTCCAGAGATCTAGAGCAAGCTTCTCATATGCCCACAACAGTGATAGCTCCACAAAACTGAGAGCTAACCAGGGCTACCTCTCCCATGAACTCTATTTTAAAAAGTATATACCTAAGTTTTTTACTATTTTAGGAAAGCAATCTTCCAGATGTTTCAAGAGTTACTCAATAGGACCCCCTAGGAAACTGCTCTCAGGGATAAGGGAGCAGAACAAGAGCTCTCAAACCCTACACTTAGCAGACCAGAAAAGGAAGATAGGAAGCCAGCAGAAATTACTCTAGACCTACTGGTAAGAATAAAAGGCAAGAAGTAAACACACAGACAGTGGATATAGGCAGATCTTCTGGGAAGAATATAGGAACACTGCCTGCTTGTGTCATGATGGGGTGAGGGAGACCAAGGTGTGACTGAAGCTAAATTTGATGTGAGATGCAAATAGTGAGGGTTTCTGTGGGCACGTAAGCCAGAAAGGAAGGTCAAAGAAAGTGTACCCTCTGAACATGACTAGCAAACTGGTAACAGCAGACAAGAAGGCTCAAAAACTTGACAGCTCTTTGCCTGTCTTCAGTGGCAGTCTCCTCTTCGCACACCTCTCAAGTGGATGAAGCTCATCAGGAAGTGGGGAAGCAAAATGCTTCCCCACTGTCCAAGAAGATTAGATTTGAGAAGCACTGAGGAATCTGAACATACAGAAGTCTATGGGACCTGGTCAGATGCATCCCAGAGTCCTGAGGCAACTGGCTGATAGACTTGTCAAGCCATGCTGCCACAGCTGTCAGGTGAGGTACCAGATGACTGGAAAAATGGAAACCTTGCACCCATTTTTAAAAAGGGTAGATGGGAGGACCCTGGAAACTACCAACCTGTCAGGTGCCAGGGAAGACCATGGAACAGATGCCCCTAGAAGATGCTAAGGCACATGGAGGATGGGGACGTGATCTGAGACAGCCACCATGACTTTAACAAGTGGAATTCCTGCCTGATCAAACTAGTGGCCTATAATGGAGTGACTACATCAGTGAACAAGGGAACAGCTACACATGTCGTTTATCTGGACTTGTGGAAAGTCTTTTCACATGGTCCCCCACAATATCCTTCTTTCTAAATTGGAGAGAGATAAATTTCTTGGATGGACTGTCCCGTGCATAAGGAACTAGTTCGATGGTTGCATCCAGATGGTAGGGATCAATGTTCCAGCCCTGATGAACACTAGTGATGACTGATGTCTCTCAGAGGCTGGTACTGGGACCAATGTCATTTAATATCTTCATCAATGATATAGACAATGAGATTGAGAGCACCCTCAGCATGTTTGCATATTACACAAAATGAGTAGTACAGCTGACATGCCTGAAGGACAGGATGCCACCCAGAAAGACCTAGACAAATTGGAAAAGTGAGCCTCTGAGAATCTTGTGATGTTCAACAAAGCCAAGCGCAAGATGTTGCACCTGGATCATAGTAACTGCTGGCACCAACACAGGCTAGGGGAGGAAGGGATTGAGAGCCGCCCTGCCAAGAAGGACTTGGGAGTGCTAGTGGATGAGAGGTTGGACATGAACTGGCAATGTGTACTCACAGCTCAGAAAGCCAAATGTGCCCTGGGCTGCAACCAAAGCATAATGACCAGCAGGTTGAGGGAAGTTATTATGCTCCTCTGCACTCATGAAACCCCACTTGAGTACTGCATCCATGAAACCTATAGGACCAAGTCCACAGAAGGGCCACAAAAATGATAAGAGGGCTAGAATACCTTTCCAGTGAAAGCGGGCTGAGATAGCTGGGGAGAAGAGCCTGGAGAAGAGAAGGTTCTTAGGAGACTTTATTGCAGCATTTCAGAACTTAAAGACGAGGGAAATCTTTTTAGCAGGACCCTGTAGTAACAAGACCAGCAGTAAAGATTTTAAACAAAAAGACGGAGTTATGAACCAGATATAAAGAAGTTTTTTACAATGAGGTGGTGAAACACTCGCACAGATTGCCCAGAAAGATGGTAGATGGCCCGTTCCTGGAAACATTCAAGGTCAGGTCAGACAGGGTCCAGATCAACCTGCTCCAGCCAAAGATGACCCAGCTTACAGCAGGGGGTTGGACTACATGACCTTCATAGGTCCCTTCTAACACAAACTATCTGGTATCTGTATGTTGCAAACATAGGCATGTAATGGTCTTCGGACATCAGATGAAGAGGTGCTGTTCAGATCCCACATTCACATTCTCAAGTGATGAATCAAGTGTACACTGTTGCAAGCTTCTTCCTTTGAGGATATCCCCATAGGTGGTACTCAGGAACCTAACTGAATCATTTGTTTTCAGTGGCTAGACCCACTAGTGCTAGTCAAATAAACTGAACATTTGCTCTTTCAAAAACCCTATGTTCTTACGATGTAAAATTTTCTGACTAGAAAATCAGAGAGGAGTGCTTTTTTCCTTAAGATGTGTATACTTTTAGCTTAAGATCTTAAGAGGACTTTAAACATAAGTCTTCTAACATTAATTTACTCTAAGCATTAAATGGCCATTTGGAAACATACTTTAAAATACTTTAAGAAAATGATACCATAATAACTACATCAATAACTGAACTTAAGAGTCAGGAAGCAAGCTTATGTTAAATTTCTGATCCCTGAAAAGAACAAAAAAGAGCCCTATGTAGCAAGATCAGTATGGACTTTCCCACTGCTACTTAATGATTGAAACAACCAATATTCAGTGGATAGCTGCATCCCAAGAACATGTGCAGGAAGTAACTTATTAATTGCATGAGAGTAGCAATGGTTCATTAGGTGAAAATAAATGTGAATTATCTCCAAATGACAATGGCTGCCTTTATTAACAACCCAGGTGACCTAACTGAATATAACAGAACACAAAACCAGTTACTCTAATTACATGGAAGCACAACAATGGAAGCATCTTATTAGTACCATCAGAATGCACCATACATAAACCAGTGTGCTTAAAGCTACAACACTTGGACAAATAAGTAGAATACTTACCAAATAGTACTCATATGGAGTAAACAAGTCAAACACATACTAGAAAAGACTGAGAGGACACAGTATACTACTGAAATTCACACATCTATTAATCATTAGATATTTCTACCTGAGCCCCAGTTGCAATTTCATCAGCAGCTTCGTTCATCACTCCTAATGTTTGGAAAGCAAATACACAGAGCTCCCGTTCACAAACAGTGGGCTACACAGAGAAAGAAAGTTAATTTTATTTTTGTTCTACTTATGGGTTTGTGCTTTTATCATGTCATATTTATAACAACCCCCCCACATATTTAATGCTAATTCTTTCCTTCATATTTGAACTGCAACATTAATTCTAAATAGTTAGTACATATCAATTATTGAGGAAGATACATTAGAGGATTATTTTAATAACCTGAAGAACAAGAGTGAAGAACTCTAAAACTCATAAGTACTCACAGAGGCTAAACTTTAATCCAAACAAGATTACAAAACCAAAATTACAGACATAATACCCAAATGTTTGCAACACTACCCTATGTAAAAACTTCCTACATATTTAAAATTAATGGAGAACAAATTCATAAACCAAGGGCAGGAGGTTCATTCTTCACAATTTGTTACTCTGCTGTTGAGAACACACATAAAAATTTGATCTGGAAAACAAATTTCCTGGAAAAGCTACTTTTAATTTCTGAAAGCGCAACAAATTATTGGTAGACTGTAAGAAAATGCATTATATTTTTGTAGAATAAACACTTTATTTGGGAAGGCCACAGGATATTTCAATAAATAAAGGTCTTTCCATTCTTTTTCAGGCATTAAAAATATAATAAAAACCCCTTGCTGTTGAACCAGTTTTTGCTTATTCAAAAATAACTCACAATGTCATCACAAATAAAAAACTTTATCTAAATTGCATATGGAATGAGAATTGAATATTCTGACTTCATAAAGCAAACAAAGCAGAAACAAAAAGGAACACAACTTTAGGTAGAGCGAAGACGCATGACTTCATGGGCTCTTAGTTGTTTACAACCCTTAGAGTAACTCCACCTTATTTACTGAAAGATAATCAGCAGGTCCACTTTTTAAAGGCTCAAGTAATGAATCACATAGTGAATTATTATAAGTATTCCAAATGAACAAACATGAAACACAAACTAAAACCTTCCCTCAAATAAACCAATAAACACAATGTTTTAGGATAACGTTGAAAACAATCAAAATACATCTTGGATACTATTTCTTTGAATGCATATTATTAAATCTGAGCTCACTGAATATTAAAATTATCTTTGGTAGGCAACAGTGAACCTCTGTAACTAAAAATTCTGAGTGTAGCAACCCCAACAATCACTAAAGCATTTGCAGTGGCAACCTTTGAAGTTCAAGCTCAAGCCTCCAGAAAGCACTTGCAGAAATGAAAAAATTAATCAAGCACATAAAAATTTAGCAACAGCTTGGTCAGTTACAGGCATATTGTTGTACTTGTAAGTACATCCACAGCCCTTAAAATATACATTTGCTGGGTTTCAAAGACTCAAGACTTTATTTCAACAAATATCTGAAATCTGCATTGATATAGTCTCACATCAGTTGCTTTACAAGAGCTTTCATCCTTCAAGTCTAATAGTGTCACCCATTTGATCTACTTTATCTGCCATGTTCTATAGTGTTAGGCAGCAGACAAAGCCCAGCATGATCAAATTTGCTGTGCCATTGCAAGCTAGACAAGAGGTATTTACTATTGTCATTGTTCTCAAGTTTTCCACATTTAGAAGATGGTTAAATCATTTGCTTAGTTGGGAAATCGTGTTCGCCCTACCACCTTGACAATCACTATCACCAGTATATACCAACTTTCTTTATTCCAAAGCAAGGAATAGCTCTAGAATAGCAGGGCAATCGATGTTAAACCTTGCTTCCCATGAAGAAAAGTTTTAAGAAAATACTTATTTTTGGTATTTTGTTTACAGTCTCAGCAAAGTAAGTTATCCTGACACTTAAGGATGGCAAAGGGAACATAAGATTCATCATCATTGTTCTTTTTCCTGCTCCTGTGTTATGAACCCAGAAATGTCTGAGCACCTAGAAGAGGGATGTTAGGAAATGGTCATTGAACTTATGTATGACATTTGAAAGGCTTTTCTTTGGTCTCAGGTTAACACTGGAGAACTCTAGATATGAAGAGAAGACATAAACATCTCAGCTCTGAAGTGAAATAGACAACTGTTAGGTTCTATACAATTCTTTTGATTTTATGCATTTCTGTCCACTGAGTACTTAGTCAATAGAGCAAAATGCGGAGAATAATCCAACTCTAGTACAGAACTCTGTACTTCAACCGTCTGTCTTCATATATCCACCGTGGATGCCTTTTAAAACAAACTCTACCCATTTTAGGAGCACTTTTGAATCCTGTTTCTGAAATTTGTCTCTATCTAGCAAAATCAGGTGTTTTTAACCTAAATTTCCAAAAAGTGTTATCAGTGTATTCCAGGAGATGTTGATACAGCCATTTCAGTGTTCTCTTCTCCAGTCACTAGTTAGGCTCAACCATTTAAATTTTCTAAATCCCACCAAAATCAAAATATTAACTTGCAATTGAGAAGTAAACATTTGGAGAGGTTTTGTTTGTCACACACTGTGACTTGCCTATTCAGCATGACATTTTCTTGTTTTTGTTTTGTCTGCAATAGAGCATGCAAAAACCGGTAAAAACATACAAAAGCTAAGTTAATTAATCAATTCTAGAAGACAGAGTTTAAAGAAAACCACAAGCTTTACAGGGAAACTGGGATTCAAAGCTGCTCTCACTCTGCTGCTAATGTTTTGCATATTGCTAGTGTTACCCTTTATGGTGTCCACTTTTCTCTTGCCATAGGATGTAAGCCTCAGGACAGGAACATTATTCTGACTTCAAATCATAAATGTGAGAAATGGCCGTAGCCACAGTAAAGAAACAAAAACACTAAGACATTTATAAAAGCTGTGTTGTTCCAATATCATCTTTGAATACTCTTTGGTTAAATACATGTACTATTCAGCAAGCTGAACTTACCAAGAATTTTTGTGCATGCACACGAAGCATTGACATGTTCTCCCTGACATGGATCCATATCCACAGATGTACAGAATAACCACCTTTAACCAGAATACTAATTCTCATTGCTTTCAAAGGGAAAATACACAGCAAAATGGGGCTTATACACTTAAATATGGATTTCTGAATGTGAACTCTATCTTAGGTGTGTGCAGAGCTTCACAGATTACAACCATCACCTTGACAACACACAGAGCTGGGAGACATTGTTCTCCAATACATGAAGAAGGCAACTGGAAATCCTCTCAGCAACACCAGCTACCAGGGGTCTCACATGCACTTTATTTTTTCACTTGAAAATTAAGGTAAAGCCATTGGCTTTCACAAAACTACTAGCTAAGTGGAGATCCTGGTGCTGAAACACTATTTAGAAGGATCATTATTGCAGCAGTGAAAAGTCAGAAAAAAAATGTAAAATGCAGGCAGTTAACCTGAGACTGTAGATGCTTGGAAGCAGAAGGTAATGACAGAAGAAGAAAGCCTTTTCTAAATATTTGAAGGTTTCAGTCTTTCCCTTTAACCACCCCTATTCTTTGCAAAATCAGTAGCTCCCACGCAACTGCTGCTGTGATGCAAAAGGTCTCAATCAGAGTTCCTGTGTCTTACAATGTGTTTCTTCTTACTGCAGTGACTGAGACTGGCAGACATGCAAACAATCTAGGTACTATGACATATTCTGGTCCCTGGATTCACACACTATTTAAAATATTTTCCGGGCACTCTTTCAGTTCCAAAAAGGTGAAACTTTCATAGTCTATACTGATCTATCTTGGTACTTTCTAACGTGAGCTGCAACACTGTGTTCAGAAGAGCAACGTGCCAGCCCTTCATGTATCCTAAGGGATATCATACAGGCACTAATGAGGTTGCAACATAACTGACACACCTAAAAACTACTGATCTAATAGGAAATACTTCAGGGAAGGCTCCCTACCTGACTTACAATCAATGTAATAAATAGTAAAGGTGAAACCATTAGTAACCATCTCACTTCTTCTAATGAAAGCAAGACACATGGAGATGAAATCTTCAAATCTCAGTTCTGTTTCCTACTTTCAACCATAGCAACTCTTAGCTTTACTGGAAGGTAAACTCTCTGAATAGTCTCACAATATTCATGTGTTACATGGAACATGATGCTCAAGGACATGGGGATACCATAGTTGAAAGCAGATACAACCTGAAGAAAGATGAGAGTAGACTGCGGCTGAGTAAGAAATGTCAATTGTTCTATTTGGTTTTCTTTTGGCTGATTCATTTTCTGGTGTTTTTACTCACCAGATACATAAATAGATGGTGAACAAACAAACATTATAGAATTCAAGCTGGGCAAGGTGCACTTTGGTTAAGTTGTGGCAACAGGAAAAGCTATAATGCAGTCAGTAAAAAATAAAGTAACTGAAATCCATTCTGTGAGAGGCTTTTTTCATTAAAAAAAAAAAAAAGATAAACCCAGCCTATATTGTGGAGTAAGGATTAGAAGAACGACAGCTTTTTTCCACAAGCTTGGAATTCCACAAGCATCTTTGCTAAATTCCAGTCTCACTAAACATATTTGTACACCTATACTTTTCTCCATACTTCAGTGATGATTATTCTGTTCCAAAAATTTCCCAGCCCTGAGTGGCTGTGCTTCTGTGTTTTCAGTGGTGGCTAAGAATCTTGTATTCTAATGACAGAGAAATCCAAGTCCTCTTCAAGCTAGCAGGAGCCCAACATAATTCTAAATAAAAGTACATACTTTCAAATATATTAGGTTTAATATTTTGTATTGCTGCGTTTTTGCTAATCCCTGCTCTGTTCTAAAGAGGCCTCAGTCTGAGTTTTCAACACAAGATGGCACTCTAAAGAGACTTCTTGAGTGAAAAGTAATGATACACAGAGGATTTCTGAATTACCTTAAAGAACATATTCTGAGATTTTTTGATCCTGTATAATTGTCTCACAGGCCTTTAAAATCCATTCAATGCTGTTCTACCCATGGCTTTACTATTAATAAACACTAATTCCTGAGGAACTCAGGAAGACATAGTAAGAGACATTAGTTTCACACATAACTTACAGTATACATAAGCTGAGTAAAATCAAAGAATTACAGAAAGACAGGTTGGCAGGGATCTCTGGAGGTCACCTGGTCAAAAATCTCTGCTCAAGCAGGATCCCCTAGAGACAGTTGCCCTGCACAGACAGCTTTTGAATTTCTCCATTGATACAGACTCCACAACCTCTTTGGGCAAATTTTTCCCATGCTCAGGCACCTTCAAAAAAGGTGAAAAAGGCAGAAAAGTGTTTCCTGTAGTTCTAGCGGTACTTTCCTGTGTTTCAGTTTGTGGCCTCTGCCTCTTGCCCTGTCACTGGACACCACTGGAAAGAGGCTGGCCGCATCCTTTTTGCACCCTCCCTTTAGGTACTTATGGATGTTAATAAGACCCCATCTGTGCCTTCTTTTTACCAGACTGAACATACCCAGCTCTCTCAGTCTTTCCTTCTATGTAAGGGACTCCAGTCCCATTAATCATCTTAATGACCCTTCACTGGACTTTCTCCAGTAGTTCCATCTCTTTCTTACAATGAGGAGCCTAGAAATGGACACACACAGTGTAGCCTCATCAGGGCTGCATAGAGGGGCAGGACCACCCCTCTCCACACATGAGCCATTCTGTTGTTTAATGTAGTCCAAGATGCCATTAACCCTCTATTCTGCAAGTGCACATTGCTCACTCATGTTCAGTTTGGTGTCTTCTACTCAATCCAAACTGCTTGCCATTGGGCGGCCTGCAGCATACTCTGGTGCCTGGGTCTGTTCCTCCCTAGGTGCAGAACTTTGCACTTCTCCTTGTTGAACTGCATGAGGGTCTTGGAAGCCTGTTTCTCCAACCTGTCAAGGTCCCTTTGAATGGCACTCATCACTCTGTAGTATCAAATATGTCTCCCACTTTTTTCATATTTTCATCACCTGCAAACTCTCTGACGGTACACTCCGTACCATCACCTAGGTGATTAATAAGATACTAAACAGGACTGACTCAGTACTGACCCCTGGGGTACCTCCCTACTTACTAGTCTCGACTTAGACTTTAAGCCACCAATCATGAAACTCTGAATCCAGACATTCAGCAAGTTTTCAGACTACATCACTATTTCATCATTCAGCCCACACATCAATAGCTTGTGTATGAGGATCTTGCGACATGACACTGTCAAAGGCCTTACTGAAGTCCAGGTTCACAATATTCACTGCTCTCCCCGCATGTACCAGACCAGTCACTTTATCACAGAAGTTTATCAAGTCAGTCATGCTGCCTACTCCTGATGATTTTCTTGTCCTTAATGTTCCTAAAAATGGTTTTGAGGCTTAGCAGCTTCATTACCTTCCCATGCATCGAGGTGAGAATGACTAGCCTGTAGCTCTCTGTGTTGTTCCCTTTCTTGCCCTTCTTTAAGGGAGGACTGATATTTTCTTTTCTCCAGTCTTCAAATATGATTATACATTTTTATTATACAATCAGATTCTTAAATATAATAGCCGCTTTCGTTAATGACTCATGATCTCATTACATTTAAATGTTTGTAGTAAAATTACATGCTGAATTCCCAAAACAAGAGATTTCTCTTCTATTACAGCAGCAAAACTGTTGCATTATTAAAATTTAATTTGGTCCTTCCCCAGAATATTATTCTAGTAATAATAAAAGGAAGAATTTCATATGTCATTAAAAAAGGTTAATAACCTTCTAATATAGCATCAAACAATGCTTAAGTTTCCTTAGTACATTCTTACATCTGCTTTGGAAAATACAATTTTAGCTAGCTGAACGAACTCAGAATGTTGAAAAGTACCTCTGGAGGTCAGTTAGTACCTTTATACTCTCATACAGGACTAGCTTTATCTAAACTTTATCCAAAGTTTTAGATAAAGCTAAAATTAGTTTTCCCTAAAGCTTTATTAACCACTGTAATAGGTTGCCCAGAGAGGCCATGTAGATCTCCATCCTTGGAGATTTCCAGTAGGTTTACCCTGTCTGCTTTTCCTGTCTCTCCTAAGCATAAGACCTGTGTTTTACTTTGTACTTCCCACTGTTTTTCAAAATGGAGCAAGGAGCTACTTCAGAAGATCACAGAGCACCCAAGAGTTGTGTAGCACAGGCTGCCTTGCAGGAGGATGCAGCATGATTCCCCACATCACAGAATATGCTGAGTTGGAAGGGATGCACAAGGATCATCAAACCCAACTCCCGCCTCTGTGCATGAGTTAAGGGAGCTGTTGCGATGGTTAGGCCTCAGTCCCAACCCTTGATAATGATTTAAAAGCTGTTTCTTAATCCTTCTGTGAAGAATGAAACTCTGACTAGTGTTAGGAATGAGTGCACGAAATAGTATGGTCCATGCAAGAAGTTAAACAATACTTTTCATTCTTAGGATCCATGTATTCAGTGAATTTCCCCTGTGCTTTGTAGAATGACTGTAAATCATAGTATGCAGTGATTTCAGGGAATTTGCTGGTTTCACTGGCACTCTATGTAAAGTGTGTAACTCTAAACATCCAGTTTAGCTTTTCTAACTTCAGGTGCACTGCAAATAATTCTTAGATCTAACTGTGCTCTTGAAATAAATACAGAAGAAACACACTATGAGAAGAACTTCCATTCATCCTCATCTCATATGAGGAAGGTGTCAACACTCACAGAAAAACATTGCCTGCTTTACTGGGCTTTTTTTGAAAAGGATGGAATGAAGCAATGAACCATGGGCCTTCATAAAGATAGAGTCTTACAACTTCGTGATGCACCACAGTATTTTTCCAAGATTCCTTCTTCCAATCCAGGAAACCTTTGTGCTTTTCCTTCACAGTAATACAGCTGCAGTTCCCTGTGAGGACATGAGCTTTGGGTATAGTCTAAATTCACCCCACCTACCTAGTATGTTTTTTCTACACCCAGTTTTGAAGTACACACAGGAATGGCATCTGGTCTTCTGTATTTCAGGGAACTTTTGGACATCGAAAGAAAAAACTGGTTATTCTGAAAAATCCATTATTTGCTTCATAAAGAAATTCCCAAGAGAAATCTAAGTCTTTCGTCCTCAGTCATCTTCTGCAAGTCTGTAAGGTAGCCCCTTTATTTATCCTCAATAAGGGACTAAGATGGCTTAATAACGCCCAAAGATTTCTATGTATAACAATGTCCCTGCACCAGCAGGGAATATTTGCATGATTAGGCTAGTATTGTGGACTGTGGAGCAAGACAGATGTCTACTGTAAATGCATAGTCAAACATATGCAATTGTGTTGTGCAGCTGCTCTGAAACAGATGTCTTCTATACAAGGATATTCTGGCATGTGGATCTCCCATCGAAACTAAACTATACAAAATGACACATCTTGTTGTCATCAAGTGGCTCTTATGGGAAAGAAGATGTCAAGATTTAAAGAAAGTAACTAAAACTGAAATATGTATTAAAACCAGAACATTCCACCAGAAAAAAATACTTGGGAAAATGAAACACAATACTGAGAAGAAAGCTTGCTGAAAGAGATTGATTTAAAGATATTTTATAACTAAGACAAAAAGATAGCCTGCAGAGTAAGTCTGCAGAAAGAAAAAAATTTATCTCTCAGTTTCACATGGTATCTTCAGCTGTCCTGAGGATGGGACATCAGAATTGAGCAAGTCAGTTAATAACTAGCACAAAAAACTGTGTATGGTATGAGAGTTTATAAGCAGATATGGCACTCTGTGGTATTAAAAGAATGTAATTATTATGTGGTGGCAATTGTCAAATTTTTTAAGCTGCATTTCAGGACAGTTAATTGAACTAGGCTATAGGTTCAGGATAGGAATTAAGCTGACATATTAGGAGGATTAGGCAACCAAATTTCTCAGTGGCTTCTTTATAACTGCATAAAACTCCACAAAATACCACAAAACCTAGCTTAAATACATATAAAAATAACTTGATAAGCAATAACTTTGCTATGCTTTTATAAATTCATATGCCTTCTTTGCTGTTAAAAAAAAAAGGTCCAAAGGGTGAAAGGGAAACTCATCATCGAGGGCACACACACCCAGACTTAATCCTGTGCGTATCTGTGCGGAAAAACTAAAATTTAAAGGGAGAAACTGGTGAATCATCCAGAACTCTTTAGTGGCACCTTCTGTAACTCAACCTGCTTGCAGAGAGAGTCTGTGTATGTAATGCCTTCAAGATAAAGGCATCTGCAGAAAATGAGGTCTAGACACTCTTGCAAAGCAACCAGAGCAAAATGCAGGTCATTATGAAACCTGGTGAAGTTCCAGTAGTATTAAAAGGAAGAGCTCTTTATGAGGGCCAGGGATTCTCGATAAGGCTAAATTGCATATAGCTTTGCCTTGAATAAAAGTCTGCTGCATTCTTGTAATAAAAGTATTCTATTTCCAAGATCTGCTCTTGCTGCAGTATTAAACATAAAATGCTCTTTTTCTTATACACACTATGTATCTCTCTCTCTCTCTTTCTCTCTCTATGTATGCATGTATGTATGTATATATATATGTGTGTGTGTGCAGATAAAGGATGTAAATAAACCCCACAACTGACTACTTTAGGCTGCCCCTGCCAGAGCTCTCAGTAGTGAGGCATAAATTTCCTTAACACTCTGGCAAGTTCATGCTTGATTCAAGCTGAGATCCTTTCTCACCTTCTACGGAACTGAAAACTCATTAATCGTAAAATATTGCTTATTGAGTCATTCAAGCATACACAGAGCTTGATAGATTTCTTCCCTGTATCTCATTTTTCCTGGGTTATGTAATGACACTCTTTCATTTTTGCAAAGTTTGCCAGGTTATACTTATTGCAAAGGCACTCATGTTCAGGGACAAACATGTTTGCAGTTTCTTCTGTTTTGAAATGCTCACAAGATTAAACAGATAGCTATAAAATGACCCCTCTAAACTAAAGTCACAGAAGAGTAATTCTGAGAGATTTAATTTTTATGGTAGGGAAAAAAAGAAGAATTAAGAGTTTTTTGTTTATTTAGAGCAGATGACTTTCCATTCTGTTTTCTTTTAATAGTTTATCATGTGAACAGGAATAAATCCTATAGCTTGCTTTGACCTGTGGACAATGGATAAACTCCAGTAGCTTAAATAATTATGTTACTCAAACTTTACTCACTATTCAAAAGTTACTCACTTTATCTTATCCTGTCAAAGGTAATATCCAGAGCAGAACATTCAAAGATGAAACAAGGAACTGATGCCTTTTTTTACAAGCTTCTAACCAGTGGTTGGGTGCTGATAAATCTGTCAGAAAACCTTGTTTTTAGAAGGTAGATATTGAAGAGGTTTTGGGTATCCAAAACTACAGGGGCTTAACTATGACTTAAAACAGTGTTAACTGAGTATGTACATGCTTTTTGAAATCCTATCAGCAACCTATCTACATACCCTTCCTGCAGTCAGGATGCCTGACCTTGGTACCAGTCAGTGTCACCAGGAGTGACACTGAGGGAACTTCTGCTACCAGGCACAACAATAACTCTCTTGAATTTAGAACCATGTATCATAGATGATATTTGCTTCATCATATGTGTAGTTACTTGCCACACCTTGGACAGATGGTCAGGTATCTGACCATTCACACACTGGAGTTGGACTGTTTTCCATGGCTTTAATCCCGTTTCCATAAAATGCAGGGTAGGTGAAACAACAAGACTCTAAACTGCAAGACCAGTCCTAAAACTAAGAAATTTATTCTCCTAATACATTCTTTCACAAAGCTGCACTGATCCACTAGCTCCAGACAGTGTCTCTCATGACCAGTCCTATTCTTTTCCACTGTATTCATTCACTGACAACATACAAGCATAGAACATTCAGCAAGCAAAATTCTATTCCTGATCATACAGGGAAAGAAAGAGGTGCCTAACTGGACAGATTTAGCAAATATTGACCCACAACAGTGCACCTGGACTAGGTCATTGCTATATCAGATACTTCACAGAGCATCGCTTTCTACTGCCTTTTTTAGAACATTTGAGGATGGCGCATTCTATCAGTCAGTGAGCAAAACAGGATCAGAAGAATTTAACAGAGTGGTGGCTTTAACACCAGTGTGCATAAATACCATGGTTATGGCTTGATAAAGCTCGCAAATGAGGTGCCCTAGGCTTCTAGAAGAATGTCAGAGAACCATGAAAGCACTATAGTGCACTTCTCCATCTTATCTGGTTGTGACTACTGCAGCTCAATAGTGTTCAGAGAAGTACAGCCTTCCTTTACATTTCAGCAGTATTATACAAACCTATAAAACCTGATTTTCATCTCTCTTGCTTGGAAGACATTTTTTTCAAATTTACAGCAAAATCTAATTAATATGCTTACTATCTTTGCATCTTAAAAGGAAATTCAACAATTCAACAGTTTTTCACCAGGTTTGTACAGTCCACTGCAACTTAAGGCACTATAAAATGCTTTGTTTTCCAGCACACCACTTACCCTCAGCATAGGGCCATTCTGGAACACGTGGGGCTCATCACAAACTACACAGTATTCATTCAATACTGGTATCCGCTGCTCAGCAAACTGGATAGTCTGAGAACAATAAAAATGATAATAACAACATCTGCTTAAAAATAATTAACAGTCAGCTTATGCTCCACAGTGTTCCTTAAATGGGCAAGATATGACATCCTACCTGCACAAGAAAGCCACGGTCTCGCACGGGAATGCATTTTGCACCATAATTTTGCTGCAAGGAAAAAGTTGAGGCAACTTCAGTGTTGGTACACTAATTATAGGGAAATGGAAAAGCACTTGTATTTTTTGCATGTAAATATGCTAACTGAGCACTATTTGCATCTAAAAAGATCTCATGAACCAGCCATTACAAATAATTAATCCTTTTACTGTTTCCTGAGTGTGTGGTAGGTTTTTAGTACTTCTTTTTAGTTCTTAAATCTGCTGAAGTTTTCTATCTGACCATCCCAAAACCCTGAATCTCAAACAAAAACAGCAGTGTATTCACTCCAATCCTAATAAACTGACATCTGATAACTTCCATGACATTTTAACTGTGTCTTGTCCATCCAAATACAGGCTATATGTTCAGGCTTGAAAGACTGTTGGAACTCTCAGAAAGGCTGAAAACCTTTTTTCTTTTATATTTACTAAGATCTCACTTCCATAAGCACCACACCTACAGATTTCTATGTTCAGATAGTACTCAAATTCTTTTTTTTCAACACACAGCAACATAAATTAGAATGAATTTCTGCTACAAGAGTCTGTAAGGTGCTGAATCCTAGACTCACATCTATGTCAATCAAACCTTATTTTGAGTAAGAGTTAGATCAGCTCCATTTACTGTGTTTTAGGGGGGTTGATTTCCTTTCATTTCTGTAACTGCTTAATTGCTTAACTGCTTTTTCCATTTTTCTCCTGAGAAACAATCCTTCTTGAATTCATATACGGCACCCCAATATTTTAGCTGACACTTGAGAACTTAGGGTCCTGATTCATCAGTTTCACATTCCACTGACTACAAACTGCAGTTAGGCACCCAGACTACGCATACATCTGGAGCCTGCATATAAAATGTGACATGGACTCTCAATGCCCTTCCACTAACATCAGTCAAACTGCATCTGACTACGTATGTGATGATTTTTCCTCAAAGTAGGGTAGTTTTCCTAGGCTGCCAAGCAGGGCTTTGCCATTCTTCCCTATCAGCTGATAACATTGCTAATGATAACATCAGTAATGAATTTAGTCAGCTCTTCATTATCTTATAAAAACCACTGGGCCTTTCCCTATTAACATCAGGAGAGAAAAGTCTCAATATGTTAAGACATTCTATGCTGATTCAGAAAAATTGCATCTCTGAACTGCAACAAGTAAAAAGTCTGACAGCTGATCCGAATTTTGCTGTGCCCATCACATAAATGAACCACAGAGCATGTCTATAAATGGTCTAATGATAGTATATTTCTGCTTTTAGATCTGATGAGTATAGTTTACAGCTTACTAAACTAAATTTCCATGAGACACAGTGCACTCAAAGTAATTACATTATTCAGAAGGCACTGTTTTGAATATATGTATGGCATCCAAAGAAAGAATCAACTTCCAAGGTACCATCAGGCAAAAGGGAGTGAAAGGACTATTTCTAAATGCCTCTCCCCAGATCTAATACAGAAGACAAACTGGTGCCTTGAAAGAGTGCAAACAAACCCACTCTTCCCTCTAAAGTATAATAGCCATCTTTTAAGAGGCATAGGCAGAAGAATTAATTTTGAGAGCTCTTTCTTAAACGTAAGAATATGTCTACCTTTTGTTTTCCCAATCAGTCACGTCTCTGGGAAAAGTACAAGGGCCAGTGTGGGCCTAACTTCTTCCCTTGGCCTTAACTTCTGCCAATGCATTTGAAGGTTTAACCTCTCACAAATCAGAAACGTGCAAGAGGTGAGCTGAACTGTGCCTGCTCCTTGCAGTGTAATGATGTAAAGACCAGTATGAGAGGTGATTTGACACTCAGATGAGCTAATGAACAGTCGCTTCCCCTATGAAGCAAACAGGAAAATGAGAAAAGCCCTGTGCAACCAAACTAATTTTGCAGCAGAGAAGTGCACACTCTTCCTTTTTCCTGCAGGATGCAGGGAAGGCAGTGGATGACTGAACTTTTCCCACGGTCAACAGCTGTACATTGAGTTGCACTGAACACGACATATAAAATGTCTGTCTTGACCTCAGCAAATTCGGATTTTATAACTTAAATATATGTGCAGGCACAGCTGTTTGAACTGTCCTTAAAAAGCTGACTGCATTGCCCTTGTCTTCCAATATATCCAATATAGTAATTAATATATAACCTAAGTATAAATATCTCTGCATCAAAAGTGTAACAGCATATTTGGAAAATAATAGGAGGAAAATGAGCAGAGTAAAAAAAACATTACGCACAGCAGCTTGTGAAGGTGATGAAGATGGTGTTAAGATACCAATAAGCCCTGAGGTAAGAGAGAGCCTCCTGCTCTCTGCCATGGTGGACTCCTTGAAAGGCTCCATTTTGGATGATTTAGGGGCATTGGAGTAAGTCTTGCTGAGCAACTTGTGATTCTTCAATCCATCCAATTCTTCCATTCTAAGATTACTGGAGTAGGACCTGCTTAAAAGTTTGTGGGGCTTCAAGGTGCTGTTGTGCTCACATCGAGGATCCCCACAACATGACCTACTTAACAGCTTATGGGGCTTTAAAGTGATGCACTCCTCCTGCTTGACAGCTGCAGAGCAAGAACGATTCAGCAGTTTGTGCGATTTAACAGCCATTGTCTGTTCAGCCCTTGGGTCACTCGACAACGAGCGGCCAAAGGTTCTGTGAGATTTTGTGGCACACACATCCTCCGCCTTCACTGTGCTAGAGCAAGTCCTTCTCAGTAGTTTGTGAGTCTTGGAGATGCCATCCTGTTCTGACTTCAGTTTTGACTTATTTTTGCCGCAGCCAGGTGGAGGATAACTTGGCGACCTTAAAATAAAGAAGATGGCAAAGTTGGAGAGTAATCAGAATTCTGCGAAAATCAAGCAAGATCACACTAACATAAACAATTCTAAGTGTATCACCTGTCTTTATATTTTTCACTAGTGATAAACACAACGCAAACTTTTAAAAAACAAACAATTGTATTTAAGACATTTTCCAATACCAAAATGGACACATTACTCATATTTACACACAAACTCATTGATCAAAAAGGTGTAACTACTTAAGTAGAAGTTAGAGCTACAATATACAGCTTTTAGCTTTTACAGCTTATGCCTCTAAACAAACCAATTATTCAGGAAATTATCTTCGAAATGAAAAACACATATTTCACATGAGACTAGAACACATTTTCCTTAACAAAATCTATCTTTTCTAGGTAATGATCATGGCATGATCCCATGAAATTTACTGTCTTCTGGACAAACCATAACAAATTCTATGTTCAGATCCAATGGAAGATACAATAAACAGTGAAACTTGGACACAATAAATCAAATTTAATTCAGTTGAAAAGGAAATTATTTTTGAAAACCTTATAATAAACTGGACACTTTGTGGAAGACAATTTGATGCCACTATTTCTGGGTTTAGACAAATTCTAGCTCTGTAACACCAGAAATGAGAATGTGAGGGACCTAAATTATGAATGCAGAATGTAAATTATGAAAGGTTTTTATGAAACAACATTCACATGCACTGTTACATTTCTGTAAGGTTCACATTTACCTGTACTTGCAAAACAAGAACATGTAACAGGTATGCTGAATCATTTTCCTATGTTTTATATGCAACTCCAGTCTTTAGAGTATTTTTTTGTTTGCATCAAATAGAGAAGTGAAAATCCAGGGGGAGAGGCTGGCAGGTTTCCCTACCCTGTTAGCAAGCGGTGACAGTGGAAGACACACGTGGAGGCTGCTGACTCACTGCAGTAGCTGATCACTATCACCCTCCTGCACAAGGGAGGTAGAAATGGCACTGTAGGGACAGACAGAGTCCCTGCATTTGGGCTGAGCCATTTTTGGACTGGCACTGCATCAACAGCCAAATCCAGAGTAAAAAGAGTGGGCTGGCTTCATATGCCATTTCTGAACAAAAACAAACCCCAAGCAACAGCCTGTGCTTGGCAATGGTGCATGGCATGGAAGGGAATGGATAACCTTTCTACTGAAAACACCACCTTTCCTCTTTTGCTTTTGAATGAACAGCCAATCTTTTGTCATCTTTGATACTGCTCGTCTTTTCAATGTGTGTGCTTGCTGTATTCTATCTCTTGGTTATACACTGAATTTAGAATGGTAAAATTAATTAAAAAAAGGAATATTCAAAGAATCAATCAATTCAAATTCATTAATTGAATCAAAGGGGTGATCTGTAGGAAACCATCAGTAGGAAACCACACTAAATAGTCACAATCTTGAAAGAGGAAATATTAGAGCTTATTTTACATACACTTAAGAGTATTAGTAACTGGCAGAAAGCATAGTGAATTCAAATTAACAACTCACAGACTACTTCTTACGCTTTTAATGCCTTTGTTCTTTGAAATTCTGTGGCTGCATTTCAGAAATGGTAAACATTAATGTAGTCCATGTGGAATGGGAAGGGTATTCAGCATCTTTAAAACTAGTCTTTCATTAATGACCATTCTAGTTTTAAAAAATTAAAAATACACACTGCTGTAAAAAGTTAGACAATGACATGTTTTTATAATATACATAATATATGCTATACATATATATTACTTCTATATAAATTACTTATAATTTTATTCTTGCTATTCAACAATTATGTAACAATTAAATACTACTAAGCTAATAAAGATACAAATATTAGTTAAAATTAAATCAATTATTTCTAGACAAAACATGGCTGCTTCAGAGAGCAGGGCACTGAAATACTCTGCCTTCAAATATTCTTAGAAGCTGCAGCAGTCCCTAGTTCACTCCTTATGTCATGCAACGCAAGAACCAGAAACCCATAAGGTAAGATATAAATAGAGCACTTCTCTGTGGAGAAAAGTCAAGATTTCACCTTGTGAAGTCTGCTGTAGATTTTTAACAGCTTATGGTGGTAACAGCTCATTTTCTTTGCTATTACCTGCGCAATGTAGAAAAGATGTGCAGCGGGGATTTCACCTTTCTGTCAGACACCTTTTTATTGTGCGTACAATTAGATTTCTCTTTACTGTTCTTCCACTGTTGTGTAACAAATGTCTGCATGATTCTGCAAATTAGGAGAGAAAAAAAAGGTTTTCTTATCCCAGACAAGATATAATCATCTTAATGCTAGGGTCTCAATGCTAGTCATGTAGGTGACATAATGCAGTGCTCTCACTCTACAGGCAGTTTTCTGTCATGTATGTGGACAGATGACTGGGTGCCTCAGCTCCTCAAAAATGTTTTTTTTTCCACATAGAACTAATGTGGCATGGAACTCTTACTGAGAATACAGTCTGAGTAAACAACCAGTGCAACTGCAAGACTTATGCAGACTATATCTCTCATGGAGATGCAGAGAAAAACTGATTCAAGGGCATCACATCCAACTACAGCGATCTGTCTCTTATGTGATGACAGTGATAAGCTACTGCAACTACACAGCTAAGTAAGAGCTTATTCTCTATTATTTAGAAGTGTGAATCTTTGAGCGATAAAGTCAAAGCTGAATTTGCTATCGACTTTACTGAAAAAGATGAACATCCCATTCCCACAGCCAAGAGGGACAACTGGGTACATGGGTATTCTCACTCTGGCTCAATTGTGCATTATGCAGCCACATTCTTGAAAATGTCTTTAGTAATTACCTGGTGCGCAGATCAGAGACAGTAAAAATACTGAAACATTTTAAGAGACTGTTCATGTCAAGGGAGTGGGGTTTTTTCCCTTCAAAGTCATGTACCACAGAGATTTTAATAACTTGCTTCATATGTAAGATTAAAAAATGTTGCACTGAATTTCTTTAAACATCAAACAGCAATTTTTTTTCCTTAAGGGTTCCTTAATGTTGCAATGGTAAGATACTAAAATCTATATACTTATCATTTTATTGCACATACACAAGAATATGTGAAAACATGATTCAGCAAAATTGTATTAAAATTAATTGTACTGTGACTGCATGAAACTAGTATTTTTTTGCCTATTCTTCCATCTTGTACTCAAACAAGGATGGTATAATTATTGTGGTATATTCTAGAGGCCCCTATGAAAGCATAGCCCCCTTAGGGTATGCATGAAGCTCAAAAAGATTCCTGCTTCAGAGGCTTCACCATCTAAGCAAAAATGTGAAAATGAACACTTCTAGCGACACTCTTGAAAACTTTTGTAGCTTATTCTCTAAAAGGCAGCAAAGGGACAGAAAGCTCTGGCCTTGTCAAATCAGGTTCTCTTCAACAACTGTCAAAACAAAAAAGGCAAATCTTGATTTTTATTTAAAGAAAATAAGATCAAAACACTTTGATCAAAGAACCAACCTGACAGCATATGAATTTTATGCTACTTGACATGGTTCAACTAAAAAAGAGTGTAATATTTGCAAAAAAACCCAGAGGTTTACACTTTTGAAGACTTACTTTTTTAGCTGATGTCCCAGCCCAAATCTTTCCTTAGTAGAGATCTGAAATACATCCACAGTTGGCACTAGGGAAAAAGGAAATATTGTTGGTATATGAACTTACAGAAGTCAAGAAGAACTCATGACCACAAGTAAGTGGTATTTAAGGACCCTGTTCTACCGGGACCTTGACTATAGAAAACGAAATTGAAGCAACAGCAAGAGTGGGCACATCATCTAAGCACATTAAGAAATTGATGATACTTTTGGGAATATCAGCCTATATAATTTACAATTTTAGAAATTGAATACTCCAAAATTTATCTCTTCCCACTGGTTTTATTTTTACATATATACATATTATACAAGTAGCAAGCAGCATCAGTTTAAATGTATTGGGACTTAGAATTCATCTCACTGGACCTCTGAAATATTTTTTCCAAGTCGTCTATACACAGCAGAGTTCCTGTGGCTACAAGGAAATCCAGACTGGAACAGAATTAATTAGTATCTGGGTTTTCTTTTCGAAGGTATTTTAGTTCAAGATACAAAACACAATCTAAATGCCTGCCATGTGAATTCCAGTGGCCACTGACTACTCAAGTTTCCTCAAGGTCCATCCTAGCACTGGTATATCCACATGCATCTGTCAGAAACTATACAACATCTGTCAGAAAATATACAGGGTAAAGGATGAAAATTACCTAGTGGCATTACTAAAATCCTTTAATAACATTTTCTAGAAGTGGCAGATGTAATCCAGTACTTATTGAGGGAGCCTCAGGGCCTCAAGGCAGAACAACAGCCAATGCATATTACAAGAATGAATAGACTTCATACTTTGTATTGTAAGGTAGTAATGACTACAGCAGAATAAAAAATGAATGTAAACCAGAAAACCGGGGTTTGTCCAAATTTTATTAGAAATAGTGTATCAGTATTTGATTGTTATTCTGACCACTGTCAAAGCCAGATTTTATTCAGAATGTTAAAGTTTATCCTTTAATTTTGCTTAAATAAACTAAATTTGAAACCAAAAGACAATATAACGAACCTACCCATGCAATTTCACTTAACTCCAAACGCTGTAGATACCCCTTCTCTAATATTATTATTCAAAAACCATGAATCATAAATTCATCTTTTAAACACAAACTGATGATTTTTTTCAAAAGGGATGAATGATTTCATTAGCAGCAGTGATATCTCTGGATTGTCAGATTTCAGACACACTTTGCTGGGATGGGGGGGATGGGGAATACTTTCAGTAAGAATCATCATACCCACACTGGCAATCTTAAAATCTGACATCTAGATCAAAATGTTTGTCTAGGCTCTAGACAGAGGAGACCTCCTGATACCTCCAGTGGCTGATTCATTCTCTCTCTAAGGCAGGCTTCTAAGGCACTGGGGAGAAACTGCCCACACAGACAATACTAAGAAAAGCTATTAACTAGAAGAATGACTATCTAAAATCAGGATATTACTCAGCATCAAGGTGGTTCTAATATCCCTCACTGTACTTTCGAGTGTTACTGTATTTCTGTTTATAATCAACAAAATGTACTAAAGGAAAAAAAAGATACAGCATTAAAATTCCAGGCCAGCAGTCTCAAAAAAACCCACGTTTAAGGCAGAAGAGGAACTCACAGAATTAACACAAAAGATGATGGATCTCACTCTGCTCTGCTAGTAAGTAAAGAGACATGGCTGCAACAGCAGCTGAGTTCATAAAACCGATGTCAGCTAAGCACTTGCCTCTGGCCCTGACCTTGCCTTTCTCAATACTCAGGCACTCCCATAATCAGTCAGCTGCAGGACTGGGAACTAAGTTTCCCATCTTAACCTTGTCAACTGTGAAGAAGATATCTTGCTGTTACTTCTCATTTCACTAGATAATTTCCTATTGCAGACTGCTCTTCATGCTTCACCTTCTCTTATTTGCGGCACGTTTTTATTTTTTAAAGTACATTTTGATACAAAAGTTCTGAACATTGCTTCCTGCTAGAGTGAATACATATTTTAAGATCTGAATATTTACAAAAATCATTGAAATAATAAACTACAGACAAAAAGACCAGAGTCAAGGGGAAAAAAAAGACAGATATCATGAAATGCTTATTTGAATGAACAGAATATAGCTTATAGTTAGAATAATCAGGCAACATATTCTATAAAAATAACTCATCGGGACAGATTTTGTTAAACATGACTGGAAATATCTATTCATTTTCCAGAGGCAGAATTCTCCCACAGATAAAAGTCTGAACTGACAGATTGTACTGCAAGTCTCCAAAGCTGTGCAAGATATCATCCAAACTTAGTTTGACTTCTCACTGTAAAAATATAGCTGAAGTTGACTCTTGCATATAAATGTTTCCAAATCCTCAAAATTGGTTGATTCTTTGTGAGCTTGACCATTTATCTCTCATGAGGAAACCTTATTCACTTAACAACTCATTTAAATCTAAAGATTTCCAGAGTTCACATACTCAAATAGAAATCAGAAGCTGAAAGGATAATTATGATTATTCAAAGGTGAGTGAAAAAGGGCACTTTAATGTGCTGCACAGATCCATGTATGTCTTCACTGTCAGTCATATCTCATCTATGTGGGTGATGCTGGATATCCAAAATCAGGAAATCACGTATGAGAAACTGTAGATCCTTACTCCTTAATCCTAGGGAAAGCAGTTGCATTTCAAAGAACAGCAGGAAAACAAGTTCCAAAAATCAACCTCTGAAAGCCAAAATTAGATGCCCATCATTACGGAGGGTCTAGACATGCAAATATATATGTAAGCTTAATTTCAAATCAATAGGACTTATTATCAGCAGTATAAGTAGGCACATGCAGGGTCAAAGATTTGGTAATGAATGAGTATCTGTCCCATAGTTCAGACCAGGACACCATACATAGCACAAGAAGAACACACAATTGACCAACCTGGACCATTTAAGTACTGTGTAAGTGAACAATGCAATCGCACTATTATAGGCTCTGTGCGAATTACATCCCAAGCCACAGCAATCTCTTCCTAGTTCAAGATAAAAAGACAACAAGATACAATTAGCCATCAGGAGGAATTGCTGCATTTTGTCAGTCTACCTTAGGGTTGCTATAAACACCATCCATCCCATTTACCCAGTAGTGTAGTATCTATTCCAACATTACACTTGACACTTAGGACAAACTGTTGCTTGTTAATGCACCCAGTAGCAGTGTCAAACTACTTCCAGTTCTTGAGTGAACTGATTTAAACCAAGCACAGGTTTATAAAAGGCACTGCATGTACACTGCAGGTAGAAACATTCCCTTCTATCAACAGATATTGCTTCAAAGCTGAGAAGCAAAGGAGCAAACAAAGACACAATGGGAATTAACTCTGTAACAGAAGGCAAAGAAAACTTTTGCTCATTAAGACAGATCTAAATAATTCAACATACAAGTAAGCTCAAGAATAATTGTCTTATGTGCTATGCTAACCTGAAAATATGACATATTCTGTGCAGAACCTAATGATGCCCTTAAAAGTTCAATTTTTATTCTTTATGTAGAGGCCAGGAAGTTACTGCACAGATATGGTGAGGAAGTGTGACGTTCACAACTGCTATGGAAGCCATGCTGACAACAGAATGTCCTGTGTCTCCTTTGCCACTCAAGCCTCTCCCTTATCAGTGTAAAAGTCCTCTTCCCTTCATGACTGTAAGAAATGCTTTCACCTGACTGATGTCTAGAATAACATTAAAAAAAGAATATTTCATTTATCTTTGTTAAAACATTTACCATTCAAAACGAATGTTTGAAAGAAATACATCTGTGGTGAATAAAAGCCTACAAAGCCTTTCAACATCATCATAAAAGGAAAACTAACCCTTTCTACCAAGTATCAATCAACAATGTGACAACCAGTGAAGATCAAGTCTCCACAAAAGGAAACTCTCAGACTCTCATGTGCAGCAGAATTAAATGGTATTAATGCTCATTATGTAATTCTGTGATTAGATTACTTACATCAAGAAAGCTAACATCAATATGTAGATCAATATCTACATCATCAATGGCTCCATATTCCCTGAAAGGAAAGAATTGCATTACATTAGAGCTCTTTAACACACTCCTTAACCCAGGAGTACTTGTAACAGGAAAGATTTTACAAAGGATAATCTTGTCTGCAAAATCAGAATGGGTATAAAATATACATTGACATAGATTGGATCCATATTCCCAGTGGGTGACCGTCTGCTGCACTGTAAGTTTTTTTCAAAGGATCTTGCTTAAACAGGCTAAATCACTTCTACGAATTCCCCCAAAATCTTTCCATTGCTGCTATGTATTTTTGTCCATATATTCCACAAATAAAGAAAAATTCATAGTAACATGCTTCTCCTATTTATGACAAAAGAAAATCCTTGTTAATTTTCAAAAGTATTTCAGGTTAATACTCAGTAACCTAAGAGGTTTGAGATAAATCACTGAAGACAAACACAACACAGCCTAGAGAGCATATTATACCTGGGGGACTGCTTCATACATTCAAGCATTTGTTTGTCAAAAATAAAGACCGCCCTGTAATGTGCTCAAGGCAAGAGTTACCTTTTTTATCTCTTATGTGTAGTGCTGCTGGAATTCCCAGGGTTCAGATTTAACCTATGTTCACAGGTATTTCACTACCATCTGAAATCTTACATTTAAACCATGACTTTTCTGCATCTCATTTTCTGACTCACTCAGACTGCCCTCCTCCAATGTACTTGAAGACTTCTGAAAAATAGGGCTAAAAGATACTCATTCATATGACTAAATTTAAAAAAATGCTTTCCTTTTCATTTAAATTGCTTAAGTGGTCAACACTGTAAAAATGCAATCACTCTCAATTTTTCACAGATTAGTTTCCAGTCACTAGCATTTTTTTCTATACGCTGCATTTATATGCTTGTTCTCACAGTGACTTCCATGCTTTTCTATTAAACTAGACTTAGGTGCACAGTAGCAGTTGTGCGTGACTAAGTCCATAAGGCAATTTTGAAACACTAAAATCATTGTGAATGTAACTGGCTCCTACCCAAGTGGCCTCTCAGACGTGGTAGGTCCGAGTTTGCACTGGAAGATGCTTGACCTCTTGTGAAGTTAGATGAAGGGAGCCTTGTCCACCAAACCCTGGCAACACAATGGCTCTCTCTTTTCAGGGCAAACTCGAGTTCTCTCTCCAGATCTGATGTGTCCACACAGAGCAGGTGAATAGCTGGACAGGGCTGTATTACAGGAGACTCCCCAGCCACCCTTAGAGCAGCTCCTGTGTCACCTCACCCAGAGCTGTACAGGCACTCACTGACCTCCTACAGCTTGCTGAAAACCTGCCTTTGAAACAGTAAAGCTTTCTACTTATCGAGTGGCTTAGCCACTACTCTACACGACAGTGCCATGAGGGTTTTTTGTTCATTTTCCAGATCAAAGATTATTATGCACTCTTAAGTAATATTTATGAATGGGGGCTGGTGTCACTTACATGACTAAGATTCAAAAGGCTGTAAACAAGCATAGTTTTATAAATTAAACAGAAGCACAGTTGAAGTAATGCAACAGTAGTATTAGTGGAAGAAAGAATAAGATAAATGTGGTTCTGGGGAATTTCCACTGAAATCCCTTTGCTCACCCTCCACTAGCATCCTAGAAGATGTACTTTAGATACATGATGCTGATTCCAGTTTGAATTTCCCAAGGTGAAAGTGAGGAATAAATCACATTTTATTCCAACACCTGAAGCTTATGATCTGCTGCCTAAAATGGCTTGATGAACGCATCTTGATTTTGAAGCTCCCACAGGTGCTCTGTCCATCAACGCAATGTCAAGACACACAGCAGAGTTTGGATCAGTTGGATTAATCACTTTCTCAGGGCTTTCCTGGCCAGATTTCTAAGTGCATTAGCAAAAGTACACAGGAACTTAACTTTTACATGTACAGCTGACTCTTTGACAGCAAGAGACTGCAGGAAAGAGGGTCAACTGTCTAGGAAATATGCATCTTAGTAGACATCCCTGTCATACAAACTTCTTTCTCCTCAGAGAAGTGGAGCTGCACCAGAGAGATGAAACTGAATGCTTAATGCTGTGGGGTTTATTTCCAAGAATTTGTAAGTAGTTTTAACTGCAACAGAGTGGCTGAAGCATTCAAGTTTTACACATGCCAGAAGCAGTCGCAGAAGCCAATTTTGACTATAGGTGAGCTCAAGGGGTTGCAATGCTTCCAACGAAACTGTTGATTCAGAAAATTAGATGCATTAAAGTTGTTGAAAGGTTACATATAATGTTTCAATTTTAGGAGCTTGAAGGAAATTATTATCAAGGCATTCTAAATTTCATAGTTACCAGTTTGGCAACTAAACATTTTCTCATTCATTTCCTAAAATCACACACAACAATTCCTATTTCAATTCCCCAGGTCCCTGAAATGTAGTAAATTTCCACTTAGCCTGAAAAGGTGCAGTACAGCATAGCTGTATGCATGCTCTCTCATCTTATGACAAAAACCCAGCCCTTACTGTTTAGAGATTAATAGAAGTGATTACTTGTAGTACATGTATACCTAAGATTATGATCTTATCTACATTTTATTACTTGGTTTGTATGACAACTTTGATATTTATCTTGCAATACATCTGACAGGTCTGTTACATCTCATCCGTTGTTTTTATGACATTATTAAGATTACATAGAAGGAAAATGAAGTTATAGGATACCTGAAGCATATTTAAAATATCACACAGATATGTCCTATGGCAGAATCATGCATGCTCATATATGCCCAAGTAAATTTTTGTGTAATTACTCTTTGCAATCTACATCTGACTGAGGTTCCACCACTTCCCTGTGTTGATACTTTAGATTCCCACAATTAGAAAGTTTCCCTAACCTCTAATCAAATCGTAGTTTCTTATTGTCACTCTCATGATGACAATACAGAATATTTGACCACACCTTCTACCTAGAATCAGCTTTTTTCGAAGAGGAAAAACTGTTATTGTGTCTTTTCCTTCTCTTCTTTCTAGACTAGACAAATCCAATTCCTTCAGTCTTTCCCTAGGGAAAATATTTATTAAATCTCTTATCATTCCTCTTGTTCACCTCCAGGGCAAAATATAGAATATGACAGAAAAGGAGTTTAACAAGGATTTAGAGAAACATTGAATAGTAATTTTCAACAGAATACAACAGCCTGATCAAATACCACCAAAACTGCAAAGACAACAATGTTTAAGAACAGGCTTCCAGGGCTTGTTCTCAGCAAGGTTACTTGTACCTATACTGAACCACAAAAAAACCCAACCAAAAAACCAGCATTATTGCTTGTTTGAGTGTTCCTTCTCTTTGCCACACAACATGACGGAATCACCAGAAGAGACTTGTTCTTCAACAGTGAGGGGAGGTCCACACAGAACTCAATCTCCAAAATATTAAAGGTTCCACAAAACAGTAAGGTCAATGACGTACCTGAGAGATACTGCATTAGGTCCATAGATCTCTCTCACTGCTGTTAAATCAGCCTCCAGCTGTGGGTGCTTGTGAAGTTCTCCATCATAGCTAACCTATTGGCGAAAGAAAAATATCTTGGGAGTTCTTATTTATTACTGACACCTAATCTAGGCTCTCGAAAGTTCCCCTTGCAAAATATGTTGCATTAAAACTCCTTAATGCCATGCTCAGAAAGGACACAGTGGTTGATCAGCTGAAGCACTGAGGTCATCTAGTCTGCTAAGTAATGAAATTTTCAAAGAAGGTATCTCTGTCTTGGAATGGTTTGAGGGTTCTCCTGCTATATGTGGAGTCTCATCCATCTGTCCTATTCTGTCCCAGCGTTTGCTGTGCAACACTTTCATATTTTAAAAAGGTTAAGTAGGATAAGAACCAGATCCCCTCAGTCTTAACATCCCAGTCCAACCATTACAGGACAAAGGTTTTCTCACTCTTTCTTGTTGTCACACTCTCATACACTGGACACAGAATGCCTTGGGCACAAAAAGGAAGCCTGAAACTATTCTCTATACCAAGCTTCTCAGCAACTAAATTACATTTTCAGTCTACCCACTGGATGGATTCTATCCACCAATGCAAAAATATCAGATGGGAAAAAATAATTAAAGAACAGTTGCCCATTTTCAGTATTTTACCAGAAAAGGTATAAAAAGCATGCATTTAGACACCGTCTCCCTTAAACCCTTTTTTTTCAAACTCTACATAAAAAAATGGAAGAAGTTATGTTTGTGCTTACACTATAAAGCAAAGCTTGTGTGCTGGTTTGGTTGGAATGTATGAAGTTGAAGAAATATTCTCCTGTTTTCTACAAACTTGAAAATATCTCATCAGGCATGTAACAATCCTGTCTATTATTACCTTCTCCTCAAACAATATGACCCTGATTGTATGAACCTAAAATCTACATCTTTATAACAATTAGAATGACAGTAATTTCATAGAAGTCATTGAACTCTCTAGATTTGGACAAATTAACAAATGAGCACAGGAATTGCTTTGCACATTTCACAAATTCAGAGAGCAATGTACTAGAGTGTAATTTATGCCTTTAGACACACACACATGTAGGGATCGAAATTCAACTTCCAGCAGTAAGAAGCCTGACAAGCTTAAGCAGGAAGCCATGGTCAACAGAAGCTGACACAAACAAGGCCTGTTGATCTTCAACCATGCTGATTAGCTGCCTCCGGCTCCAAGATAGAGATGGATTTTAAGATGAATGTTATCAATTCATGATGAAACCCTTTGTTTTCTTCCCCCCATGTAAATCCTTTTTATAGAAAATATTAACTAATTGTGCAACCTAACCAAAACTTGTATAATCCCCTAGTTAACATATGTTACCATTATCCATCCTCCTTATTAACATATCCCAGCCCCAAGTCCTTTAAATTGAATGTCGAATGTTCAATAAAGTATTCCAGTTTCATCCCCATAGCTGGGATTGTGTAGTTTTATTTGACCTTCACAAATGGCGCCCAATGTGCAGCAAAGAGCCCAGACTTCTAATATTTAGAAGTCCGCAGAAGAGAAAAGAAAGAAAAGAGAAGTTTGCAGAAGAAAGCCGTTGGTGTTTGACAGGAATTGCGCGCTTCCTATCCCGGTGAAGGTGCATGACAGAACTGAGAAGAAAGGATCCCATGCACAGGACGAGTCACGCTCTTGGCCAGACCAGAGGTGAGCTGTCATGAATGAGGAATGATTATTTAAAAAATAAGACTTTGAAACTTAACAAGAAGGAAGCGATGAGGACACAAAAATCGTCTAATCAAAACTATGCTTATTCAATCTTCAAATACCTGCACGGCTGAGTAATAGAAGACCTGCCATTGCAAAACTTAGTTTTAAGGACTCAGCAAAACCACCTAGGGGACTTTGCTTTGCTAAACTTACTCCTGTGGGAAGCTGCTTTCCCTGCGCTGCCGCTACACGCAGTGACACTGTCTGAGGAGGGGGAAGCCCAAACGGCAGCAGCCCCTCTGCACCGCTGTGGCCACAGCGCCCCGGAGTTCCTGCCAGCCGAAACCCCGGGAGGAGTTCGTGGGACCCAGGGGGCAGAAAATCCATGAGGCTGAAGTAACAGGAGTAGCCCTGGCGTGCCAAGCGAGAGCAGGACGAGAGCTTCAAAGAGCACAGCCTGCCAGAAGTGTCTCCCCCACCCCACAGGGATAGTGAGCGCCGAGGGCAGGACGGCATCTCTAAAAACAGCCAGCGAGCGCCAAGTCTGCCTCGGGGGAGATGTAATCTGCAGCCGTAGCAGAGCCCTGAGCAATCCGCATAACATCCGCGCAGCAGAAGCAGCAGCAGGAGTTACCTCCCGCCACGCTGTTCGCACAGCCAGTCCGTAAAGCACCGTGCGCAGACTGATCCTTCCAGCCCAGGACAGCCCGACCCCACGTCAGCCAGAGCTGTAGCCCTAAAGGAAGCCCCGAGCCGAAGAACGCCTGCCGTCTCCTTCCCACTAACTTGTAACCAGCCAAAGACACTCAAAGTAGCCAAGAAGAACGCAGAAGTAGAAGAAAAAACTTTCAGAAACACCTGAGCGCCCTCCCCGCAGTTTCTGCAGGCACTAGGACCCTGAAAGCGCAGCCCAGCTCAGCAGCTCCTGCACGAGCCGGAAGTGAACACCCAACCCCCGCTGTACGCCCCGCCGACATAGACACGCTGCTTTCCGGAACACTCAAAAAACCCGACCAAAAAAAAGAGAAAAATAACTTACTGCCTCACTAACTAAAAAGTTTTTTAGTGTTTATCAGTTTAAAACACTGTTTATGCTTTTTTCTCTTATCTGTTCTTTTTATTTTAATAAGTACCTCAAATCTAATACCTAAACTTAAAAACACTGATGCAAATAATAACCAAAGTTTTTATCTCCTCAGCAATTAATCTAGGAAGAAAAACCGAGACCAAACTGCAGACCTTCTTTTCTAATTCCTAAAAATTAATTGTTTTTCTAAGCATAATGTTGTTTCTTGTTTGTTTTTTCTTTCTTTCTTTCTTAATTTAATGTTCATTGCATTATAGATAACATCAATGCAAAACTGAAGTTTTTTATGCTGTGCCAGGAGCATGTTCTTCTACTTAAAAATGCCACAGAAAAAGCAAAAAACATAGATAATGAAGCCAAAAGAGCTTCTGGGTTGCTATACTTAAACCAAAGTAGTATTAATTTTGCTTAAATCGTGTTTTTAAGTGTATAAACACAAACTCTATCATCTATCTCTATTAAGTATATTTGTGCCGTTTTTGTGTAGTATTCCTAAATTTTTTTTGTTTTGTTCCTTTTTGTAATTCTAATGTCTTTCATTTTTTCCTTTTTAAATTTTACTTTAGTTTCTTGCACCTATAACAAAAATAACAAAAAGCTTCTCAAGTTAAAAAACGTTGCAAAAAGCATTTGAGTTTTGTAAATTTTAAAAATTTTTAAGTTGCTTTTATTAATAAGTGTATATCTAAAATACTGCTATTTTAAAATTGCCTCAAGCTTTCCTTTTCTGTTGTTTATTATTCTCTAAGCTACTTCAATACATGTTAATATGTATGTAATTATTTCTACTAAGTCGCAATAACCATGCCAAGTTGTTTTTATGTCTAAAATCAGCAAAACTCAAGTAATGTCTGTCCCATTTGCCATAAAAAAGGGGGAAAAAAGGGGAACCAAGAGTTACCTCAAATCTATAAGAATGTTTTGAAAAAGTTATGTAGTTTTTGCATTTTGAAGCTGAACATGAGAAAAAAGATGTAGTTATGTTTTATAAAATTTCTGTTAAAGTTGTTTTCCCATCAAAACAGCAACCCAGGGACAAAGAAAAGTGAAGCTACGTTAAAAATAAGAAGAAATGAAAATGTAAATTTCTCAAACACAGCAAACCAACATTCGAAAAATCTCTGTGTGTGTACAAAAGTGTGAATGTAGGCCGGCCTGAATGCATGAAAATATATGTGAAAGATCTGAGTGTATGAAATTGTGAAATTGTGACACACCTGACATAGCACATAACCAACACTTCATATACCCCTCAAAACAAGTTTAAATATAAACCCTTGCTTTAAAAAACATTGCTTATAATACTATCATTCAAAATTTTGTCCTTCGCTGTTTTGTTTCTTTTTGTTCCTTGTCTGCTTACCTGTATCCAGCAAATAATTAACCACAGTGCTTCTTGAGGTTTTGCCTTGCAGCAATAAAATAAAAAAGCGGGAATTGTAGGGATCGAAATTCAACTTCCAGCAGTAAGAAGCCTGACAAGCTTAAGCAGGAAGCCATGGTCAACAGAGGCTGACACAAACAAGGCCTGTTGATCTTCAACCATGCTGATTAGCTGCCTCCGGCTCCAAGATAGAGATGGATTTTAAGATGAATGTTATCAATTCATGATGAAACCCTTTGTTTTCTTCCCCCATGTAAATCCTTTTTATAGAAAATATTAACTAATTGTGCAACCTAGCCAAAACTTGTATAATCCCCCAGTTAACATATGTTACCATTATCCATCCTCCTTATTAACATATCCTAGCCCCAAGTCCTTTAAATTGAATGTCGAATGTTCAATAAAGTATTCCAGTTTTGTCCCCATAGCTGGGATCGTGTAGTTTTATTTGACCTTCACACACACATGCACATATATATCCTTATAGAGGAATTCCTGCAGATAATTCTTGTTATTGCAGAGCTGCATCCAAAAGCAGTACCATTTCATTCATTTGTACATCCAAATCTGTAGAAAACCTGGTCTGTGACACTTTCAGCTCTCATATTTAGAGATGTGCTTTTCAAACTACTTCAATTTCAATAGTGCTAAAATAGTAATCAGATGATCACTTTTTTTACATGTAAAAATGAGAAAAGTGTAATTTGATTAGACTTAGAATTCTTCATGTATAAGGCACAGAATTCATCAGCATACCATGGGCACATATTTGTCAGAGGTATCAATGATATTCGTGACCAGAAGGTTATAAATCAAGCATCTTTCCTTAATTTGGGCAGGCATGTCAGAACAACTTTCCAAGCTGAAAAGAATAGGAAGAAAACCTTTACTGTAAATTTTTTTCACTTAGGTAGGGGGAAACAAATCCTTTTTACATGTCCATTAAACAAGGAAGAATTCATAAAAGATGCGTAAATAATTGCTGTCCTGCTTCCAAACAGAGCACAGCAAGCATTTCACAAATCATAGCTGTGGTGCACTCGCAACGTTTGTTGGTGCTAAGTAAGTTTTTAAATGACTCTTAAGTATCCATAATATTAAAATCCAAAAGGAACATTTATGCAGGTCACTGACCTGCTCAACATACTGCTTCTTCTAATCTATTTTCTGATGGTAAAAGGTTATGAACTCAAAAACAAAACAAAGCAGTGTTCTGGCACATTTTAAGACCACAGTATGGTACTTTCCATCCCTGAATTAGTGCCACAGACATGCTGATGTATGCAGAGGAAACTGTCAGAGTTTTGTATTTCTGCATTTTCAAGTATGTCTGGTAACTGAAGCACAAGAGAGAAGCAGAGAGACAGCCAAAGGCAGTAATATTACTGTTTTCATCTCCAGTTCTCATTTGCAAATGTAGAAGATAGAGATTCTAAGCAAGAATTAACAGAGTTGCAGAGAAAGTAAATATAAAGGCTAAAAAATCTGGTAACTTTGTTGTGACTGAAAGGTCTGTGTTTAGAAAAGTCTCAGTTTTTAATATGAGACCTTATTCAGATTATTTTGTCCCACATAATGACAAAAGGTTGCTTTTTAAAAGGAGATTAGGTGGTTTACAAACCTAAATCCCTTTGAAGATCAATAGGTCTTAGGCTATTGAACTACTTAGCTACTTTACAGTGTTTATCCACTAAATCCTTCAGGAGGATTACAAACAGGTGTGTAGAAGTGAATACAAACATTTAATTTACGAGCAAAAGGTTGCTCCTTGTTTTCACTGCCCATCAAATGCTATTTCTCATCTTCCTTGGTTCTTGTTTCATCATCAGCTAGTCTCTTGTCTTTCCAGCTGTAACCACTTAGAAATGCTAAGAATTATCCATGACTCCATCCTTCCCAACTGTATTGAACACAATTACACTGGCATCTCTTCCCTCTAGCTACTAAAGTCACTATTTTTGTCCCCTTTTTCTGTGGGCACAGCACACACTTCCTTCAACTGAAGGAGCTTGCCTTGCTTGTTCCCCAACTCTTTTGTCTTCCCAATACACCTGGTGCCCATGTAACATCTTACAAAGACTTTGCTTGAAAAACTATTGTTCTTTTTATCTTTTGAGGGACTTTCTTCATTATCTGATTTTCTACGTATTTTCTGACTCCTCAGTATTTTGTTCAATTCTACAGGTCTTCTTCAGAATTTTGTCTTTTTGACCATGAAATTTTAAATTCAAAATTTCCTCTTTTTTTCTTGTTAAATACACTTTCTGTGATGTTTTGGGCTTGTTCTCTATATTTTGTGTTTTGGATATTCCATACTCAAACTCAAGATATTCACATTCATCTGATACTTTATTTTTATTGCAAACCTCTTTTTTTCCTGCCACTTACAATTCCTTCGGTTAAATGTACTACCTTAAAAAGAAGACAATGCAATATAATGTAGTGTCCACTTTAATATAAGGCAACTAAATTCTCACCAGTCTTGCCTATTACACAGCTCTTGTACACCTTGCAAAATGATGTACTGCTCTCTGTGTTCATGTCTCATAAGGCAGTGTTAATATTTATTCATTCATTTGGGCACTGGCAGGCATCCTTTACCAAATGTATTAGCTGTGGTTCAAGAAACAAGCACTCCCAGCTGTTTTCTGCCTTTCCTTTCACCTTGAGGTTACTGCCCTTTCTTCAGAGTTGAAAAATGAAGCCAGTACACACAACTCATCACTACAGGGCAAGATCAGAAGCTTCTTCCTCTCAGGCAGATTAAAATAAGACACTGCTCTTTCCACTGAATTATGTGTACGGTCCTCCCCAGCATGGGGCTGTAGGAGTCAGCAGCTGAAGGGAGGCCATTCTTGCAGTAATTTGTAAAGTGAACATGAGTCAATACCCCATGTTACTTATTTCTGACACTGAAAATACATATATTCAGTTTCAAATTCAATATAACTTTCTCCCCCCCCCCGCCGCCACTGTAAAGCACCTCAACACGTATTTGTGTTCAGACCCCAGCAGGCTATTGGCTCTACAAGAGAAGAGGCCCAGCAATGTCCTGCTCATCAGCATCCCACGCTCTCTGCACTGACCCACCCTGCTGGCACTGCTGGCATGCTCCTGCAGCCTTGGCTCTGCATCCATGGCACGGATGACTTCAGCCACTGAGGCTGAGGCAGTGACTACTTTCATAAACAGGGATCATAATTCCCTAAAATGTACACTGAAATAAACAGTTCTAATAACATAAACTGAGGAATGATTCTTTGGGGCAACACTGAGGCTGAAAAATAAGAAATCTGCATAAAGAGACTAGCAGGGTGAAGCACACTCCAAAAGGAAAAGGTATGAAAAGATTTTATTTCCCAATATGTAGGAGAATGTAATAATAACCAACTCTGCTGAGGGAACAAGAACGAAAGACAAAGAGAAGTACTTTCATCTTTTTCAAGGTGAATTTTACTGTAGAGATCAGAAAAAAAACTGCCTAGACCAAACTGTTTTGTAATAACCAGTTTTACCATTAAAATGCAGTGCTCTTGACTTTAAAAAATGGCAGTGGCAATTCTCCAGAAAGAAAAAAGATTTGGATCCAGTCTGACTTCCCATTTGTATCAATAATGGGATAAGCTTTACAGAGTCAGTATCTGTTTCCTGGAAGTAAACAACTAGCTTGTATTTTCAAGCTTTCTGGAGAGTATTCACTTTTTCCATTCTAACAGCTTTGCAGATGTAAACAAAGTAATCTTATTTTGAACCTGAAATAAAGTATAGCATATTCAGTATTTCTGCTATCAAATAGTACGTATACATACCTACTCTATTCACAAACAAATGAAGTATTATCATAAATTTAAAATGGAATGAACAAAAAGAACTTTCAAATACTGAAAATTGTGCAAAAAATTTCCTGCATTACCTGTCCTCCATAATAAAATTCCTCAGAATCATTATCCCCTTCAGAGTCTTCTTCAACTGTGCTGTTGTGCCACGACTCCTTAACAGAAAAGGAAAGTTAACAATGATAAAAGTAATATGTTGATCTTGCATGTATATCTCTAAATATATAGGAATTATCTTTTTACAAATAAGCTCATAGCATCCTTTCTAAACAGATCTTTTAGTATAATTTTTCCAAAGGTTGGTTTTAAGAAGAGTGAAATATCAAACAAAAGAAGCACCTAATACAGGGTACGTAAAACCACCCTGAAAATACGTTGGAGAAATAATACTTGTCTGGCTACAGACACAGTGTGGTATTTTAAAGAACTGGATAATTCAGCAGACTATGTGGGAATACTTCACTCTGTGTTTTTGCTAAACAAAGTGCAACTTATCCACCAAGACAGGTTCTAAACTTAGTTCTTTTGATGTTTCAGTGATCAAGTGCAATTTTATTTTTCTTTATTCTTGTAAATAAACTCTAATAATTTAAGGAAATAATCCAAGCCCAACCATGGAATATCTAATGTTTCCTTCTGTGAAAAACTGACACACAGCTGCTTAATTACTATTTTTAACACAAGTTCATCCTGGTGCCCTACAAGTTCAAACTTAAATTTTCTGACTAACTGCACTCTGAGACAGTGAAAAGTAAGGATTAGAAAGTCATATGCTTACCTAAGTAAAACTTGCTCTAAATAAGCTGCTCCATGAATAATAGCATCAAGTAAATAGAACTGATCCTACTACAGACTGCAACTCAGCATGAGATGAAATGTTATATTCTGTTTCCCACAAATGGAACCTTTACATATAATTATGCAATTGCTTCAGATATTAATTCTTGTATCCCACAACGCATGTGCTATTTCTATGCCCTATGCTGACTAGGAACACCTGTTAAAAATGAAATTCTTCACTTCAACCAGAACATGATGTACTAACTGCTTCTTTTTTATTTATGTCCTGTACAGAACTGCCATAATGCAATAGAAATCAGATATATGAAACAAAGAATGGACGTTACCACTAAATTCCATAGTCATAAATGTCAAAATATACCCTTATCACCAATTTCTATGGTCAGGCATTGTAATCCCATTTCCCTACCTCTACCTCCTGCTCTACTCACTGAATGCATCCATACAGTGTAAAAATTGTATTTCAGCCAATCTCATGGCAATTTTGTACAAAGCAAAAAAATAATTTCTGTTTCTACTTCATTGAGAAATAAAAATGCTTTAGTCTTCTTTGTTTTGTAATAACCTTAGCTCATAGGGAAGACTGTTGAAAAACACAACTCTGTTGAACAAAAATTCCGCAAAAAACCCCAAATTCTCACATTAGAATAGTGAAAAATCCATTATATCCTAACCAAACCTCCAACTGTGCAGACAACAGAAATGGTCAGTATCAGAGAGTTTTTATAAAGGAATTTTATTTTCAGTACTTTCACATTTAAATACCTTGTTCAACTAAAACTAAAATAAAAGCTCAAACTGTCCTCCAGAAACTAACTATATCTCAAGGCTTTTAATCAAATGGGTAAATTTTTCCCACATTTGAATTTTTCTCATGTTTGCAGAGCACTGAATACAATGATGAGGCAGTAGAAGCAAAGTCCTTTCAGTGCAGTGTTTTACATCAAATCAGGTTTCATTATTTAAGGAAACAATGATACACACAGCATCTAGGCACACTTACATCCCCTTTCCAGCATCAAATACAGATCATAGCCTAAAACACAGGCATTAAGAAACAACATCAACCTTTACCACAGGAAGTCTTCAAGTCAAACACCTGAGTTCCTGACAATGCACATTTCTTGCTTGAGGTAGGAGCCTATGTGTTACTTTCTTTGAGCCCGTAACACTGTCAAGCCCTGTATATCTCACATTAGTGCCACTGCTTTCTTAATGTCTCAGTGAGACTGGTCAGGGCGTGTCCAGCACCAGGTACAGCATAAATACAACCATTATTTCAAGACCTTAATACTAAAGACTCTAGTTATGGGAGTAGAGTCATGCAGGCGGCTGAGTCGTCAGTGGGACTGCTGCAGGCTGCATGAAGAAGCAGTGAGATAAATAATTGGGATGTGGTCTTATGTGCAAAAGCAGGTTCGAAATTAATGGAATCACAATCTCTTTCTCCAGGAGAAATGTATTTTTAAGACAGACAGGGTCTGACAACTGCTGGACAAAAAATGAGATAAATGTGAAAACCACATTTCCTTGGACAGGAGGTGAAGCTCTACCCCAATTAAGTGAATCGCTGATTAATACACATATGAAACCCAAAAAAATATGCTCATCTTTTGAAATGTGTAAACATGTACAGATTGCCTAAGCACACTTTGATAGGAAGTCTATGGTAAACATTCGTATTTTATTATTTACTGTTGTTTCTTAATTTCTGTTAAAATATGCATAGGAGAAATACATACCTCTCCATTTTCCCTCTGCAACTTTGACTTTATGGATAAGCAATAGTTGACATCACTGGTTTTTCTTAATTCTTAAAAAAAATAGGGAACTTGAATGAAAAAAAAGTTAAATAATTTTGCATACACAGACTTGGAATTCTTAGTTGCAGTAGTAGAGCAAATAAGGAACAAAAAGTTAGAGCCATGAAATGCATCCAAGAGTTTACAATGCAACAGTCTAAGATTAGGAAGCCTCTACCTCCCAGAAGACTCATACTTTTAAGTGTGAATTCAAACTCAGCTGATCCATCCAGATCTGTTTTCCCAATCTGTGATTTACAATTAACCACTACGTTAATACAATTTATAAAATAATGAAAAATCAATGAAATAATGAAAATAAATCAGATTATCTTTCATATAAAACATAGGGGTTTACTCTATTTTAAATTATGGACTTGGTTTCTTTTCAAATTAAAGTAATATTTGCAAGTAAATTCAATTCAAACTTCACACTATAAAAGCAAGATTTTGTTTGTGTGCCTTTGCACCAGCTTCAGTAAAATTACTGATTTATGTCTCTACAAATGAGATCAGAGACTGAAGATCATACTGGTCTTTCAGTGGAATTCAAAGTAATTCTGTGTTACAAAAAAAAAGTCCTAAAGGATTATAATAAAAAAAATTATAAAGTCAAGTGTTCCTATCTGAAGCAATGCCAGACTGAAGACTGTTCTGTGCAATTTTTCCTGCAGCATGAAATAATTATAGAATTTGCCTGCTAAAATCTAAAATGTCTCTATGGAGTATGTACAAACCTGTATTATACACAGTATAAATGCCTATATTTCTGACAAGCACATCTTTTCATGTATCAAATACTTTTCGAAAGTAAAGAAATAACTTAAAATGAGAGGTTTCCAAAATCACTTGGAAAAAATACATCATTTTTCTGTAGTCTAACTTAGTGAAACAGCTCAACCATTTTGTTTGAAATTTCCTGAAATAATTCACCAGGGGCAGTGATAAACGGTTTCATCCACAATGGTGAAGATTTAGTGAAGTTTTAAGCAAGTGAACACAAAACCTTATAATTGGGAAGTATTAAGCACCTCTAACTCTATTCAAGGAGAATTGCTCTAGCACAGGCCAGAAACCATAAAACGAATAAAATACAATCTGCCTCAAAAAATGTGGTTATCCCTAAAAGAAATATTTTAATTTCTTCTGTTCTGAAATGTAGGACAATTTATTATGGCAAGAGTGTGAGAAAACAGTAAACTGTACATTTGCACACAATAACAAATCTCCCTTTAAGTGTGGACAATATCTTGTCCTTCCTCATGAAATATGAACTTGATAAAACCCTCCAGACATAAGATTACCTGTAGCAATTTGGTGGAAAATTACTGGAATTGGTTCTGTTGTAACTAACACATCTTCATCATTATCAGAACTGGAAACGTAAGTGTTATCTACAAAAGAAAAATACTTTGCATAGTGAGGTCCCATTGTGCTCTGCCAACCCTTTCCCACCTTTCTTGTCCCACCCTTGTACCACAAGGAACCACTCCCCAGATGGTTAGGGAAGCTAAGCACTATCGTCCTGGTGTGTTTGGCTTTTTTGTCTTCAGATTGTTAGCAAAAAGAAAGGATAGAAGATTCAGACTCAAATTTTATAAACCAAACTCCTGGAGCTTGATGTCATGGCTTTTATGAATCACACCTAAAGCTGCTCTGAACCATCCCACATGAGTTACACTGTGGCCAGCATTTTCCAAAATTAATACTTGTTCTCTGCTTTTTTTTGCTATACCTGACACTAAAGCTCAAGGTAAATCTGCCATTCAGAGTGAACGCTGCACTAAGAGCTGCGTGTTAACAGCCAGTTATGCAAAATACCTGTGCCTCATTTTGCCTAGTCTCATAAGGCTGTTTCAAGTCTCTTCTAGTCAGTGGATACCTGACTCAGGAAAAAAAATAAAAATTCCTCCTACCTAACAAAAATATTAGGTATGGATATGGATACAATGTCTACTCCAACTTTTCTTTAAAAACATAGGGATTAGGCTGAGGCATGTGTCTGTTGGGTTTTTTTGATTTGGTTTCTTTTTTTGCTTTCCAAACAAATGTTTACTACTAACAACAAACAAGAAGCAGCAAGGTTTTGTGTACTATCTGCAGAGGCAAATTTTGCATATATTGCTGAACTGCCTAGGCAAGTAATGATATTTTCATTTCTAATGATCTGGACTGAATTGACACTCATGCTCTAGAGCAAAAAGGCTGACAATTAAGACAATCACAGATAAAGAGACAAAAAAGAGAACTGAAAGAAGGACTTATCTATTACAATTCTGAACACTCCGGTTCCACATCAGCGAAGTTCATGAACTCATATGTAATTTTACAAGTACTGCTGCAAACTTAAAGCCTTTGATCAAGGTGCGTCCGGAGAAATATTTAAAGACATTAACATTAACTGAGAAGAAAATTCAGTTAACTTCACCATTTGTATCCCAGCAGTTCTTAGTCACCTTTATCCAGAGGGAGCCTGGGCTGCCAGGTGTTCCGTGCACAGTGTGCCACACTGCCTGGGCAGACCAGCAGCCACACTGCCATACACACATGGGTGCTGGGGTTTTCCTGGCCACTCTGGAAACAGCCTTTCTGCCATATTCACACACATCTGCTGAGTCTGATGCTGTCCCACACCTTCACCTGCTTTCATTCCTGTGGCTCGCTAAATACACACATGCTGTGTGCAGATAATGCTGCAAGAGGCCACCACCATTGAGTCCGGAGCACTCCAGGGGGCACAGCAACCAGCTCCATCACCTCACCCTGTGTCAGCTCAGCTACCTACTGGGCACAGGGATATGTTTTAGAGCCACAGCATTGTGTGAACTAAGTGGGGTGTCTTCTGCCAGCATTCACTCCTTCTCCCACTTTTGTCTGTTGGCAGGATACGCAGTGAGCTATGCCTCCAGGACAGCTGCATCTTACACTCTCCACAAAGTCCTTCCTCGCCTCTATTTGTCTACTCCTCCTCATTGTCATCAATTCAGAGTCACCCTCACCATGCTGGATAGTTCTTGGGCATATACAACACATGACCCCTGCCTTCCCAGGCTTGAGAGTGCAAGTTACTGCTAAAGAGTCTAATGAGCTGGGATAATTGAGGACACCATTTACTTCTAAATATATCTAATACCCTATATAGGGTTGGGAGAAAGTGTATTTTTCTACTACAGCTCATTGGTGTACAAAACACTAAGAAAATCAGTATGTTCTGTACAGAATAGACATACATACATGGAAAAAAGGGCTGCTCGGTAACAGATTTTATAGATTTTAATTATAACTTTATGTCCATTGTCATTCTTTCTTGGCAGCTGGGTAACATGATTTTCACTGCCAAGTTGGGGTTTTTTTCCTTTTCTATTTGGCAGTTATTAGGGGTTTTTTTTTTAAATTTTCCATCAGTCTGATGAAACTTGAAATTATGGTATTTGCTTTGGTTGGTTTTCTTCAACATTCAGTTTCTAACACACTACATCCAGGAACACCTGTCCTCTTAAGTGGAGGATCTAGTGCCTGCACCTAGTGGAGGGATGCAGCAAACCAATTTGCTGCCAAACTGGTTCACTCTGTCTCTGCTGTAATCCAGTGAGGTCTAAGAAAAGAATGTTTCTTCTAACAGGTGTGTAACCCACAAATCACTGGGATAAAAGACTACAGCAGTTCCACAAGTTTATGTCAGCCAACACAAATGATTCTGAATGTATATTAGCAAAATGTTTGCTGCTGTAACAGCTCTCATAGGAATCATGATATATTAATGGGACTTTGGTATACTCATTGATGTTACATTCTATAACTGCTCCTTAGGAGTATTATTTTCACCACTGTGCCAATGTTATGAGCAAATTCTTAGAGGTATTTTTCTGGAACTGTTACTACCTGCCTCTAAACATTTTGGTTATTTTTTCATGATTTCAGCAATGGATATGTAACTTTTGGACATTTACCATCTCAATATTTCCTGTTAAGTTTTCAGTGTGCCTTTGTGAGTATATTTTTAAGTTTCATTCATAATTATGACATTTTCAAACACCTTCCATTATTGAAAGTTGTCAGGTCTCATTACGTTTTCTACAGGTACAATTTAATACTCAGCTGTTTGGATTTGATCCTTTCTGAAACAATTCAGCAACATCTACACACTGTTACCAGTGCCAAAGTGGTGATGCTGTATACACAACAGCAATTGCAGACAGTGAGATTATGGATATCACCCAAAGCTCTTCTTACAATACCTAAAAATTTACTTCTGATGGTATCATTTTAGCTGAATTAGCATCATTTCTACAGTGACTTAATCTCTCCTATTTTCATTTATGTATTGAATGCATTTGCAATTTATCTGATGATCAACTCTGACAGGTTTGTCCCAGACTTAGAAATTCAATCCACTTTGTATTATACACTCAATCTACAAAGGATACAAGTCTGGTATAGCTACACGATAATGGACTTAAACCCTCATCTATAAAGATTTATCCTGCGAGAAATTTGATTTGATGAGCATGTGCTGTTCTGAATTCTATCCACTAGCAGCAGCACTTGAAGAAGACCTTCCGGCTGAAAAGGACATCAGCACAGGCCTTCCCAGACCTGACACCATCACACCCTGATATGTCTCTGAAATATCTCTTAAAATACCTATCAGAGAAGAGAGCCACAGTCAGAGATAATGTTAAGTTAGAGATTTAGGACAAAGACATAAGACAATCTGGTTAACCAGGTCAAAATTACTATTTTACGATCAAGGCTGTAAAAGGGCAAAATGTCATTATTGTTCATTGCTAAAATGTTGAACACCTCTTTATTGCGAAGCACAAATACACCCTGCAAAAGCTTGAGATGTGAATAAAATCAAGTCTTCCAAAGCCTTGAAGGGTTAGATCTTAATCAGCAAACATGCTAGTTTACTCTCTGGTCCAAGCTAGCTACAGTGTGAAACATTCAAATGCTATCTGCATTTTAAATATAGGGGGTGATGACCGAGAATATTCATCAGGTTTTAGGGCCATCACAGTCACTCAGGCTTGTAGACCACCAGGATATGCTGCAAATAACATTCACAAGGGAAGTTTGAGGTCTGCCAGACAGCAGACCTTGCCAGGGACTCAGATTTCATGTACTTGCCATTTAGTTAGGGGTTCCTAGAGGTCAAATTTGGTGAGGTTTAGTAGTAGAAACCGTTAATAACACATGATGAAGGTTTTTTTCAACTATTTTTTCCTCCATTCATTGTCATCCCAGTGGAGTAAACAGCAAATCAATTTATGATTGTGCATTATAAACCTTAGTTTCTTTGCCTTCTACATGTTGAATAGACTAACACTAGTATCCCTTTTCAGTTTTTACTCATTAAAAACCCTATCTAGTAAAGGTTGTTAGCACTCTTTCACATAATCCACTGTTTTTAGCACCACTGTTGATTTTTCTCTGTATTTGCTTCAATAGTCTGTTTTGATCAGACACAATCTGCTGCTTGTCAGTGAAGAAGATCAAAGTCACACTTCTTTAGAACTTCTAAAAAAATGAGAAATATTTCTTTGAGAAATATTACAGAGAGGTTATGGATAAAGACCAAAAAAGTATAGAGGGTTTCATATCATTCATGGTACTAACACTATTAAATAAGCAGAATTGAACAATGTGGTGCAACCCGACAGTACTACTGTGTATCTTTACTTGCACAGCGTGTGTCATCCCTGTTTCCCTCTTCCATTTCCTCCAGCCTGTGCTGCCTGGAGCATCTGTGCAGTCTCTTTGTAAAGCAAATTGGGGTAATAAGCTCAAGGAAAAATAGCTTTTGCTCTTGCCTAGTTGTCTTTCCTATGAATAATTGTCCTTGTTGAGGCTAGCCACATGGTTTGGTTACACAAATGCTTTTGGCAACCCAGCTTTACAAGCTAACGTCACTGAAATTCCATGCACAAAAGCTTTGCTCCAACTAACCCTGGGTAGCAACAGTGCACAGTCCGCATGCTTATCTTGGAGAACACAAGTAGTCTCATTAAGGTCTAAATCAGAAGTGCTCTGCTGGCCCTATGCCAGGCTGCTCAGACTCTTGACAGATCAAGCTTTATCTACCATGCCAAAGAGAGCCTGGGCACTTCTTCACTCAAGCATCACAAGCTCCGGTCTCTCTAAATTTGTGAACCTGTGTTCTCACCCTGACCCATCTGATAAATGATGCCTGAAAAGGAGAAATGACTGAAAACAATTTAACAAATGGAAAATGATCAGCAGAAGATGCACCTGGAAGACTTCAACACCCTTTCAAATATTCTCATCTGAATATAACAAGTTGTGGTAACATGCATATATGTGTCATGTACAAGAATGTTGCACTGTACCTGGGTAATCCTCAGAGACATGCACTGAATAGGACACACTGTAAAAAGAAAAAAAAACAACAAACAACAAAATTAGAAACAACAACATTAACTGCTGGCGTAACATTTTTTTCTGCTCCTCTATTACTTTATGCTTATTTATAGGTTCCTGACAGTTTCCAGAACAGAAGGTAACAACTATTTTGATGGCTTTTGAAGTGCTCAGCTGAAAATAAAAAGCATGATACTCATTTTGAAAGCTTACTTTGCTAAATTGGCACATCCTGATTTCAACCTTCTTAAAAGGAGTATCAAGGCTGTTGTATATTCCCTTTAGAGTAACATTTGACAATAACTGGACTTAGGGAAAAAAAGGTCACTCTTTGAAGAGCAAAACTAGTAAAGTCCAGTGTTCCCTGCATTTAGCTTTTGGGTTTGACTCAAGAATCAGCAGGAGGCCTTTCTCATTGTCTGAGGCACTTTTGTACATTCCTGTTAGCCTCAGCAAAGGCTCTGGATGGCTTGGTCTCTGTTCTCTTATCAAAACTCTGTATTTTGTGTAGTATCTGTACCTTTTTGTCAAGTTGCATCCAAATCAGTTATAAAGAGCCACAGTTACACCTAAAGGGTAGCTTCACTCTGTGGATTACGTGAATCTGCCTCCTGAGAAAAGTCACGCAAACACACAATCCTGGTCCTCCAGCTCAGTCCACATCTGCTTTCCCTATCACCCAGGGAGAGCTTCATTAAACTCACTGGTGAGAGCATGATAAGTGGGCTGATGGTCTCCTCAGTTATCTAACTCCCCATAAAGTCCTTTTGGTTTTAAGTTTAGTGTGCATATTCTTTTCTTCATTAAAAACATTCAACTCCACACCATGCTGAAAGCTTTCTGTTGTATGATTCATGTTATTTCCGATTCTAAATCCTATAAACTGTGTCCACTTAAACATTTAAATAATACATGGTGTGGGTTCATGTCTGTAGTGAGTTAAGCAGACAAAGGCAGGATAGCATAGTCCTCTTAAGAAATTTTAGTATGTATTGCACTTGCTAAAAAATGGCTGAAAATTGGTTCAGGGTATTTTCCTAAATGACACAAATACAGCTTCCATGTAGACAAGAAACTAAAGCCAGGTATGATTTTTAAATTTTTCAAGAACTTCCATTAAATGAGCTTCACTTTTGCAATCCAGTGACTATAAGAGGCAATGAATATAAAAAAGTAGGTCCCTCCCCCACTTGCTTCCACAAGTCAATCTATTAACACACAGTTCTGTCTCTTGTTTTAGCACATCATCTGTTCTAGATTATTTTATGTATTGTTTGATTAAGAGTCAAAGATGCCTTTTTCTTCAACATCTGCAACCTCACATAAATTGAAGCAAAAAGAGTGTTCATTACAGCTGACCACAGATTACTCTTGATAGCCTCAAGCCAGTTAAAATCCCCTCATTGTGCACATTTAACATTATTCTCTTTAAATTATTTTTAGACATTTGGAATAAACAACATCTATATCCCCAGATCTTGGTGCATTTTCCCTAAGGATTGCATTATTTGAATCTAATTAATCCATCATGGTATCAAATATCACTATTTTAAATAGGGAAACATTCCAAAATAAGGAAATGTTATATCTCAGTACAGTATTGACAATTTTGCACTGTGGTGTAGAAAAAGAACATATGACCAAAAATAACTCCCAAGATGTCAACTGAGAGCCTGTTCTCATTACAACCCATCTTCCAGATGTTGTCTTTGTTTCCATGACTTGTTCCTTCTGCTACTGAAAAAGGTACTTCAATCTTACTCTTTTAGACTGGCTGCTTTGCACACCTCTTTGCTGCCTCCACAATTCCTCTATATGGGTTTGTTTCAATACCAAGAACAAAAACAGAGACTGGAGTTACACAACTTCCATCAGTGCAGGTACTCAAAACTCAACTGGGTGTAAGTCTCGCAGCAACCCAATCTAATTTTGAAGCTGGACTTGACTTTACTGTATGGGCACATGTGCAGAAACCGTATGGAAGTGTGTTTCTCTTCCTTTTTCTTCATCATGTGGTTATCTGTGGCTGCAGCTGCTATGGTGATGCTGTATGGAAACTAGTAACCAAAAAACATACTGTATGTCTTGTGAGATGGAATAAATTAAAAGGTTCATGAAAATTCAGGTTACAAATAGTCTCAAAGCAGCCCCTGTGATGATTGTTCAAATCCAGGGTCTGATCCAGTACCCAGTGAATCCAGCAGCAGGGAGAATAAATGGCCTGGGCCCCCAAAGAGAGAGGTGGTGATGCTTTGCTTAGGTTTGTCCTCTTGTGTTAGTTATATGTGGACTATAAAAGCAAAAAATGGAAATAAAACTAATGAACAAAAAAACCCTGGGATTTGTGTCTCAGCTCACTTCTGTGATTGTCACATATGGTCACATTTTGGCACATTTTTCTGCACTCAGGATAAACTGCTTCCTATTGACTGTGCACATGATTTGCCAGAGAACAAGATATATGAGGCTAACAAAGGTCTCTAAAGGGGCTGCTGTCCTGCAGCCACCCAAGTGTTTTACCACTGACTTCAGTGAGATTAAGATCCAAGACAAAATTATGGTACTGAAATATGGTACTGTGACTGCTTACAGCCCTTAACCTGCACAGACTTCAGTAAAGATGCAGATGTTCAACACCTCTCAGTGTTAAATCCTCTCAGAGCCTAAGAAAGTCTTTACTGAAGCAGCTTTCTTGTTTAATTACTCAGAAATGCAACTGGAATGAATTTAAGCCTGGCCCTTACATGATTATTCCAGTGACGGATGTGATTTTCCCTTCTGGCAATGCAGTTCCTCTGTACAACCTTATTGCAGTTACTAAATACATCTTATAGCACTATAATTTATTTCCATTCCCATAAACACATTCTAACCATCACCATTGCTTGTTCAGTTATATTGCTTTAGCTACATGAATACAGCAAAACTCTGGGGTGTAAACAAAGCCTTGTTGATGGGGCAATTTCTGTTTTATTCAGCCTAGACCCTCTGCAGAAGACATCCTGCAGTACATATGCTTCTTGACCCCTAAGCTCAGAACAAGTTTCATACTGGAAATGGCCTAAATAAATGTTTGTTATTTAACAAACAGTACAGCACCATGTGAGATATTAATGGGAACTGTCACGTTTCACTGCTTAGCGTTTTTAATGTAAACTTCTTATTGCTTGAAGTAATGTTAACATTCATAGCCTTGGCTTAGTAACACTTTTAATCACAGGGGCCTCATTGCAACCATTTTCCAGTGTGTTTTAACCACATCTGTTCCTTCTTCAGAAATATGATTCTGCAACGGTTCATCTCCATTAGAGAAATAATTCATCAACTAGATGGGGATGTACCATGTAATTGCTATTTTTCAGGTTAATCTGTCCCAATTGAATATAAACCAACAGATTCACCTGCACTTGACATTACTGTAATTTCTCAAAGCTAGTTAAAAAGGAGTAGAGATTCCAAACTGATTATACCACCAGACAAAATGTAACCCCAAAACTGCATTCCAGAGCAAAGGAAAAATTTCATGAAAACTGAAAAAGACAGCAAAGCAAAAGTTACTTTGATAGAACACATTCATAAAAAGAACAAGCTTAGCCACCTTATATCAATTTATAAAATTGCTTCATGAGCCTTGAACTGCACAATACAAACTCCAGGATCAAACATGCATCCTGAAGCCACAATAGTGATGCTGTAGCTGGGATGTAGCTTCCCATTGTAGCTGGGATGTAACTTCCCATCAGCTCCACATTATCTCAGCTCTATGCCACCTGTAGTTTCTCTCTAGGAAAGAAACCCTTTAAGCTGAATTTCCAGCTGTTTTGCACAGCAAGATCAGAGTGAAGCATCTGCCACAAGTTTAAGATTTATGTCAATGGAATTGTTATGACAATTCAACCAGCTCTGTTCCATGGCAACAATTGAATTACTGCTTTATTAAGTGTGGAAACTGTGATCTAGTTTCTATTACAGTTTCAGGCATCTCTAGTAGAGTCAGAGCTCCATGTCCTAATGTTATAGCTTGCAAACTTACTGAAGAAAGGAAACAAGATTTTTTGTCACATTAAGTCTTACAGTAGTCTAATGCCAATCTGTAACAGCATACAAGAAAAGAGTAAATAGGACTTTCTTAATCTTCACAGAATCACAGACTATTCTGAGTTGGAAGGGACCCACAAGGATCATCAAGTCCAACTCTTAAGTCAACGGCCCACATAAGGGATTGAACTCATGACCTTGGCATTAATGCATCTGGAACTACAGAATTCAGAAGATACTATTTTTTGTTTACAACATCCCAAAATCTCAAATCTAACTCATCAATGATGTCATGCAATAAGTTAATGAGATGCGCAAAATTTCATACCTGAAAAATACTTAGATTCAGCAAAGCAAGCTGTGTTTAAATACATAAGATCAAATGCTACTGTAGTATTGGTTACATGCCTACGTCAACATCTGAACAAGTTGATGAGATGAAAAAAACACTACTGAAACTTTGATACAAAAAATAAAATTATACTTGTGACAACTTTTGACAAAAGGGCATTTTTAATGACCTGCATAATACTTCTAAAGCACAACATGATACAGAAATGGTGGTTTTACTCACTTTCAGGTGAAGCAATAGAAAGGAATAAGGTAAAATTGAACAGATGCAATTGAAATTGTATTCTTCTACAAGTTTCTAGCTATCAACTCTAAAAATTCCTATCATCTTCAGTATCTACACATAACGTGCAACAGTAGATCAGCACTTCACAAATGTCCATGAATTATACAGAAAATATTTTCACTCACATCTTCAAGCCTTGGTTATTTTTGAAACGCTGTTAAATTCTTCAGTGGATTCCAATTATTGTCACAGTCTTTACCCTCCTCTTCTATTTCAATAAAACCACCACTTGACCCTGAAATCAGGCCATTCCTATTGCTTTGCTTCTGACCAGCTTTTTTCTTCAAACAAAACAAAATTGGCTCCAAAAGAGCATTCCACCATGAATACAAGCCACTCTCTTTTATAGTAACTGTTCTGAGATCCAGTTTGAAGCCTAGTAGCTTGACAATAGATCACATTGCAAATACAGGGAGGAACTTACAAATTTCAGAGGACATACCGTGGGATTCCATCCAAACAAAACTTTTAAATTGCATTTCTGAAATAATTGACCTTTGAAAAAGTGCCTTGAGAACTAATAGGAGAGGAAGGCATTTAGGCATTGGCCAGATGAAGAACGAGGTATGGTATTTATACAAAAAATTTGGCTTAAAAAAACTTAGAGTCAAACCCAAATCTGTTTCCTTTTTTTCTTTTGTAATTGACCTTATGTGAATAAAGTCATGTGAATTAGAGAATTACAATTCAAAACTAATATTTAAACACACTTCAAAAAGCTTCAACGTCAAGTCTACCTTCCAATTTTTACACAAATTACATGCATGCAAATAACAGCAAAAGAGATGCAGCAGCCATAAGCAGCAATTTTCTATGGCCAAAAGGTATCTTCCATTCAATGGACAGCAATAAAAAACCAGTCTTATAAAGTCACAGCCTGGAAACAACCATTTTGTTCTATATTGAAAACAGAACAAATAAAGTGACTTCAATAGCAACTGAAAAATAAAAAAAAATTACTACTGTGTTACTTAGAGTTAGGGCAAAGAAACTTAATGCAAACTCTCCATTTGATGTTCATCCGCCACAACTATCAGTAAATGATAAATGTTGTGTAATAGATAAGTGATCAATATAAAATATCCTTGTTAAACTGAGTTAATTATTTGATATAAAGTTTTTGTATTAGTTTTAATAACGCAAAGTTTGTCATATTGTGACTGTGCTCGCCGCTTTGAGGAACTTGCAAGGCTTAAACCGCAGAATGGACTGTTTTTAGCATATTGTGTAACGCTTGGTATAGGCATATAATACATGTGAACCACGCATGAGAAGAAGAGCCTGAAGACCACCCTAAGACCACTCTATGTCCAATCAAAAGTAAGCAACCCCCGAGCAACAGAGCCAAACCTACACAGAGGCGAACATTACGAGCTATCATGAGCCCGATGAGATGAAGATCAGGAGCCATCACAAGCCAAGGCTGGGAGGGACTAATTAAAAATAGAGACTAAGACATTATCAATAATGGAAAAACCTAAGCTAAAAAGAGGAACCATCATAGTCTATAAAAACCAAGCCTATAATTTGTATCCTTTGCAAGCTAGCTGGGAGCACTAGACTCCTAAGCTGGTCACCCAGGGCATTTCCTAGGATGTCCTGTTTGCTTATTTGTCTAATAGCTGCTGCGGTGAATTATTTGTCTATTGTTGCTGCAATAAATTACTAAAAATTAAGTTTTAAGTGTTGGCCTCAATAATTCGGTCAATTTTACCTATAACATGTTGCATTTTTCAATAATTTATGAACAAATGAATTAGCAAAGTATTTCATCACTTGGTATGTATGATTGCTGTGCTATGAAATACTTCATTACATTTCAATGCTGCTGTAAAAAAAACCAAAACCAATTACACTACAGGAAAAATAATTTTGCTTTTTCACTCTGAAGCTTTAGAAAGATTCCATCCCTCACGGTAAATAACAGATGAGAAAGCACTCCACTGAAGATCATATAACTATGACACCACTCTGAATTTTCTTATCTTATAGATTTTGTAATCAAGTATTGCAAGCATTCACAATGTCTTCAGAAAAAAAATATGGAGACTTTAAAAATGTATTTTTAAATGCATATTTATAATTATATAGTACACATTTTATTCTTCACTAAAAGGGTGGTCAGGCATTGGAACAGGCTGCCCAGGGAAGTGCTGGAATCACCATCCCTGGAAGTGTTGCAACAGTGTATGGGTGTGGCACTTGTGAATATGGTTTAGTGGTGCACACAGCAGTGCTGAGTTAACAGCTGGATTCAATGATCATAGAGGTCTTCTCCAACATTAACTATTCTATGATTCTACTGCAAATCACAGAATCACAGAACGCGTATGGTTGGAAGGAACCACAGTGAGTCATCTGGTCCAAACTCCCTGTTCAAGCAGAGTCCTCCCAGGATGCACAGGGTTGCATCCAGATGGTTCTTGAATATCTTCTCTGAGGGAGATTCCACAATCTCTCTAGGTAATCTGCTCCAGTGCACGGTCCTTCTCTGCAGAGTGTCCAGCAGGTTGGCCTCCAGCCTGTACTGGTGCAGGTACAGGACGCTGCATTTGCCCTTGTTGAATTTCGGACAATTCTTCTCTGTCCATCTCTCCCACGCTGCCTAAATCCTTCTGAAAGGCTGCGCAGCACTTAAGGTATGGGCCACTCCTCCCATCTTTGTGTCATCAGCAAACCCACTAAGGAGGTATCTGGCGCTTCATCCAAATAACTGATGAACAAGTTAAACATTACTGGGCCCAGTAGTGAACACTGGGGGATACCAGCAGTGACAGACCTCTAACCTGTGCCTCCTGTGCCACTGTCCACACTCTCCTGAGCCTATAAGGATATTCTAGAGAAATAGCGTCAAAAGCCCTTCTGAAAGCAGCGTAGGCAATGGAGAAAATTCACGGAGTTTTGTGAATCCATCAATCCTATTAGGCAATACAAATCAGAAAGCGCTGTGTTCCATTCATTTACAATACCTTCACAATACAGTCTCCATAATGTTACAAAATCATAAATGAAACCAAGTAAAAGTTCTAGTTGCATAGAACAGTACCCACAAAGTGAAGTGTATCTCCAGACAGAGAGAAAAACAGTGTTAGAATCATGACAGAAATTGGAAGATAGCAAATCTCATGATTCTGAAAATCAAAGTTTGCATAAGGCATTTTAAAATACAAATAATTATACAAGCTTTTTGCTCTTACACAGGGAAGTAACTATTGAACCACAGCACTTACTCTTTTTTTAAAGCCATGATTTTAAAACTGATGTCATTAAACAGAATAACAATCAGTGAACAATAATATTTTATCTTCTGGAAAAGAGAACTAGAAGTCTCCACAAATGAGACAAAAATTAAAAGGTGGTGGATCTAAGTTTCCATAAAAATATTTGCACAGCTATGGAAAAAGTGACTGTCCATCAAGGGCTGCATGAATGATCTCACAATATTAAAGTTAATTTTATTTTCTGTAACAGAGTTTAGATCTTGAATTAAACGACTCCAATGTCCAAGGGAGATTTTAGTACTTGTCAAAGAAGATTACAGGCAAGATGCACAGACAAAAAGACTTCTGACCCCCCGCCACACTTCTGTCATTTCTGGAAACAAGTACTTCATTGATCACTTTCCTAAAAATTTCAAAGGGTGCAAATTTTGGTGAGCACCTTTTTCCTTTGGTTTTGTGTTTTGTTTTGGTTTTGGTTTTTTTTTTTCAGTATTTGCTGCTTGTTACACTACTGGACTGTGAACCATTTCCCATGCACACTATTTTTTAGATTCTTGAACAAAAAAATCTTCATGGACTTCTAAATAGCTTTTGAAGTACCTTTTAAAATGTTTTGAATGTGCATGCCTGCATGTCAGCAAGTTTTTTTCCAATATACAGGCCACTTTAAACCTCCTTCTGAAGCACCTTAGTTCAACGAGTTTCCATATTCCTTGTGATCCAACAATTGATGATCCAGCATCAGTCACAGCTATTTTTTGCTGCTAGAGCCAGACTTCGGCAAAGAATTGAAATTTGTGCACGTCCCTTTCACTATACCTCAAAACTACCCATGGTGCCACCAGCATTTATACAAAAAATAGTAATAAGTGACTCTGAGTAATATTTTCCTCTGGATGTTGGAGAATGTGCGTGTGCGATGACATATGAAAAGTCCCAGGCATATCTATTGATGACAGATGTGAACTATTCCAAAGAGAGATGAGCAGTGTCTATGCGTCAAAAATGGCACTGCTTTCATTTCTTGACAGAACCTGGGGGTACAGAGCCACCAAGTCAAAATTACTATAGTTTGCATTTGTCACTAAGAATAATTGAATTACTGGTCCGCTCATGCAACCGAAGTGCATCTGAATCAAATGGTGAATGTTACTCATCACGCACTGCCTGATTTAGCATGTCATTCAAATAAAGGGGACACAGAACTGCAGCTCAAATATTTCCCTTTTGCAAAGCTTCCAACAAAAAAGGCACAACAACTTTAAATACATCAAAGTTGGCAGGATTCAGCATCACTCCAGTAAACATGCAGGCACTTCTAAAAACAAAATTAACGAATCAAGGACACTTGAGGAGGGGGAAAAAAGTAAGTGCTGTCTATCACTCTGGAAAGAATTACATCCAGATGTACCTACTTGTGCGAAACCGGGTTGTTTACTATTGCAGAATTTGACCTTTACACCCAGAATGACAAAAGCCTCCTTTTCTTGCAGTCACCCTGTTTGACCAGGTCCAGCTCCCTCCCCTTGACACTGATGCACTTTAAACCTCTCTTCTGTATTTTTCCTTCTCTCCACTGATGTCACTGGTTTAAATTCTTCCTCCCTCCATCCCATTTCAACCTTCTCCAGGAAATTACACACAAAACAACTCAGGACAAACTCCTGACTCAGCTCAGCAGCAGCCAGAGCAGCATATAGCATTTAGCCTTCATGAGTCCTATTTATTTCCATGATTGAGTCCATCTTCTTGCACTATGTGTTTTCCACTGGATGACTTTTGTTTTGGTTCGGATTTTTTGTGGCCTTTTTTTAAGGAAGAAAATTCTTCCTCTCTTCAGCTTCTATCCTCTCATTTTGGAGCACTACTGTCAGAAGACACCTTGATATGCTTTTTTTGGAGCCAATTAAGAGTTATCTTAAGGCTACGAGGTTTTGCTCCACAGTATTGCTATTGGAAGGCTATTCTTGAGTCTCCTGTAGTTGTAATTCTAGTAATTCGACTCTCAATTCAGATCACTTGAACTTAGAAACCTCTTGTCCAGCCCCTGTACAAAGTTTTGGTGTTGCAGTCTTACAAAACAAAAATAAAAGGACACAAAAAGAAAGTATCCTGAACTCAAGGGAGAGTCACAAGACAAGCTGCAAACTGAACAGTTATAGTGATCCAAGAAGAGAGTGTCTTGTCACAGGAAATTTTACCTGATCATTTTAGCAGATAGTTTCAGCATCTTAACAGTGATCAAACCTAAAATCCCATACAAAGCCCATATAAATACCTGGAAGCATTAACTCTTTAACCTCTCTGTGTCCCTAACAAGTGGAATGGCTCCTTTCCTTTCCATGCAGTACTCAGCAAAGGAGGAAAGTCCTCGGCATTGTCCTTTGATAACTCTACACATTAATTAATTAGCTGGCATTTTGCTTGTTTATCTAATGAGGCATGAAACAGCATTGCTGTGCAGGGAAAAAGTAAAAAATTTAAGCACTCTTTGATTTTTTTGAGATATATCAGAAAATTCATATTTTTCCCTTTTACCCTGTCTATGAAGTCCGCCCCAAATACTTCTTGGTACATCTTTAATGCTGTATTTATGGAATAAAACTATTTTTTTCCTGAAAGTTCCATACTCACAGCTTCCATTAACATCAGTACTAATACAACATATCGCTTTAAATGTGGTTTAAGAAATACTCAAAAATAAAAGTGCACACATTCAACATAAAAAATCCCATAAGCAAAGATTTTTAATAGATGTTACCTAAGAAATTGCCCATTGCAGTTTACTTATGTCAATTTAATCTATTCATATAATTCAGGACCACTGGCCTACCTACAGCCGCTTATCTATTGCTTACAGGCACACACAATCTGATCTTCAAGCTGCAGTGCAGCACCTCTGAAAATGGCTAGATTATCACTGACCCATATCCTGCACACATTATAATCCATGGCAACAACTGCTGTTCCTGACTACTGTGCCACACAGTTGCAAGGATTGCTTGCAAATCTGAAGGCTTGTCTCATCCTGCTGTCCCACGACAGCAACATGGTCAAAACTATTCGGCTTTCTGTGGTTTGAGACACAAAAGGAGGTGCTACATGGTTAGCTGGAATGCCAGTGGTGTTTGTCTCCTCAGCCCAAAAGAGCCAAGAATTTCAGTGATACAAGGTGTAACATCAAACAGGAGAGCAGGTCAACCCTCGCACCAGGAGCCTCACTTTAACATCTCTACCACTTCGCTGTGGTCATGAAGAGCATGAACTCAAAACAGAAAATAAAATGGAAAATTCAGTGTGAGATGACAAGAAAGGATCTATTTTTTTTCCTTTCTTTCCAGATATGATAGTTTTAGTCTGAGGGCAGAGGTACACTTCAAACACAACATTCAGTCCTGGCTGGGGTCCTTAGAATTAGAGAGATGTCAGTAATTTGGGGGGAGAACAGCAATCATCAATCTGGCAAAACAGGACAGTGAGTAAAAAAATTTGTATGGGTCCAGACAAGAGGTATTCAAAACATGGCAAATAAATGAGCAACTGTGGTAGGAAATGTGTTCACTGTTGCTACATATTTTGCAGAGTACAAACATGCATATGGTATTGCATTAATGTGATGGCCCAAAGGTAAATGGCAAGCCACATTCGTGTGAAATGACAGGAAAAACTGTAACTTTACTGAATATTAGAAATGGACAATCCCATTCAACATTGAATTAATCTCCCAGGGACCAGGTAAATGGCTAATCACATAGCCATTTAAAGTCAGGATGGAAAAGGAGTTGCAGTAGAATTAATTGAAAAATTTTGCGTTGGCAAGGTTACTAGCATCTGTGTTTCCTTGGTAATGTCAATGAGTAAAATGTTAATGAGTAAAATGTTACTTGACTTTATCACTAGTCGCTCAGAGACCAAAGCTGTAGCTTGAATATGACATTGAATATGACTCTCAGTGTAACTCAGAGAAAAAATTCAAAAGCACACTCCTGAACTGTATTTCAACAGAGTGCAGAATAACAGGGAACAGCAGACAATTTCGGTTCAGGTTCTTTTTATGCATTTGAAGTGGCAGCATTGGCTAGATCTGAAACCATTCTTCCAAAAACTTCTCATGAGTTTTACCTAATTCTGAGTATCACACAATCTGATTTCTTCTTCATGACAAAATACCATAGAAAACATATTGAACTCTTTTTTTTTTGGCATTTAGGCATATTTAGTAACAGCTCATCTAATAAAGAACAATTTCTAAATACATAGGCTGTTCTTGAGCCAAAGAATGCTTCAAGATGCATGATTGTTCAGAGAACATTAATTTGATACTATACCCAGACAGCTATATCTGAATATTGTCTGGCAGACATTCGTACAGAAAATGCTAAGCAAACTATAGAATAAATAACAACAGATACCTACCCCAACATGTAGTTAAGATTTTAAATACTGTTTTAATTTCTAAAGATACAATTAAAAAATATATCCATCAGTCTTAATTAGATTCCTGTCTCTTCAAAAACCTAATTACATGTCAGATGAAACACTGGTTTAGGAAGCCTGCATATTCTTGCAAAGGCAGAGATAGTTCTATTCCCAGCTGTGTCTTGCTATATGCCTCCCAGCAAGAAAAAAAGACACACTTTTTCAAAAGGCAATCAGTAACTACAAAGCTTTAAAAACACTGATTTACCTCTCATGTGTGCCGAAGCACCACATCTCCAAGAGAAATCAGCAGGAACCATCAGCAGTTTTGAAAAACAAGGGCTTGTAGTCCAGATTTTAAAAAAAAATTAGTCAACAATAATTGTGCAGAAATGGCAGTCAGAAAACTTAAACTGTTTATATTCCCTTGAAAATACCTGCAGTACATATCCACCAATTTAGGTAAGACAGTGCACTCACAAAGGTAAAATTTCCCTTTTATCATGGATTTCAATAGAAATTTATGTATTTTAAAACTGATTTGGCTACCTAAGCGCCTTTTATGAAGCTAGCAAGTAGATACCTCTGAGAAATGTGACTCATGATAAGGTACTCAAAATTGCTACATGCTTTTCAAAGCACTCAGTCAAATCCTGGCCCCATGAAATTCCACAAGCAAAACTCTCATTCAGAAAAAAAAGAAGTGAAGGTTTATCCTTCTGTCAGCTTCTTCATTCGCGAATTTGCAATTAAAAAATGTGAGACATGATGTACTTCCTTCATCTCTTCCTTACTCCTTGTTCTCATGGTGCAGTTTAGCACACTCACCCACCAAAATGGTCACCAAAATTTGGAAAGCATCCAGAAGATGGGGAAACGTAAGGGGTAATTTTGCAACCAGGCATTCTACAATCAAGCATTTCTAGTAAATTTAGAGAACTGACATAAACATGGCCAGAAAACTTACAGTAATGTGAGATTAAAACTAGTATGTCTTTAACTAATACAGAGTTCTTGATCTAAAGATTTCCTCAGAGCCTTTAATAAAGACATAGCTATGAAGACTTAATGTAAAGAAAAACTAGATGGCACGAAGAGAATAAAACTAATTAAACTACATGTATGAAAGAAAAAAGGATCAAACATCGAAGAGTAAGTTCTCCCTTCTTGATGTCTCACTGACACCACATGCACTTGCAGTGACTTGAAGGACTGCACAGCTAGCAGTGGTCAGAGTCCAGAGAAAGCATCACTGGATGCAGTAATGCAGCTGCAAGTCCCTGTTATCTTGTTTAGTGAGGTCATTGTACAAAGGAACCTAATTATACAGATTAAAAAATCTGATTCAGACATCTCCATCTTAAAATATGGGCGAGTTTCACCCAGATCCAAAATGTCATCTCAGTCATGGGACACACAAAACATACAAAACAGCAAACTGCAAATAGTTACAAATAGGCAAAGCCAAAATAGCATCAAAATGAGCACTCGGGAAGATTATTTTTAAAGTCGGAGGTTCAGGTTCCTGAGGGCAGTGAACTCAGTGATCTGAGAAAATCCTTCAGGTAGTACTGCTCCAAGTTGGTGAGTACACTGCATTTTAATCTCAGAAGAATATCCCTGGAAAACTTAAAAGCAAACATGGGTCAAACTGCTCACCTGCTCACACAACTGTTTATCATCAAAAGCACTGGTGATGTGAGTCATGCCAGCACCTCAATCAATAAACACCCCCACTTCTTTCAAAGCCCCCTCGGGTTCCACAGGGTTACCACAGAGGCTGTTCCTTCCAGAACAGAAAACAAGGAGCTTGGTTGCAGAGAGATTATTGTTTACTCTGTTTTGAAAGGTCACTCACTTTCCATCATCTGATAGCGTCATTAAGCCCAAGAGAAGTGGGAAAACTATTTGAAATTACTGCCTGGGGTGAAATGGAACAGTAAAGCTATACCACTTATTTGCACCAGCAAAATTAAAAGGAAAAACAGCAGTCTCCTTTAACACCTGGACACATATAGCAGAAGGCCTGAAAAATATACCAATATTTTACTGTTTAACAAAACACTTACAGTGATTTATTAAGCCACAGAAATTATTAGTGTAGGAGAGCCCATGACATATTAATCAAAGCACATTTCCAAAGCTTCATAATATTTTTACATTATGCTAGAGTGTGTGAGACCTGCCCTCATGATGACACAGTCACCTCCTGGGGCATGCAGTGCTCTCAGCTCCTACTCAGAAGGCTGTGGAAGCACAGGATGCTTTTGCAGTATAGGATTCCCAGCACTCAAAGGAAAATATTAACTAAATTTAGCGTAAATTGCTCCACCAGATCAAACAGCTTTAATTAACAACATTTAACAACAATGGATTTAGTAACGAAAGCAAACAAATTTCAAGCTTTTTTAAAAAATAAAACCCCAACCAAAAAAACAACACCACTCAACAACTTATCATTGACTACTTCACCTTATGTAATACTTAGATGAAGAACTCTGGTTGAATTGAAGGGATCATACATAAGCCTTTCCTTCCCTCCTCACAACTTCTGCAGTTGGTGTACCACTATGGGACATACCTACTGCTCTTGTTCTCAGCTGGATACTCTCTGGGCCTCTGCATCATGGAAACACCACCAAAGTTCTTGGGCAATGCCTTGGTGGGCAACCCATGGCGCCCTGGGGGGTTGGGGCGGTCATCATTTCTGGGGGGAATTTAGGGTATGTATGGACATGGCACTTGGGGACATAGTCTGGTGGTGGGCTTGATGGTTTATGAGACCTTTTCCAATCTGAATGATTCTGCTTTATAAGTGGGAAACAAATACCCAGGAATGACACTGAACTGTGCTAGCTCCACAGTCAGTGCTAGATAAAAAGAGATCTCTTCTATCCCAGGTACTGGATGAAACCATCCTTTCTCACAAGTTCTTCAATGATGAAAAACCTGTTATCTGCAGGATCTGAGTCTTTCACAGTGATTGTCTCCTGCCAAATTACAGATATTTTCAATCCCAGTAGGAGTTTTAGGGCTGACAAGTTTTTGCTACAGTTCAAGTCATCAGATAATATAATCAAATGTTACATGAACCACCTGCCTAATTTAGCTAGCTATATCCAACTGTGAGCATGACACAACAAAAATCCAACAAATACAGACAACACTGTTTTGCTCCTCGACAAACTGCCAAACCCTGCCACTTCCATTTTTTCAGATAATAAAGTTAAAAGGCTCACATGAAAGTGACTACTATGCATTGTCAATAAAATAAAGACTTTGAGCTTTACATTTGAAACACCAACTATATATTTTTTACCCTTTAACTTCCACTAAACATCATCACAGCAGTTAACCATCCAGTTGCCATTGTTTCTCAAAGGAAGGGGATTTTACTGAACTCACATTTGCTAAACTGTCTGCAAAGAGAATTGGATGAGTAGTAACCAGTTTGATTTTTTTAACAAGTTGAATTTTTACTGATGGTATGTCTCTTAGTAGTATAAGAGATGATGGGAACAAGAGGTAAGCCCATTGGAGCAAGAGGTATAGCTAGACCTCATTACTGGGACAATGCAATTATACAAGACTTTTACTAAACATGAGGACAGTTGCACAGCCACTGATCCTATCATTGCCAAAAGCTTTATAGCAACAGCAAAGCCAATACAGAGCTCGCAGACATAGCAAGGCTACAGAAAACTGGTAAGCAAAATTGTAAGAAAAAAAAATCACACAGAGACAGTTACTTTAATTTACAGACAAATCCTCTGCTTACAGATTTACTGTTTGAGAATGTTCCTAGCAACATAGTTCACACTGAAATATGAGAAAGAAAACTGCTTTTGTTTGATATACTTTACTAATGATCCTAGCTTTAATGAGAAATTACAGTAATTCAATCTCTTAATTTGTTGTCCCTCACCTTCTGTGAATTCACCATTTGATTCTAACCTAATGAACATCTTTCTAACATCAAAACCACTTGTCTTTCAAAACTATAATGAGAAAGGAATTAAATTATTGAGAAGTAACTACGTTTCATTTGTTTGATTAGTTTTAAAAATAAAAAGCAGATCTTGCAGGACACTAGATCCACTACTGAGTAAGTGTAAAATGAAGCTAATCTAATTTGATGTCCTATATTTACTTCATGACATCAGAAGAGAAACAGAAATGCAGCATACAGTAAACGTGCCTAATACGGTAGGCAAACAGAGGCATCAACTACTTTCACAATGTATTTCCACTGAGCTGTACTTATTATCATCAAAGTATTTGTGTATGCAGAAACTACAGTCAAAATCTAAATCTGAAGAGGAAAACAAAGCGGGTACAGCTCATCCAGACAACTGGAGGTCTAGGTCTACTAGTTAATTAATTTAGGAGGCCATTCTTCCCTTCAGGGTCAGTCAATCCAGTGAGCTCAGTGACCTTATGCCCTCAGAAGAACAGAATTCTAAGTCAAAGGTTGTTTTGTCTGTCTTTTTGCACCTCCTCTTTCAAATCCACAAGCACAAATGAACCTCCTTTTCTTAAGCAAGAACTGAAAGCAACATGCCAGCCCTTCTTCTATACCAGAGGGCAGGGAAGAGAGGGTAAGAAGGTATGCTTTAACCCAAAGAAAGTGTGGGACTGAAAAGACATGGAAAGTGACATGAACAGGGAATGCCTAGTAATTACATTTCTATATTGCACTGTTTCTAAACTCAATAGAAGCCCTGACATCCATTTCTATAGGGAAAAACTGCCTCCTTGTTGTCACAAAGCTTCACAGAGGAGCAGGCAAGGAGATGTTTCCATGAGAATCCAGCATGAGAGATGCAAGTGAAATACCTGCCTTATGACCCACTAAGCGATCTAGCTACAGCAGAAAAGAAAAAAAAAGGAGAAAAAATTATAATTTACCCAAATCAGTTGGCACTCAGATCACACAATTTAAATAAACAGACACAAGGGTTCAAGGAGTTCAGCTCTGCCTAGGCACAAAAGAAAGTAATGCCAGTTTATTAATAGATGAAACCACCCGGAAACGGACTGATGAGTCAGTACAACTCAGCAGCTGAGGGAGATCTCCACAGCCTTTACACACCACAGACAACTATGACAATGAGGTCTACAGCTGAAGCCACTGGCAGCAGCTTGCAGATCCCTGAGTGGTGGTGGGAAGCACTGAGCAGATACACAGGAAATGAGCACTTGGGACTTCACTCTGGTTGCTGCAAGTGGAGTGATCGTCACTACTCACAGTGACACCAGTCAGCAAAGAAGCACCAGCAGCCTGATCAGCCAAGGGAGGCCCAGGAGAGCTACAGCTGACCCAGGGTGTTATGGGCTCCATGGCCTGGGACCAACACCCAACACAGGGTGTCAATGGGAGACATTTCCTGCAGCATCTAGCAGACTGAGAGGTTACAGCCAGGGCACAGGACACTTCATGGGGCTCCTTGGAAGAGCACTTGGGAACTGCTGAAGACTTGTAATGGGACTGACGAAAGGTGGGCAAAGGTGGTCTGGAGGGCAACCAGCATGGGAAAACAGAGGGACAGAGGAATGGCAACAAGCATTGGAAAACTGAGGAACAGGGGAATTAAAGAGATTGGTTCTGTGTCAACAGGATTCTTGTTTTCTTGCCACACACTGGCTAAGTGTGGGATGGCCTCTTATGAGAAGCAAGCTGGACTAGCTGGTGAGCAGAATATGGGGCAGGGGCAGAGAGTAGGGGCATATACAGATATAGATGGATATCATGCCTACTGGGAATATGTGCTCTGCCTCACTACCAGCTGGACTTAAGAAAATGGACCTGTGTCAGCCTCACCTCTGGCAGGCTAGCACTGGCAGACATAGCCTTTGTGCTCAATTCACACAAGTAACTGTCAACTCCTCATGTGATATCCATAAAGGAAGAATGATGTACCCACCAAACTATGGTTAAAGATATACCAACTATAATCCTCACAGCTCATAAACATCCAAAGATCACTTACCATTGTGGGTTGACCCTGGCTGCATGCCAGGTACCTACCAAAGCCTCTCTATCAGTCCCCTCCACATGTGGACAGTAGAGAGAAAATATAACAAAAGGTTCACAAGTTCATATATGGACTGGGAGAGCTTATTCACTGAATACCATCATGGGCACCACAGACTCAACTTGGGGAGATTAAGTGAATTTTATTACTAATCAAAATTGGAGTAGGATAATGAGAAGGAAAATAAATCTTAAAAGCACTTTCCACCCACTCTTCCCTCCTTCCCCGGTTTTACCTCCTCCCCCTCAGTGGCACAGGGAGATAGGGATTTATTACTGTCAGTTCATCACATGATGCTCCTGCCACTGCTAAGTGAAAGGAGTCCTTCCTCTGCTCCAGCAAGGAATCCCTCCCACAGGAGATAGTTCTCTATGAACTTCTCCAATATGCATCCGTCCCACAGGCAATAGCTCTTCACAAACTATTCCAGCATGGATCCCTTTCCATGGGGTGCAGTCCTACAGGCACAGGTTGCTCCAGCATTGGTCCCACATAGGATCACAAGTCCTACCACCAAACCTGCTCCAGTGTGGGCTCCTCTCTCCAGGGGTCTGCAGGTCCCTGCTGGAAACCTGCTCCAGCACAGGCTTTCCATGGGATCACAGCCTCCTTCAGGCATCCACCTGCTTAGGGTCTCATCCACGGGCTGCAGGGGGATCTCTGTACTCTCACTGACCTCCATGAGCTGCCAGGGCACAGCTGCCTCACCATGGTCTGCACCATGCAGGGCAATCTGCTCTGGTATCTGCGGCACCTCCTCCCTCTCCTTCTTCACTGAACTTGGTGTCTGCAGAGTTGTTCCTCTCACAGCTCTCTTCTCTGGCCACAATTACATCTGTGCAATAGCTTTTATTTTCCTTCTTAAGTATCACAGAGTTGTTATCAGCATTTCTGATAGGCCCAGTTTGGCCAGCATCACATCCATCCTGGGGACAGCTGGCATTGGCTCTGTTGGACACCAAGGAAGGTTCTGGAATATTCTCACAGAAGCCAACCCTTTTAGCACCCCCACTACCAAAGCCTGGTCATGCAAACCCAACACGCAACAATACAGAAAGCTTTCCAAGTGAGCGAACTTGGTATCTGAGAGTAAATACAAACAAAAGGTAGTAAAAGGTGTAATAATGACGTATAAACTGTGAAATTATCTCTGCTTTTACTGAGGAAAAATACTACCTCAAAAGTCACACTGGCTTGCCAGAAAACAAGTTTGGGGTAATAAATACTAGTTTGTGCTTGTAGATATGTAGCTGTACATTCATCAGAGCCATCAGTGCCTCTGAAGGGCTGAGAGGGATTAAAGTGTGGTCCAGTGAAAACAAATGAGGATGAAGCCTCTGCTTTGTACCTGGCAACTGATTATCTCCTTTAATAGCTTTGAAACTCATGCTTCCTCTCCCCTTTCACAAAATGCATTGAAAATGACAGATGAAAAGCCTATATTTATTATTCATTATATTGAAGATTAATACTCCAAAAGAAGATACAAATTAAATTAGAGCCCAAATTCTCAAATGGCAAACAGCAGCCTCCCCCTGCATACCATGCAGGTTTCCCCGGCATGATTATGTTCTCAAACGAAGGGCCAGGGCCAGCTCATGCATCAGTTCATGCTAACTTTACAAGTGGAGACTTCTTAAACACTGCTTGAAGGCTGTGATATGCCAAAGCTTTCATCTCCAAAAGCAACAAATATCCCTGCCCATATCCAATGGAGCTGAGGCTGAGCTGGCAAACAAGCCCTGTCCCAGCTTTTCCACAGTTCCATAGCAGGCAGGCTGGGGCACTGCTTGCAAGAGAGCCTGGGACCACCAATCTCCACTGAGAATCCATCTCAGTTTCTTCCATAGCTGACTCAGATTCCCCAGGAGCTTGGTACAGACAAAGTGGGAGCCACATCTGAATTGACTGTGAATTCTGGGGAGCTCATGTTGGTCACTTCTTTCTGTGACTTCCCAGTAGTTCCAAAGGAAATAAGATCTGTGCAAGCAGGATCAGACATTTTGACTGGTAAATCAATTGACACGCAGTTTGTCTGAAGATCAACATTTCTCTAACATCTATTGCAAAGTAAAAATATCTCTTCTTGATGACTCATTTTCCACACTAAGGAATGTCCGTGGGTGGGAGAACAGAGATGAAGCAATTCTATTTTTCTCTTCCTGTCACTATTGTAGCAACTCTCAACTCCAGCAAGAAATAGAATTGAAGCACTTGCAAGATGCTTCCAGCAAGTGAACTGAACAGCACTGTTTGGTTATCATTTTGTCATCATTTTTATCCAGCCATCCTATAAAAATGAAACCATTTTCAGAACTGCTACCTTCACCCTCAGAATCTGACCTTACAAACACAGAGGCAGATGTGGGGCTTTTTTACTGTATAACATACTCAAATATATGGTAAGTTATTTCCAAAAAAATGCTTTGCTATAATTGTTGTGAGTCCAGTCACGGTTTAGGTAAGTTAGAATGCAAGTTCCTATGAATTTACTGAGAACATATTTATCCCACAGGATTACAGTAAACAGCAGCTTCTCAGTGTAAGGAGTGACTCAGAAAACCTCTGCAACATTGGTGGCCTCTGAAACTCTACAGAGCTCAGCAAGGACTTTATTTTGTTCCAGTGTCCCCTGGCATAACACCAGCTTCCAGTGGAAAGATTACTGCTTTTGTTCTAAATGGGAAAAGGCGTGGGATACTGACACTTAGTATCAGGAAAAGTAGGTGATCCCTCTTAGGGAAGGAATAATTTTCACACACTGAGAGCCAGGCAGAAAACAGCCCACAGTTTCTGAACCAGTGCACCCAAAACAGAAACAGCAGGAAGTGTGGGAAGGTTCATCATAAAAGGAGATTTCCTTGCCTCCTCCTCCTTTCCTTGAGCAAGCTGACTCATGGTTTCTCAGCAGCACAGGCAGAGAGTCTTTCCCAGAAGCAGCAAAGCACCCAGAGCAACTGTAATGAAACTCCAGTGAGGTGAAAGGGATGACAGAAAAACAGAGGTTTTTTGAAAGGATGGGGTCTAGGAGGAGCTCATTTCAAGGGGGATCAGAAAGCCTTCATCAGGTGGTAAGAAGGACTGGGCACCTCCTGCTCTCCACTGTCCAACTCTGTGACCATACACATCCAGTATCCAGTATCCCTTCAGCAGGACCTAAAGAGCCATGCTGCATTCTGAACTCCAAGCATCCATTCTACCCTCACCTCTGTGTGTGTCCCTGACTGACTCAAAAGGGGAGAGGATGAGGCCACATGAGGGGGAAGCCAATGCTTTTTTCCTTGCCACTATGGAAGGAGCAAGCATTAAAAAGAAGAAATATTTCTGGGTGCAGAAGAAGGCAGAATTGCTTTCTTCATGCAGAAGGCCACCCAAATGCACATTACCCCAAGAAATCCTATGCTTTGTATGTAAACATAGACCATGAGTTGCTTTATTCTTAGTTTAAGAGGGCAGCTATTTATGTTCATTTTCAGTGAAATATGAATATATGTTAATTAAACTCAAGTGCCTCCTGTTACTTTGAGGCAATTTTCTCTAATGCTTTGCTATGTTACAAAAGTTAGTTTCTTTATGAGGCTGCCTTCCCATGCTCTCTCCTTACTAGGTAAACTTATTTATTCAGGTTTAAACATTACCTAGCACGAACACCATTCTCTTTTAGAACCACTGAAAACACAGGTGTCCAGTTAAACCTGTCCAATAACAAATATTCAACATGGTTCATAGTTCTCTATCTGAGACAATACAGTCTTGCAGACTGATTTTGATTTTACACTTGTAAGGGAAAAGGATCAACATTTGCTCTATAAAGAGACAGGACAGGTGCTTTCAGGCAGAGCTAAAAATCTTCACAAGTAACCACAGGTATACCCAGAAGAGTGATGCTTTCAGAGAGCACTGGTGCAAGCAGCCCTAAGGATATAGACAGAATAATCAGTCTCCTGTGTGTATAAATTCCTCAATTCAATGGCTCTTGATCTGAGCACAGAGCTGAATACACCTTTTCATACTCTCAAGTCATTACCAAAACATATCTACAGATTCATTTCCCAATATGAGAGTAACCCAGTTACTTCTTACTAACTACAAATCTAAAAATGGGTAACACCAAACAGTATGTATGTGGGATATGATGAAGGAACAACAAAAAAACAAACAACAAAACAACACGAACAACTCTCCCCTCTAAAAAACAAAAGTATGAGCACTCCCAAAGTGTAAAACCAAGTATTAGAAGAGGCACTACAGTTTTCTGCTCACTCCATTTCCAACTCAAGCATGATTTTCTTGAAACTGCTGACACAGTCAAAGCACTGACAGCTGTCATATATGAAGGGCTATTTCTCTTGGTAAACCTTTTCATCTCTGAAATCTTGACAAATGCAGAAGCTAAGCCAAGAAAATCTAGCATGAGCTGCTATTCTATATTGACCTCACAGAAGAAATTACCCTCAGTGTATCTCCTAGGATTAGTGATATAACCACAATAAACAGAATACATTCACCATGTAAGCCTAGAGTTACAAACCCGAACCACACATTGTCCCTGTCTGAGTCTGTAGTACAGAAATACTACCTAAGCACACAGATCCTCTGCTAAACAAGAGACAACTAGTTTTAGAAGATCTGTAGAACTTCAGAGAACACAGGTTACACTGGAATACTGTCCAAATACAGTGTCTTCATTCGGGATTCAGATTTCATATTAGTCATGAGTAGGCATAACTCATCTAAAAGATTTGCAGGTATATCAAATCTCTTCTTAGTTGAAAACTTCCAAAATATATCACTGAAGAACACAAGATTTGTCCACACAGGGCTTAAATCTTTACCAGTCTTCCTAAGTATTGTATTATACTTTCTTTCTTTTAAGTGCAGGTAAGAACAGAATCCTCAGGCAGAATACAAAATATCTGCAAATTATTGTCTCAGGAATTTCTTAATCCATTCATGCCCTATGCCCTAAAGCAAACAAGAATGGAGAAAGGTTCATTTCTCTTACCCTCCATTTCAAGATGATCATGATGACAATTCTCTACTTTCAGTGATAAATTTTTCCTTCCTTTGCATAGAGATAAACGTTTCACTTTTCACATTTCATTTATATATGGTGAGGTCAAAAAATTGGCAGAAACATCTTTGCTTATATGCATTTCACAATGATTAATAAGAGGAAAAGAAATGAAACAAAAAGCATTGGAATAAAATCAGAAGAAACCGTACAGCACACAATCCTGAAAGGGTCTTGGAGATTATTTTTTAAGATTAAAAGAAGAAGGTCCTTGTCCCATTTCCCAGTTAAAGCACGATGTTCAGATGAAGTGCAACACTTGGTTTGATGAGAATTCCAGCTGAGCTTTGCCCAGCCAGCCTGTGGCCTCTGCCACCCTCAGCCAGTAGACAGAAAAACACTTGTTTTCCACATCCCCTACCAATTTAATTCCCAGAACTGAGCTGCCTAAAAAAATACTATTCATATTCCATGCCAACTTGCTTCCCAATCTTGTAAAAAAAACCCACAGAGGCAATAAATTCAGGACTATTTTTAACTTAAAAAGTATGTTACTGTATTTTCAGCATACAAGTAAAATCTGGTGGCATTAATTTGACAGTTTCTAAACTCTAAATTTCAAATACAAAATAACACTAGGAAACTATTGTCAGCCATGAAAGTAGAAGTCTACAGATTTTGTGAAAAGCTAAGATTTCCAAAGCATTTTTAATAGGAAGTGCACATTATGTTTATGAAAGAAATTATTTCTGCCAAGGGTTCCTGCACTTCAAATTACATTGCTTTAAAATTACAGAACAGACATTTTTTTCTATTTGTTTTGTTCTTTTAATCACTTACTAATATTCAGACAAATTTAATTTCATTGTAATATGGCAAGACTGTAAAATTCTCCATTCCCTCTCTCTCCTAAGAAGTCTCTCTTCCTGATCTGTGTATCAGATTGTCTCCTTCTTCCCAATTTTCTTCTGCTATTTATTTTTTCACCTTCTCTTTAATTCCATTTTTCTTTTGGTCTGCATAGCACTCTAAAAGGGATACACCTAATTATGTAAAATGGAATGGCTCTAAAAATTCCCCATCATTTATTTAACCACTAAAAATCATGTGTCCACTAAACCAAAAAATTCCGTGAGAAGCATACACTTTATGCAGTTGACTTTTTAATCAAAATGGTAAATAACTTCCAGCTGAAATACTTTTGTATGGCCTTAGTGAGTCCGGGAAATTATAGCTGAGGAACCTGATGCCCTCTGTGGCTTCAGTAAGTATCTCCTATTTAACACAGTGTCAGACTTTTGCATCTGATCCCTCACTCCAGGAAAGTAACAAACCACCCAACCACCCAACCACACATTTCATTGCAAAGGAACTCTAGAGGGAAAATGGGCACAGAAGCATGAGACAAACGACAAAATAATGGCCAAAATAAGAAATTTTAACTTTGCTGCCTTGAGCTGCCAGATAGAGCAGGCAGAAAGGGCACAGGAGTTCAGGGGTCACCAGAACAGTGATGTTCGTTTGCTCTGCCATTTCCTTGACAACACAGTAAGGTAGACATGAAACAATATTAGGCCAGTATCAAAGCTGAGATATTTACAAACTTCTATAATTAGACAATTATGAACAAGAATCAATTTAACTGATTTTAATTATGAACAGCTTATATAAATTACTTCTACAACATTAATTCATGCAAGAATGGGCCTCCCTGTGCCTTGCACAGATATATATTATAAGACTACTGACCCAAGCAAAGACACAATCTCATTCAATCAAGGTCTGTTACTACAGGAACACACAAATATTAAGCAAAACTGGACTGAAAGTCTTGAATTTAGATGTGAGACCCTGAAGGTAAGCAGGGAGGAAATGCCCATACCAGAACTTTGCAAATACTTAACATGTGTGACAACATGGCTTTTCTGACTTTAATGTAGGTGAATCACCTGCATACATTGGACAGCTAAACTGATCTAGACCATTCAATTATTTTCCATCCTGCAAGGATAGGTGATCCAGAGGTGACAACAATAAAACTCAGCAGTCATATCCCATGCTCCGGTAGGAAGCACTAAGATGATCTTTACAAACTCCTGCAGATAACCACTGATAAATCCGCACCACGATAACTAATACCATTAGAGACTATGAAAGAAGTCTAACAGCTTTGTCTGAGTATTTCTGTACAACAAAAACTGCTATGCAAGTAGGACCAGTTTCTCCCCATGTTTCCCGTCTATGTCAACGAGTGAGGAACAAGGTATATGGCAAAGCAGGACTGATGCAAATCATCAGGGAGGTCTAGTATCACTCCATCTGCCCAGTTTACACAATCCTTCTAAAATTTATCTCAACCCCACTTTCGCCAGGGTCTTTTTTACCTCTTCATGTGAGAAAAACAAACTTCAGCTGGAAACTATGCTTCATGATTAAAATCCTCCCTGGGCTATACTTCCAAGTACTATAGAGTCTTTACTCAAAAGCACTAAAGGGGATGAGATGCATGAGCCTCATTAGAGAATACACAGATTTCTGTATTAAATTAATATTTCCCCTCTTTTCCCCATTCGTATCAGGGCACAGAATTAAGAACTCCCATTTAAATGCCAATAGTAACAAATAATAAAAATAACAATAATGCTAGTGTAAGCAGAGGAAACTTACCTGAGGATATAGAAGTCATGTTTATTTTTCCCCCAAGAATTGCCCCACAGACTGTATTGGTCAGGTAAAGAAATAAAGCACAAAAACCACACTCTACCGCCCCTGTGATAACTAAATTATAATGCAAGTACAAAGCTATTACGGTTATTTGATATGATCTTCTTAGAGTTCCAAACAGCTTTTACATTTTGCCTACTTACAAACACATTAAAATAGATCCTAGCTAAATAATTTTTGGTACTTTGGAGTCTGTACCCCTACCCTCTCCATGCATTATTAAAATTCCTTTCTTAATGAATCTTTATACAAATGAAAATGTCTTATTGACACAACTCAAAAAGACATATACATTTTGTCAACAATGTTAAATTATCTTCATTACACAGCAATGCAGAACTGAAACAGCAGCCACAACACTGCAACATACGATAAGACATGCCAGGCTAAATGGTCCCACTTCAATAAACAGTCTAGAAATCATGGATTTCAAAGAGAAGAGCACTTATTGATTTTAAAAAGGAAGCTGAAAGGCTTACACAAAAAGAGATTTGCAACTCCTTGCCTTCTCCAAAATGCAGAGGAAAGAGAAAATAGATTTTTTTTCCCCTGAGGAAAACAGGACAGCTGAGAAGAGAATGCATGGAGAAAACAGCTTATTTTGATCTCTCACCCTTCACACAATCAAACGTCACAGAATCAAATGCCAAAAACAGAAGGCAAAAATATGAGACATAAAATACAAGACAGAATAAAATGCTGTATTAATTCAAGAAAGTTAGGGAGTTATACTAAATAAAATACTTTTCAATCAATTCCACTCCTTGGACCATCAGTTCCAGGTAAGTAGCTAAAGTTAGACAGAATACATCTGCGCCTCATCAAGAAACCTTACAAAATCTGAAGACATACACTGAGAAATGAAGGCACGCCCTTGCACAAAGACATACACACATGTGAAATGAGTCTTGGCTGAGGGCCCAGTCTGCAGCTGGTACATCACATCCTTGCGGCTTATGCCAGTCCTTTAATATGCAAAGCAGAAGCTGTTAACCTGTAAATGTAAATCCAAGTATAGGTTTACCATGCAGAGTGTATGAGCTGCAGCACAAAATACACACCAATGAAAAAAGAGATGGTGATGCAGCTTTTATTTTTTTAGCCTCGTGAGAAAAGGAAGCACTTCTACAGCCATGTGTCTACATGCCAAGTACTGAGATTCTCTGCCAAGGTCAGAAAAATCAACTCTATGGATTACAAAGTATTCCTATATATTTGCACTTGCTTTAATTTTATCCAAACATTACCATTTTTTATATAAAAGAACAGCCATCCCCTTAATCACAAGGATAGATTTTTCCAGATATAGTTTTTACTAGCAGAAACAGATGTGACATAAGCTTGCACTAAAGTACTGAGAAACTTCTTCACTCCACAGGCTCTTCCTTCTATCTCTACCAAACGTGAATCTGCAACATATCAAACTGTATTGTAAATCTGACATTACAATGGAACACCCAGGTACAACAAATGAGACTGTTACGCAATACTAGGGAACACAAAGTTCCTTCATTTACACAGTTTTCTTATACTATGAATAGATCGTTCAAGAGAAAACACAAACACTCCCTTCTAAGATGCCTCATTAATGGCTGCCGCTTTTTAAACAGCTGAATTCTTTCAAACTGAGCAGAATAAATGAAACGCAGTCATGAACAAGAAGCTGTGGCCTTCAGTCAAAAACCTGTAATTCAGAAGTCTCTTTCAATCATAAACACTTGCCCAAGGTGCAGTTAACAAACATTTACTACTGATTTAATAGGCCCTATCTAAAACAATAATCCAAAGCACAAAGATCAGAGTTTATTTTTAAGCCTAAACCAAGATGTCACGTACTAGGTTCTTTACAGTCATTTCCAAACTGAACAATGATGTAGAGGAATGCAATTGAGAGGCCAAGCCAAAATAAGGCTCTGATCAGTGCAGCTTGACAAAATTGCAAAAGGAAGAGCAAGTATTTTATGTAAATGTTTTTTGCATGAAAATGTTTTTTGCTGGTTTACCTATCTGTAGTTGGTTTAGAAATGACAAAACTATGTAATAATCAAAAGAAAAGTGTCTGAAATTGTCTCTCAGCATCATTAATTTCTTTACTAAGATTTATACAACTATCAAGTAGATTACCATATGAGGGATGCCCAGAAATAGCTTGGATTCAATGCTATAGAATCTACTCAATATTATATTTGAAGCTCCAGCCAGGTCCCTCATCAGTATATATTATCTTCAGAAAGTCCATCTCATTCTCAGCAGTATTATAGGCAGGCAAACCCCAAAGCTAACACGGGCCCACTCCTCACCTAGTTCTTCTCTCTTTATGCAGCTGCCTAGTTATCATAATTACTTGCTTTAGCAAATACAAATAGTTGGAAATCATAATGCCATCACTGGTGCCCTACAGTGATTAGTATTAAGGCTAAGAAAATTTTCTGATAGCTAATTCTAACCCTGACAGCTATAACCAGAGCCTGGTGTCAGAACTGCTCCTGAATCCTTAACTGGCCTGAGTGCAGCAACAACATTCTTGCTCCTCCTGCTACAGCAGACAGTGAGAGATTATCTCAACGTGCTCTCTGCATAAAAACGTGAGTCTGAAGGAGCAAATATTACAGCATGCACATCTTCTTGGGCATCAGAGGAACCAGAAGGTGTATGCCCATTGAAATCCAAACCAGACAACAGGGGAACAAGGCAAGACACTTACAGCTTTCTCTATTAGATTATGTATGGCATACAGCTGTATCTGGGATGACAAACATATAAATGTATGGGATGAAGCAAAACAAGCTAAAACCAAGGGAAAAATGTTCTGACTGATAGGGGAGATGTGCAAGCAAGGGCAGTGAGTTACACTGATACCAAAAGATCTAACAGTTGATTAAGTATTAGACTTCTGAGACAGCAGCTTTGTGCTATGATTAATTTGACCTAAACAGTGGGCTGCCACCAACAAGAGACATGCTCCTCTTTCCGCAGCAACCCATTTAATCTCTCGCTTGTGCTGCATCTAAAAACTGTGTAGTCATAATCACAACTTCTCTAACAATTAAACACTGGTTGAAAGGAAGGTGTACTGACATAGCCATATACTCATACTCCTCCTTAGCTGGGAGCAGTGAAAAAGCTGCCTTTGTGCAGCAGTCTGCAGCTACATTGGATTACCTACAATGAGAAACCAAACTCTGGAACTGTTCAGCCTCTGCACCCACATTTCCCTAAATATTTCATTCATTTCAACCTTGCATTTGCATGATCAGCCTTAAATTTTCCAGTCTGGGAAGCTGTACACGAGAGACCACCTTGGTTAGGAAATGTTTTCTTTATTTATTCTCAAACCCATAATGAAAAGATTTCCAATATATCAAGGAATGTCAGATTCTCTGAGAAAATAACTTGCACAGCCACAAGCATGAACTGTGAAATTCTCTTCTTGTAAGTCATCAAAAAGCAAAGCCCTGAAATGTCAAGTCCTAAGGTATCTATCTATCCACGAAGACTTAAAGTAACAACTGCATATGTAGTTCAAAGAAAAAGAAATGTAAATGTTGCTCAAGAAAATGCAAAAAAAGAAAAAAGAAAACACAATTACTTGCTACCAGATAAATGGACTAGGTTACAATTCTCATACTAGCCATGGCAGGTGAGTACACAAGAGTTCAGCTGGAGATGCAGAGACTATCTAGTGCAGAAACTGACACTGCTCTTGCAGCCTGAACTTCAGATATCACAATGATGACAAGATTTGACTGTCCTGGTTTTTATCAATAAACCACTATAAACCAATTAATCTAAGAATACTACTATGAAGTAAAGTAAAATTACTCCTGTGCAATACTGGTGAAATTGAGATACAAGAGTTGGCAGTTAAAACATTATTTTCTGGCCTTCAGGCAAGGGCTATAGTATTACTTTGGTGAGAACAGAGTATTTTCTGCAACAGATTGAACTCACCACACTATTTTTTATGACTGCACAAAGATAAAGGACTTGATAACTCTGAGGCACAAAAAAATGAGAACTTTTTTTTTGCCAATGCAGTTGAATACGATACACTACAACACAGGAACCCTTTGGTGCTTAGAATATACTAATCTTCCAGCTAGATCTCTGTTGTAAAGTCATGGTGTGACAACTACACATCTTCTGTGATCATCAGATTAATTCTGGCAACACACTGAGGTCTTACCCAAACAGGCCTTTGAACATCATAGTTTCCTTGCCCAAACTGCTACAGAAGTATAATCTTTCCCAGCAAGTGTGTCAGCCTTTCTTTCAGCTCTCAGACACAGGACCTGTGTGACTCTGTGTGGGGTTTGCTGTGTGGGATAGGAGCCATAGCAGCCATAGAGGAAATGATAATTGTACATTATTAGGTGCATCCCCTTCCCAAGTTTACAGTCTTCACCTGGGCATATAAAACCCATAGAAGACAGCAGAGCCAACATGCAAGACAGAAAGACAGAAAAAACATTATCTGTGTTGGGCACCTTAAGCCTGTAGCTTTCCACATAAAAAATGCATGTACAACTGAAAGCCTGACAAAAATTTTACAGAAAGAAGGAGGTAGCACAAGCAAAAAGTGAAAATGTAATTCTGTGGGTGAATCAGTGTACATAAAACATACAAATTCTGTTTTGCCTTTATGAACTACCTCTATTTTTATGCCTAACGGCTGCTTTTCACTCTCACAGCATAATGAACTGTGCTCCTTCCACTAAAAGAAGAGCAATGACAACCACCAATTTGTCGGGGGAAAAAAATAGCCAACACATTAATTAAGAGCAAGTAAGGAATGAGTATAGTTACTTCAACACAAAATGGCTTTTCTGTTTTCTCTGAAAAAGGTGTTAAGTCTGGAAATAAATAACTTTTTCAACAATATCAAAAGAGTCCAGGCTCCAATGCTGTATTCTGTGATCTCTGCAGGACTGAGAAGAAGGACACATGGACAGAAATGCTAAGCCAAAGACAGGCTGAGAGGCAGGGCTTTTCCAGAAGGCCAGCAAGCTCCAAGTTTAGGGGTCAGCCCAGGCTCTGGGAAGGTGTTTTATGCATTAGTACAGCAGAGACTAACCCTGACCCAAGGCCACAGGATGTTCACAGCAGCAAAGGATATACCTCAGTCAGCCTCTGTGTATAACATGGGCTAAATTAAGCAAAACTGAGACAAAACCCCCATGTTGAACCTACTCTTCTACTTGCTTCCTTTACCTCTCACTTTACAGCTACTTGTTAAAGCATAAAAACCTCTCCGGAGATGAAGCCCTGGAAACAAATGTGAATGAGCAGTGAAGAGTCGGAGGTATCAGCAGCTGCTTCATGACCTGCAGGCTACTTGGTCCCAAATGTGGAAGGGTAACATCAGAGCTGCTATTTTCAGGGAACACAGGAAGGGAAAAAAGAAAAAGAGTGGCAGAGGTGTCTGCAAAACGTAAAGAAACCCAGATTCTACAATTATATGACCCAAACTCCATCTCCTACTGTCTGCAGAGGATGGGACTGAGGCAATGGCAGCCCTGCAGCTTTCCTTGCGTCCTTGAATGCAGACCCCTGTCCTGGTTTACACTTTTCTCACTGCATCCCCAACCATTTTGGTTTTGGAAGAGGACTCACACCAGCCAAGAGATGAAGCTAGTACATCTGTCCTGTTTCTAAAAAGCCCCTAATGAATTAAAGTGCATGGCTCAAAAACTGCTTAAGTTCTCTGAGAGATCACAATCTAGCTAGGGAGACATATAAGATACCACTCAGTCAATGGTGAAACAATGGGGCTTTGCAAAAACACCACGGGTGACTAAGTAGAACTCTATATGAAGGCCAAAGACAAAACAATCACTGGGGAAGATCTCATTTCCTTAAGGAAGATCAGTTGAATTCATGCTCCAAGCATTTTCAGGATACACAATAACCTGTTCCTATCAGACAAAGCATTTGTAACACAACCAAAACAACATCTGACAACACAAAATGCCTTCTACGTGAATGCATAGCAGTAGAAACACTTTTGAAAGAAGAAGTATTCAATATCAAGAGCTACTTTGTACAGAAGGGCCTCAGCTTCCTTAGGAGGAGTAGCCAAATATCTACAGATGCTATATACTCACAGGGATTGTAACACATATATCTACAGACTGACAAGAGGCCACCTTCACTGCAGCACCAGAGCACTTACGGTTAAATGGGAGCAAGTTTAGGAGTCTAAGCTTTGGTACACAAACTATAAAGCTGCGATTCTTTGCAAGTAAGCAAAGAGCAGACTAGAAGAGTGACCATTACACCCCACCCTTCAGATACAGCATTCTGCAAATCTGAAACACATAGCTGCTGCTCTGCCTGTAAATATAAGTACCTACGGTTCTCAGTGATCATAGTTTCAGCAGCAGATTTGTAACACTTTGGAAGGGATGCTGTTAAAAAACAGCATTGGCTGCAGCCATTTACTTACACATTACTCCTCTTGCATGAAAGAGGAAACTCTTCAAAGAATAGGAGGCAGGGGGCTGATCCTCCCAAGGCTGCCTCCAGAATACACGGATGACTGTCTCTAACCCACAGCCTATTGCTGCTGTAAGGATACATATCAGACACTCTTCTTTAAGAAACAGAAATATATATATTAAAGTGTCTCAGCACTAATATATTAAATACACGAAAGCATAAAAATGTCAATAATCTTTCAGGTGTATTAAATATCCCCTACTAAATTTTGCTACCAGAAGTCTTAAAATAAAAAACGAAATCTGAATTAAATCAGATTCTCCCTCAGACATACTCTTCCCCAGGATCTGTTGAACAGAAGTGCTCAAAGGTTAATTCTAAAGTGAAGGAAAATAGCTTTTGGTCAGGTAAATAAATCATCTGAAGAATAAAATGCACAATGCTGTCCTGACCTGACTTGATTACCCTGAATCCTGAGAAGTGCACCTGGTGTTTCACTTCACCAAAGAGTTCACTTTCATTCAGATTTAGTGGCTAAATCTACACAAAAAGCAAGGCATAGAAATAACAGCAATCTTAGGAACAGATACAAATATTTGTTTAACATGCTTCAATTGCACTTTAAAACATTTCCAGGAGTTTTTGCAAAAATAGGTAGAAATTGTTACAATTTAGGATCAAAGTGATCTGCAGTCTGAGATATGGGAAAGAAGCACACAAGATGAAAAGAGAGAAAGTTTCTTCTTTCTGCTTCATTGTAATTCCATTGATTTTGAAGGGAATTCACAATTTAAATGTCGTTACTGAGGGCAGAAAGGGATTTGCTGAGCTGTGAAATAATTAATGTATTTCCTTCTTCCTGAAGGGGGAAAAACTCCCATAAATGCCTGGGTCAGTACAGACTGACGTCCTCTTAGCTTAGTGTTAGCTATTTCTTGAATCATCATTATGAAGGTATGGTACTATACAGGTTTGGTCTGGGCTCAAGTTAATTGTAATTCACAATAGCTTCTATGGTGCTGTGTTTTGGGTATGTGATCAGAAGAGACCAGTCCTACAAGTCTGTGTAGGATCGAAGGAGGCTGCAACAAGGAAACAGCAAAACATCAAAAGGGATTTCATGTCAAGATGCTGAAGGATCAGGTGCACTAGGAAGACATAGACCTGTTGAAGTGGGTGCAGAGGAGGCCACAAAGACCATCACAGGATTGGAGCACCTCTCCTATGAGTGCAAGCTGCGGGAATTGGAGTTGTTCAGCCTGGAGAAGAGACAGCTCTGAGCAGACCTCATTGCAACCTTCCAGGACCTGAAGGAGGCTAATAAAACAAAGGGAAAGCAACTTCCTACACAGGCAGATAGGGGTAGGACAAGAGAGAATGGCTTCAAACTAGAAAACAGTAGGTTTAGATTAGATATTAGGAAGAAATTTCTAATTCCTATGAGAGTGGTGAGGCACTGAAACAGGTTGCTCAGAGAAGTGATGGATGTGTTCAAAGCCAAGTTGGATGGGGCTTTGAGCAACCTGGCCTAGTGGAAGGTGTCCCTGCCCATGGTGCAGGCCTGGAACAAAATGATCTTTAAGGTCTATTCCAAAACAAACCATTGTATAACTATGATAACCAGGGTTGAAAACAAAGGACTGTTCTGGTTAATGCTGTGCAGTGCTTATACACCATTAAGCAAGTAACCTGGGAGGGGGTACAGCCCAAAGCGACCCTGAGTGACTCTGGCAGAGGCCAGCAAGCAAATGGTGGTGGCAGTGTGGGGATGAGCTGCCTGACAGGGCTAACAGTACAGTACAAGGAGGCTGCTCATAACAGTACACACTCTGAACTTGGAACTTCTTGTAGCAGCAGTAAGAATGTCTCAAACTTTAAGCATTTATGTAAATCTTTAAATACATTCAGATACTCTTGTGATCTCCCTTCTCCATTTTAACTCATGCAGGTCTCAGAAAAACTGGGCTTCTCCAGCTTAAAAGGGACTTTGAAAACCATCAAGAACAATACCTTTTTAATGATGACCAGTCTTGTTTCAGGTTTTACCTCTGGAATACTGTGAGAGCTGCTTTTGAAATGCACATAAAAGCACCAGCAACAGACCCATATCTCACTGCAGCTCCTGGACTGCCTACCACAGTCCACGGTATCACTGCAGACCTCATGAATCCTTATCTGATCATTACCTGCTGCAACCTGTTCATATGAGTAAATCTTTGTCAATCGGGATAACAATCCATATTTAAAATCTCATTGACAGATATTACAAAACTGTTTCAACTTCATGCATGCAAATATGCAAGCACTTAAGTTTTCAGACTGCAGCCAAAAAGTAAAGTAAATTAGTAAGAAGCCTAGGCTATATACCCCCAAAAGTTTTTCTATAATTAACACAATTTTAATTTGTCTGCCTGAAATGAGAATGCTAGTTCAGCCAGGAGTTACAATTCACAATTAGACTCACAAGTTACAGGGACACACATTAATTTTAACCCAATTTTGAATTTGATCATGGCCACCACTAAAAATATCGTATGATTTTATTACACTGTAATGTTTTAGGGGCAGTTTGTCCATCAGATGATCCATCTTGACTTTTTTTAAAAAAAGTAAAATATAAAAGGGCCAATTATTTCTAAGAATGAGACTAATAAAGGCTATCTTCTTTATCCACAGGAAGAAAACATATACATATTTGCAAGACCTGTAGGCCTTATGCTTTAGATCAAGAACTCAATGAATGGCAACAGAAAGATGATACTCCAGGTATCTGTCCACATAGACTTTTGTCCATAATATATACCTGTAAAATCTGTCTTATCCTACACAGCAGCACTGAATACGTATACACTACTTACATGCTGCTCTGATTTTTACTCTAATTTATGTTCTGTATCCTATATTCTTCATAAAGTATCAATATTTAATTATTTACCCCTTTACTCCAAGTTTAATTATTTCAATGTGGAATGCTACATTCCCTTAGAATGTAACACTTACTCCCCTTTTTTCTCAAGAGGGTTACTTTTTTTTCCTCCCAGACATGATCTTTCCTCAAATGCTCTTATTGGCAGCATTTGTTTCTCTGACTCAAGCTCTCATGCTTGTCCTTCCATTTCCCCTCCCCAATTATGCGTTTATATCCTTATCATTTCCTCTGCCTCATCTACCAAGACCTAGTCAACTTCAGCTCTCTATTCTCCCTCACTTTTTCCACCATCTCTTCGTTACCCCTTTCTCTACATCCATCCTGGCTCTCAATCAGTAAGGCAGATACAGCACACCAGCTGAGGACTGGTTTTGTGTATCTAGGCTGAGCTATGTTCCCCAGGCAGATTTCCAACCTGCGTAGTTACTGAAAGGTGTGAAGCTGGACTTGGGAACAGTGAAAGAGCATTATTCCTGAAATGTCCCAAAGCACTCCAGTGAAGCCATGGACAGCCCCTGATGTCACCCAAACCTTTGCATCTATAGACTTTGTAATGAGTTGAGACAAGAACATTCACCATGTTATGAGACATACACTAAACCTACATTAGGACAAGACTCGCATAATCATATTGCTTTAAAATTGACCTAAGAGCATTTCTCATCATTGAAATCCATAGATGTTTACACTGATGCAACTTTATGTCACTTTTCCCCATGCCATTAAGTATCACCTTAAATATTATTTCAAATATCTGAATGCAAGGATAGGCACTTATGCAATACCAGATGCTTGGGTTCATAAACTCATTATTGGACTACATTATTTTATCAATGCAATACTCTGCTTTGAAAGATAATATCATCCAGACCTTCTCCTCCAGTATCTCCAGCTTTTTAAAACACACTATTGGAGAACACATGAGAGCAGAAACTGGTTAGAAACCATGTTGCAACAACAAGGGATCCTGAGGTTAAGTTGTAGGAATGAGATATACACATAACACTGTGGATCAGAATACATAGACTTTACCAGTATGGGGTGAAAAATCAGCTCTTACTTTTCTTTACGAATTAAATATATCCTAGATGTCAAAGGTTTGATGTATCCTTCACACTTCAGTGGCTCCTGGATCTCACACAGAGAGTACACTGGACCCGCAACTGTCCTTTTACTTCAAACATCACAGAGAGGCAAGAAACTCACAACTACTTTGTATTAAAAGACGGATTTGGAGCAAAATTCCATTGAAAAATACAGGAACCTATGTCAACTGACATCAGTTGAGTTTCACTTCACAAATGGAACTCTTTAAGCTGACCCAAGAGACAGCAGACTGAATGCTCATTAAAAAGTCTTTTGACATCTCCATTCCTAATGAGCTGTGTCCACCAAGCATCTTCATTTCTGCTCCAAAGCATGCATGCAAGATGCCAGTGTCCAAGTAGTCTTACACAAATAGTCACAGATTTACAAAAGGATTTAGGGATTGTGAGATCAAGTTTTAGAAACCTTCACAGATAAATGATAAACAAGAAAAGGCCTGAATTCAGAGGTTTTAAGAAACATTTAGGCTCTATTTTCATGCCAGAGCAGCCTAATTGTGGGACTGGATGTGCTGTGCAGTATCACAGCTGAGCACCCTGACATCTCTACCCTGGGAACAGAACAGGATCATATACTACAAAACATTCAGTCAGTTTGAAACAAAAAAGGCCTGCATAGATACCTCCAGACAGCAGGCAAGTACCTAAATTCCCTGGAAGCGCATGTCCTGACATGCTTGGTGGCTTTCTGTACTGGGTACCTCAAGATATTCCCTTTGCAAAGCCTCTCCTCGGCACCCTGACATTCCTGCCAAAAACTGGGTCTGCATGCTGTCGATACCGACCCACAGGAAACAAGAGGCCAGTACACCTTACAAGAGAGGTGCTGGAAGACATAATTTTCACAGATACTTGGAAAATTATTCAAAAGACCAACAAGTGCAAGTTTCTCTGACACAAATACCCCATTGCCTTTTTACTAGTACACTGGCACTTGGTTGGCATGTTCATCCATTTTCACTTTCAATGGAAAATAAAGTTATTTTAGATTTTAGTCTAAAAGATGCATATCTTTATGATGCTGTTTCTTAAGACACTCTTGCAGGCTCATTTGTGATTTTCCCAGTGTAAGGGTGAAGCAGATGGTTATGAAACAATGCAAACTGAAAGTTCAGTGACTCATCTTCCCATCAACAACACAAGTACATACTTGTATCAAGAACACAAACATGGCATGTTACGTATTGGAGGATCCTGACGGAACTCTCTCCTAAGTTTGACTAATGAGTAGTCCTCTGACCAGTTATTCTTCTCTCAAAATGCTCTTGTTCATTGCATGATGATGTGCTATGGTCAATCTTAATGAAAATATTATTAACCAAGGAATCACTGAGCACCTTGAGCCTCTGTAAACAAATATACATTACATGAAAACATAAGGAGGGCTTTTAGACAGATAGATGGCCAAATAGATATATAGGGTTAAGTTCTTTGAGTGTAAGTAAATCCAGTAACATTGCTTCACAGAATCATAGAATTAGTTGGGTTGGAAGAGACCTCTGAGATCATCAAGTCCAACCCTTAATCCAACCCCACTTTGATTACTAGATCATGGCACTAAGTGCCACATCCAGTCTCACCTTAAAGACCTCCAGGGTCGGAAAATCCACCACCTCTCTGGGCAGGCCATTCCAATTCCTGACCATTCTCTGTGTAAGGAATTTCTTCCTGATATCCAACCTATCAACTTTATGCAGATGACTTGCAGCTACAGACATTCAGATAGCAAAACACAACAAAACAACTTGAACTATAAATGGGATTATTTCACAATTAAATTGGACCAAAAGTTCAATATTTGCCTCAATTGCTCCAGTAATCTTTAACTGAAAAAAATGGATTCATAAAGGTAAAATATTAGCATATCAAAGAAACTAAACCGTGCTTTCTCTTTAGTTAGGCTTATGTCATCTCATCAGGTTACATACTCGAGAGATGGAGAGGAACAGGCTAAATGCAGAAACATCTTAATCATTCTGTTCAGTCAACGTACCAATTACCAGCAAAACGAAACTGTTTCTGTGCTAAACTCCTGAAACTTATCAAGTATAAGAATAAAACCCTGAGCAGTTCTGACCAATTGACTTCAAAATTGCAATAATTAGGCAGGAAAGTACCAACATCACCCCAGCGCACTCAGCCTTCACCTCACCATCCGAGGATTTTTTTCAGTACAGTGTATTACATAGTTAATCATAAGCATATTGCAATCATTAGACATCGAAATCACTGAAGTTTGAGAACTGTAAAAGATTCTCAGTCACTCAGTAGCAGCTAATGTCCCAGTCAATGTTCTGCACTGCAGAGCCATGGGAGGCATCCAACAATGAACTTCAAAATATGAGCAACGGAACAGCTAGACTGTTTTATCTTAACCTTGAATGCATTTCAGTCAGATGCATAAACTTTTTTTTTTATTTCAGTCAGAATATTTGAATAAGGTGTGGTATTGGTCATACTTAGCCCTTTAAAACAAATTAAAATAAAACCTGGCATTGTATCACCAAAGGAAATAACACTACTGTAACATATAACACACCTGGCTTCAAACTCTTGCCAGAATCATTTATTGCCATTAAAAAAAATGATAAAGAACTCTGAGAAAAAAATTAACAGAACAAATGATGAGAAAATGTGTTTTTTTCATTATCCTTGTTGCCTTTTAATGTATTTTAATTGTAGATGAAAGTAGACAACAACAAATAACATCTTACTGTCTTTGTTGTTTAACATAATCTCTTTAATAAAGATGTCTTTCCATACACAGGCAAACCTCCACTATGCACTGATGTAATTCTGAGCAAATATCGAACTGTGCTCTTCTCTTGCACTATTTCCTCCAGATTTCACTTCTGTAGTCCTTCATGAAACAACAGCAGCAACAAAAAGAAAACTGAACCTCTTCCTGTGATAATGATCTTCCACCTTCAGTTGCACACTAACAACCCCCTAAGCCAGGCTGCAGAACCTCTGCCACTCTCCCGGCCACTATGACAAACAAAAATGAAAATGGAAGAAAAAAGACAGGCAAAACTCATTTGCATGCACATTTCAAAACACACACAAAGATTTAAACCAGAGAAAAATGAAAAGGGAAAAAAAACTTATTATGAAAAGCTCAGATATATTCAGACCTAAAAATCCTCTGAGAAAGGACCAAATGCTAAAGAGAAAGCTGACACCTCATGTGTGTCTACACATGGGATATGGTTTGGAGTGACTGCGTAAGCTGCAGATTGATGCATGCTCGATTACTGCATGAAATTGCCAATGGCAAAGAGATACTGTCTGCTTAGTTCCTCTCCAGGAGCAAATATTCCATGTGTAGCCTGAAAGACTCCCAGACTTCTGGGATGTAGGGGCAATATGAAAGGTCTGTGATTCTTCTTCAACTCTTTTTTGTCCCAAATGACACAGACACTGAACTTACGCAGCTTCTATTTGCCAGATAAGCCTTTTGCTGGCAACAAAAGGTTCCCCCATCCCACCAATATAATTTCATTGATATAGTTAATTATTTATTTTACCTGACCTGTCTCCCACTGAAGTGCCCTGTGGACTTACACTATCCTGAAGCAGGACAGCAGCCATTTGGAAGCACAGACTCCCATGGCAGACTTAGGTTCTGCCCCACAGCTGGCAGGGCTTACTGGAGCTCCACCTGGGGCAGCACTCTGCGGAGCTGTGGAAAAGGAGCCTATGGGGGAGTGTATATGCACAAGAATTTCACACTCTTTCCATTTATATGGCTGTGCAGGGCAGAGTCCATCACCCACTCCCCCAGCTGTACTTACTGGTACACCATCCTGACAGATTTCCTGATTGATGGCAACACCCATCCGCAGGTTATGGGGCTGGTGACTTGCACAACAGGCAAGCCTAGTTTTTTAGCCTGACCATTAAACAATACCCCAAGGTGTCCAATTTACACTAGTGAAACTCCACTCTCAGGTTTCCAACAGGACAAGTCATTGATCTGTCACTTATTCTATGACAAATCTAAGCTGAAGCCAACCAAGGAAAAGCTCAAACATTACAGAGAGCAGAAAGCTACCGTGAACCAGTCCTATTACTGAACAAATACATGAAAGGAACATTGTCATGATCCCCAAAGTAAGTACTGAACACCCTGAGTGTTCAGAGTGACAACAACACTATACACCTAATGAACTCTGCGTCATCACTGACAGAAATGCAAGGTTTCCTCTATTTAGGGGAACAGAATTAAACAACAGTTACTTGAAAGAGACCCACAAAGGTCCACAGAGGTTGCTTTTTAAACAGTAAGAAGCCTGCAACATGAACAATGGGAAGCTGTATAAAGCAACATTGGTTTTATTTGCTTTGCAGTTCCATTTAAAACATATTCTATTATATGTAATACCATACAGCTTTTATCGGTTCAAGCTAAAATGTACTCTTACACCTCTGTAGCATCTACATTTAAAGATCTGAATTACACACCATTTCTAAACATCTCTGTTCAGACTTACTAAGGTACAATAGAAATTGCAAAAACACCCCAGCTTAAAAGGAACATTTGAAGTTTTAAGTCTAAATCAGCAAACAACTCAGACTGCAGCTGCAATTATTTTAGCAGTGATTTTTTTTTCTGTAGCCACTTGCATATTAGAAACCAAAACTAGAATAATGAACAGCAATGAACATGTGATCTCTCTGATTAACAGACTGAGCACCCGTTGTAATTTTGGCAAAACCTCACAAGAACTGAAACAAGAATTTCAAAAGAGAAATTCTTCTTCTTTCATGAAGAGAACTGGGAAATATGTGGTCTGTAGCTACTCCATTTTGTTGATCTGTCCAGCACAGCTCTGTAAAGCTAACTACTTCATGTGAGTCTGCTTCAACACTATGAACACAACAAAAAGCATTTTTTGTCAGAATAAATACATATGCAGAGCACCTCTGGAAACAAAAGGCCATAAGAAAGAGGGTGGAAAATGACAAGTTGGGAAGAAATAGGAACACAACTGTCTGTGCTCCTCAGTAGCACAGCCAAAATGAAAACAGAAAGGCTAGGGTTGGTGTGAAATCCTCTTTAACATCTGCAGGCTGAAGTCATCATTATCTCCCAAGAGGGAATGCAGAGGTGGTGTTTTCTTTGGGATAAGATCTTCCTTGTGCCAGGGGGTATCCTGTGGGACCATCTATATTACAAACAGGCTGGTCAGAGCTTTGTCAAGCTCACTTTACACTGAAAACAGAGACCACTGCAGTGTCTTGAATCTGAGAACACTGCTGAGAATACCTGTTTGCTATGTGGGATAACTTTTCAAGTCTCTACCACTCCAGGCATCTATACGCTGTTTTTTTTCTCCCCGCAATTTCAATACAAGCCACTCCCAAAGAACAGAACTTATATCTCACTTTATCAGCTTCCATGAAACTTGTCCTCACTTGCCACCTAAAATGCCAACATAAATAACATGAAATTTCACTTTGGTATGTAACTAATCATGCATATACTAAATTATTCTATAAGTCAAAGAAGATAACATTTATATTTAGCTTTGCTCTATTTAAACTTCCTTAACAAGACAAATATAATTATAGACAGGTCTGCAGTGCTGTAAGTTGGCACGAGTTTACTGAATTCCATGGCAATTTGTCACTTTAAATTAGCTGAGAATATGGTAATAATGTTACATCACACAAAGCACAACAGAGAAATAAATAACCTGGGACAAAATAAATATGGGAATATGCTATAAGCAGTCAGAATGATGGCAAAATGTTCATTATCAGCAACTTATGATGTTCAGCATTTATATCAAAAGTTGTGTAGCATATATACAGTGAGGTATACTGGAAATACGCTTTAGAAGTTGCCACCCTGCACAAGACCTGTCGCCTTTCACAGTGGCCTTTCAGTCAAAGACTTGATTCACTGTGCTGCTGGCTGATTATGCCTTACTTATAGGGGAAGTAAGATTTCAGAGCCAGCTTTTCTTGACCCTCAAATGGTTATTGGTTTATGTTCTCCACAGGCAAAACCAACAGCTTTTGTAATTTTTATCCTGACTCATTTAACGGCAACTATTGTTCTCTTCATGCACAGCAAATGCCTAATCCTTAGCAGCACACTAGGAAGCCAACATCTTCCACACATCCATGTCCGCCTTGAAGTCAGATAGTGTTAGATGTAAAAGATATTTACCTACCATATCTCTGTGTGTTTCTTATCCTTGACAAAAGTCAGTTTTTAGCTGAACTACAGGACAGGTATGTTTCTACATGGCTTAAATAAAGGGATATGCTTTTTAAAAGTATTTTTTATATCTATTCACTGACATTTAAACATAGAGACAGTATAGTACACAACTAATCATCACAAGAGAAACAATATAAAAGAAGTAAATGCTTATTAGTAAAATATAAATTCAGGTATAAAAAGAGCCTGGAGTTTCTCTGCGGTTGTCTACTCCCTAGAGTGTAGTTCACAGGGAGAATGTGATTCTTCTAATTCACTACATGCAGGTAAAACCAAAGAAAGACTAGAATTGCTCAAATCTTGTCATTTTAGAATAGATTACCAAAATAAACACAATGCAACAGCTAAACCACAGAATTGTAAATGTCCCTAAGTTACGCAGCAAAATAGCTTAAAAACTAAACTAGTGGCTGCTAATCCCATGCAATACTGCTTAAAGCTTTAACCAGCATTGAAGTTTCCTGTACGAATTCCACCAACTGCTAAGTCTGGCACAGAAAACATATAGAAAGCAGACTGTATACCAAAGGCAATGCTACTCGCGCGTTAGAAAGCCATTTAAAAATAAAACTCTGCACACTGGTCTGCTAAAGGCAAAAGATCTTGCATCTTTGGTGGACTGATTACTGTGACTCTTTGCTTTGTACTCTAGAGGACAATGATAAACTTATTTAAACTTATTCTGCCCAAGGAGATTCTTGCAAAGGTTACATTCCTCCTCTTCCCACTTAAACATATCCAATTTCACTGTTCCTGTCACGCACTGACAAAACATTAGTCCTTTGTCAACATAAGCCTAACTAAATCCTACTACTGAAATTTTACACCAAGCCCAACAAGCTTTGTTCTGCAGATGATTAAATGCCTTCCTAGCAAAATAATTCTTTAACATTATACCATCTTAAAAGAACAGAATTAGTATGTTCTGTTTTCAGCTGCAACTCTATTAGAGCTACAACCACGTAGGGAAGAGTTCATGTAATATTCATAGAACTATATTACACCAGTAAACTACTTCATATAATTCCCTATCCATAAGGGAAGGCTGTTGATAGTATCAATAACTGCCATATTAAGGCATGTTTTCCACAAGTTTTTAATACTTGAAGGTCACATTTTTCAGTATGAAAGAGTTTGAAATCTTTTTTTCCTATGTTTCCACTGTTTTGCACAAATATATACTGAAATGATGAGATTTCACATAGTTTAAATCTAGACAAAGCCAATACGATCCTTTGAGGCTTTTTCACAGAACAGTCCTCATGAAGGATTCACCATTTCTATTTCAACTAATGGTCACACCTACAAAGAGTTTTGAAACCATTTCTGGATTCAGCTTAAGATCTGATTCTGAGTAAGTGACAGGTAAAAAGGCTTTTCATGTGGCCCAGCAAATTACATTCTTAGAGAAGACTCAGTCACAACCAGGTTTTCAGATGCTAAGGCTAAAAAGACAGAAAAGGAGCACAAGTTTGACAACTGGCCTTCTGTCTGTGCCTTCAGCAACATTAACTTCGTAAGAATGCATGGAAGATATCTTTTTTCCTTGGAGAGACTACAGCTCTCCAACCACCCCCAAAAGTACTCAAAGTGAGAATACATCTGCAAGGATGACAGAAGACAGAACTCTGGTCTTCGTATCCCACTCTCACTCAGATGAAAAAAACCACTCAGACTGCCATTCACTAGGAGCAGTGAGCACCAAAACAGCTGTGGACCAAAGTGAGCCCCATCACATCAGCAGAACTACTGCAGACTTACACAGCTGTAAATGAGATCACGAAGGTGACTATCAGCAAGCACTTTTATGAAAATTAACTACTTCCTGGTTTTAACACCTTTATCAAGCCCAGATTGACAGAAGCATTCATATTTTGCTGTATGTATGATTATTCTGAGGTGAGGACTGCCCACCACAAATGAATTTTTCAACATTAAGGAAAAAAAATAACAAAGAATGAGTTAATTACACACACACACACACACACACACACACACACACACACACACACACACCACTGTATCATTTCCATAAAAGCTAATGACCTGTAATACCATGTCTAACTCAGAGGTCAATTTTTGATACTTGATAGCAAATGCTGTCTGTCACAAACACCTTACACTTTATCAGGCAGAAACATTAACAGTGCAAAGTAATTCTGACTTTTAGCTTGGTTCTAAATATGAAAAATTCTTACCTGCAAACATAAAATGGAGTATTAATTTAAAGCAACAAGATTACAAGATGGCAAACTGTATGAGATGAAATGCAGAATTCTACAGAATATAACAGAAACTTAATTCTTTAATTATATACTCCTTTTTACGAATTGTATATGACTGGTTTTTGCACTCTGAGCAAACAGTACATTTCACTACTCAGGTGACATGCTGTTGCCCCTTTTGTTTCTGATCAATGCCTCCAGGCTGGAAGGAAACATCTGAATGGTTAGGTAGTTTCTTTGAGTTTCCTCTTTGCCCTCAATTCCTAACTCCAGACAGGCTCCTACTGAGCATTACAGAAGTTTCCCTTGGAACAAGTAATTCAGCTCCATTCTAAGTGCCACGATACACCACCATCTCTTGTGGCAGACAGAAGATAAATAAGGTTCATGCAAATCCCTCTGCCTCCAGGCAAGCTACAGAAAGATGCTCACCCCCAACATTTACCCAAGACTGTTTTCTTCCTGCTGCCTTGCAAGACCATGACTTACTCCCACAGAATTCCATAATGCCAACAGAATGTATGATGGCATTTAACCCTTGCAGCCGGGGAATGACACAAAGCTCCCAGGAGATAATGGGTTCTTCCAGGAGAAGCTTGACTCATAAAAGCAACAATTGCTTCTGGTCCTCAGGCAAGGCTCTTTCCTGCTCTTCCTCCCATAGAAATAGGATGCATGCAATCTTGTGAGAAGGAGGTATTATTTCTGTACCTTGTTCAGTGTCTTTTTTCAGTAAGATTTTCCAGCTACTGCTGCACAGGACAGTCAATTTTACCTTGTAAAAGGAGCTCCTTTTCCTCAGATGAGGCAAATTCAACAAAACATCTGTATAAATCTTCACCCTTCTGTAGCCAGGAGGGCATAAAGTCTTAAGAGTTGTCCTCTTTCGTGGAATTTATTTAATGCCAAGACAGAATTAGACACTGGAGTTTTTCTTTAGATTTACTCACATTTGATACCTTTCTTTTTTTAAGTGAACTCTCCTGGCAATTTTCAATTTACTTTCAGTCTAGGTGCTGAAACTATTTTGACTTGGAATGATTATACTCAGTCTAAAGTGGGAACTCATAATCTGCAAGGTAAGTAATCTATGGAAAAAATATATTTCCATTACCTTCAGCTCTTTATTTATGAGCAATAAAAATATGGAAGATTAGTAGAGACTAACAAGAAAAGCAAGAAATGGCATTAGGCTTAATATAGAGAAAAATTATCTAAATTTTGTCAGAGTGAACTCTGCTTTCAAATTTATTTGTCTTACCACATTAACACTTTAACAATGACAGCCTACGAGTTTATTTTTAGGTATTTAATATGTTAAAATATGTGACTCAAGTAGAGAAAGAAGAAGTCACTGAAAATGTCTTCTGTAGACATTCAAGGACTCTTCCCAACTCTGTGCTGGTGATCATTCAAAAAACAATGCATACAGCTGTAAAACAAAGACAACTGCATAAAGATTGTGATACTTTTAGAAGGTGCTCAACAACCTACAGTAATACCAAGATTGCTGTGTGGTGTGTGTGTATGGCACTTCTGAAAACTAAGCCATTCATTTGAGTGCCTAAACCCACATTTTTCGAAAGGTTTGGCATTTTTCGAGATTCACAGTTTGAATGTGTTTTTCTTATTATGAGTACATCATGCAGCTGAAAGAAAACAGCAACTTGCTTCACCAGACCAGTACAAGATCTCTGTAAGACCATCCTCTCCTTGAAGTACATGATTTTTACACGATGCAATGATGGGGACTGGGCTAATTTCAGAGGACACCAATTTTCTCACAGCAAGGGAAGAAGGAGCTGTCAGACTCAAAACTATCAATAAGACCATGAGTAGAATGGTAGTGATTTTGCTTTTCATTACTTTAAACACTGACCTTAACGACTTTTTTACTATAGTATTCTACTAGGTCTCCTTTTAGGATGAATGGCTTAATCACACCTACCAAATTTCTTGTAGTACCAATCCAAAAAAATACTTATATGAGCGTATGGGCAGATTTGATGTATATACCACAAATGTCCAATACTAGAAGGTTATATAAAATTAGAATACATACACTTACAGCAATTCATATAATGGGAAATGGTTGACTTAAACAGAGATTTTAAAACTGAAACTTAACTACCACTTGAAACAAAACTGCTTTTTCAAAGCACCCAAGGCTGTATTCAACATTATAAATCTACAGAATCTTCAGTGAAGAAATGAAAATCGTAATTCTTGACATGTCTAAACTAAACTTTTGTCTCATATCACAGACTTCGCTCCCACAGAAACAGTGTAGGAGATGGGAAATGGAGTAGTAACAGCAAAAATGTTAATCCATATTTGATAGGAAAGTTAAAATTGAAACATGAGGTAGAAACTTCCAGGTATTTTGAAATAGTGATAAACAGACAACTAGGTACAAGCTGTGTAACTAGTTTTCACCACTCTCTTAACGTAATAGAGGTAGATTTTAGGAATGTAATTACCTATTCAATAACTTGAACACAAAGTTACACACAGCCATCAGCAAAACTGTACTTGTAAAAGTGCTTCTCAGGTCCTGCATAAAACTGATTCCATCTAATCTAAAACCACTTGGATTTTTGTAGATCCCAAAAAATTTGTTGTCATCTTCGTAATTCATACTTTCATGGACACTTTCATCTTATGTAAGCCACCACTGCTTCCAAAAGGAACAGTCCAACTTTTTTCCCTAATTCTTGCACACCCAGTAAACACATTGCCATGCAATGAACCTGACACACAAGCTGAGTTAAAACAAACCAATTCAAAAAATGCTGGCCTTAGACTACATAATTCTGTAAATTAAGGAAAAAAATCAGAAAAGTATTTTTCTATTTTCTGATGGACACAATTTTAAGTTTCAGTTTAAAAACTTTTTCAGTTTTCTCTTGTTTTCCTACAGTTTACATAAATTGAACATAAATTTTAAGATTAAAACACATATCAATTATCCCAAAGACTACTTTTCTGCACAGCTTTTCGTACTTAAGACTTCAGTGTTATCACAGTTACACCAGAATTTCAAAATTATTCACCAAATGGGATCTGTCATGTGGCAATTTTGTAATTCACATATGCAGCAAAAAGCTGTATCCCTAAAGGGAAAAAGGTTATCTGTATATACTTACCATCAAGTTGTTCAAACACCTGGTGGACAATGTGCTAGAACTTCAGATAGTGTTTTTTATCTCTACCTATAAAACGTTGTAAACAATTTAGTCACTCTTTCAGCAGCACAACTCCCCATCTGCGAAATGTTTCACTGCTACAGTAAGTCGGAATTAATTCATTCGTTTACAAGAGAATTTCTGATACAATAACCTTCTGAGTAAAACACAAAAAGTCAAATATTCAAAATAAAACAGCACAGGATAATAACCTATCATTATTTTAAGGAAAAATAAACAAGTACTTCAGACCTAATTTCCTTTCTTCTTCAGAATTGCCATTGTTATAATCATTGTGCTAAAGTATAGAAAGCAGAACAGAAGTCCACTGTGTGAATAGGAGATGGTAATTTTGCTGAAAAAACTAATCTGTGTGTTCAGGTGTTTAGCTAGTTTCTTTACAATATGTTGCACAGCCTTATTGTCGTTGTCCTTTGCTACCAGTGAAAGTAAAAAACACATTTGAATCAAGAGGTATTTCAGGACTCATATGATGTCCTTGTTTAGTCTCAGAGAAAAAAAAAAAAGTGGGCTGAGAAAAATATTGAAAAAGTGGAAACATCTTTTTTATTGAACAACCAAGCACTGCTTCTACGTAAAGCATGTAAAATGACATATAAAGTGAAAAGAACTTCAGGGCATTACATATTTTTATTTGTAAGATGATAGATCAGTAGTTCTGTTCAGTCTCCAGAATTTCTGGAGGAGCAGTGTTTCCTACAGGGGCAGAAAACAGGAAAAAGGAAACCAGAGTTTCCTTTAAAAAGGAGAACTCAACATGTTCACAATTTAATACAATTTTTAGATCCTGCAGTAAAAAGCATAAAAAATCTAGGCATTTCTGATATTCTGCCAGATATAGTTAAAGAACAGTAAATCTTGCACAGTCACAGCATCTGACTGAACACCTCACTTTATAAGAAATCAAGCCACTTACTGCCTTCTGACAATAAAAATTATTACATTGTTAAAGAATCCGACCTCTATTTAGTGCCTACATTATGCACAAAGACATGCTTTCAATAATAAATTGCTAACTACAACCTTCCCAAACCAGGTGGCATCTCTGCAGTGTCAAACAGCTCTAATCATTTGAAAGTGCCAACACAATGCATTAAAATAAAGTAAGTTTAAAAAAAAGTACATTGAAATACAGTTTAAAATGATTAACTGAACTACTACCACTTTACTGTGGGATTACAAGTTAACTCCACAGAAGCAATAATAAATGCCCCCTGGATCAGGCCTATCTGGATGGCTTTGCAGCATTGCTATGTACTACCTTAACATTTCAATAGTACCAGTGCAGGAAGAGGTTGTGCAATGAATCCAAGCAACAGGGGAAAAAAAAATCAGATGAAGACTGAGAAGCTAGTCCTAAGTAGAAAAATCTCACATAGGTAACAATTAAAATAAAAAAAAAATACAACTAAACATTAGGTCAGGTAACAATTAAAATAAAAAAAAATACAACTAAACATTAGGTCATCATAGTAACTTAAATAATACTGGTAACACTGTTTCCCATGGACTTACCCTGATTTATTGACAATCTAGTTCTAAGTTTATAAACTAAGATCACTGATAAATGGACTTAATGGGCACTAAAGGCAACTACAGCATATGGAGAATGGAGGAAAACCCCTATGGATGTTTTAACTTGCTAGTATTGTCACTTGCCTTTACAGAAGGGTACAAAGAGTCCTGCTTTTCAAACAGACTGCCTTCTTTCAAGGGCTTCTGCTGCTCTTCCATGTAAACACTATAGCTAAAGGAAGGCCACATTATTACACACTGACCTCAAGAAACATTTCAAGGAAACAAAGCATGAGAAATACTTCACTCTAGGCATGGCCAATGAGTACTGAAGTATCGTAATCTTCCTTACACACCATTTCTACTCTTAGTAATTTAAATCTCTTCTCACTTCTAATATCTGTTCAGTGAACATCCACCAAAGACCCATTACTCTAACGCTGCTGTTCCTTAGAGTTGGAATAACAAAGTCATTGGGCTGAGAAGCTGAAGTACTTGGACACGGCCATGACCATGATCTAATAGAGGTTTTGTCATTTATGGACAGCTCCTGAGTGTAATAGTCAAAAGATGGTGTTACCATTCAGAAGTCCATAGCTGCAGTAGTGCTAGCAAGAAAAAAGTCATAGCCAAAGGCTGAAATAAAGGTCCTACAATGACCTCGGGCTCTCCTGAACTGTTCCCATGTACAAGACCCCGTACTCAAAGCTTGCCTGAATGCTGCACACAGTGCAGTACAGCTGCTGCTCCACCACCACCTTCTCTAAGAAGAAACCACTAACTCATCTTTGATATAAGAAGCTAAAGTTTGCCTCTGAACAGTCAAGGTTTAGGGGTCTCATTTTACCTATTTCACAAGAGCTTACTGCTGTGAGCCTGCCACTCAGCACAGCACTGTACACAAAAAACATTCCAAAACACAATACAAGCAAGCAGAGAATGCAGATAACATGAAGCCCTTATCTCAAAGGATGTTTTTAGATGTCCTTATAATGTGAAAAATAAAGTGAAAATTGAGCGTGCTCTAAGTAACAACACACTTTCATCAATTTCTGTAAGCATAACAATTGTTTCTCAATTGTGCTTCAATTGTCAAGGTCCTGAGACTGGTTTCCAGTCAAAAATTTCCTACGCAAATGCTGAGCCCGATTAAAATTCAAGGCTGTGGGATGTAAGGCCCTTTCCTGTTTCTCACTGAACAAGTGATGATGCTTTATTTCAACATTGATAAACCAGTTCGTTTTCCATCAGTTATGCCCTTAGGCTTTCTACTTTATTCAGCTCGGAAAATGGAAACAATAGACAGGTTTCACTTTCTGGTTTCTTGCTGCAATATTTGCTTTAGAGAACAGTGCAAAGTAACTTTCAAATTCAATAATTTTACTTACATGACAAATTGTATCTCTGTTAGTTTTTACTGTATTAATGTCTTTTGAAACAACACCAAAACAAAATATCTATTAAAATGCTAAAAAGCAAGCGTAAATCACAAGCAACCTGAAAATGACAGCTGATTCTCAGCTCCTGGGTCAACTGTTTGACTTCACTGAAAATGACAGAAACTGTCCCTTCCTTTAGTAGGAAGAGGGGGGGGTAGTGAGGTGGGAAACCATTTTTCTGAGCAATTCCGGAGCCTGGGGACCATCTGGGAGCCTGGTCCTACAGCAAGATCCCAAAGCATATCTAGGGCATGCAGCAATGGCTGAGAGTGCTACCTGCACTGACAGGTTCACTTGCAAATAAAAAAGAACACGGTACTTTAATGTGATGTACCCTGGGAAAGAAAAATAATTGACAAAGACATCAAATAAATTGAATTGAAAATAAAAAAGGAAACAATAATCAAAAAACTTCCTGCTGAGTCCAATAAACAAAAAAGAACTAAAAGAAACAAATGTAGCTTCCACTGTTAACACCTTATTTAATAAAAATTACTGAACCATCAGGGAAAGTAAAACGATTTTCAAGATTTTACATATATTTCCTTTAGAAAACAAACAAACACAACAAATGTGAAAATATATTTAAAAAATGTCTGCATGGACAATACAGCTTGTAACTAAAAGCCTGGAACCACTTAGAAATAACATTTCAACTCACATTCAATAAAACATTTTTTTAGCCTTCCCAATTATACTGACATTTCATTTAATGTCTCAGGAATTTAATTTGGTCAACTGCAGACAGCCTTAGGACCAAATACAGCTCTCATGCAAGGAAGTACGGTGTTGATGTGAAATTTGGCCTATTCGTTATGACAACCTTAACTTTTCTCAGTTTTTTAACATGATTTAACTTTACATCATATGCTGATGCCTGCGCTATGTTTCTGTTTACATGCGGCAGAAATTTTGTGTATGCACATAAATTTAAAACAAATAAAAAGACAGTGAAGGTTCACAGAGAAGCAGTGAGGAATCAGCCTCTGACGACTAAGATCACCTTTGTGACCACCTCCCTCCACACTTCTCCCTCAGTTTACATTTGCACTAAGGCAGACGATTTAATCATCTTCCTTGGAAAAGTGAAGGAAAGAAAAAGGCCTGTCACGTTATTAAACCTCTGCATTTCACTACCATAAAGAAATTAAGGTAATCATCACTGTAAAAAAAAGTACCTTTTGGAGCCTCCAATATAGGTGAAGGTAAAGGTGGAGTCTGAGTACCTGAAATCTGAAAGACAAAGAGCTCTTTATTTCAACTTGTCTTTATTTTGGCTGAAGTAGTCGAGGTTTTACTGACCAGCAATTCAGCTCCCGACACGGCGGCGGATGCGGGGGGGGGTGGGGGGAAGGCGGGGGGGGAAGGGAGGTAAGGGTGTACCAGAGGAAATGCAGCATCTCCCCTCCAGCCCCTCGCAACAAGTGCCCGGTGCTATGGCAACAGTAGGGAATTCCATTGTCACACACGGCAACAGGCAGTCGACAGCCGGGCTCCTGCGGCGGCCCATCCCGCCCGGCACTGCACTGCCAGTGCCCAGGGGAGGCAGCGGGGCTGTTTGTGGGGCCCGTCCCCGCGGGCTGTGCCACGGGCCCTGGGCTGGAGGCAGGCGCCGAGGGCGGCAGCGCCGGGAGAAGGGCCGTGTAGCGAAAAGCGCCGGTGCCGCGCTGCGCCGGGGGCTGGGCATTGGCTCGGGCTCTCACCCACACCCGCCCGGGGTCGCCCGTGGCCACCGCCGCGCTCTCTGGCTCGGGATGCCGCCCCGCCACCGCCCGCCTCTGTCCCGGCTGGCGCCGGGTCCCATCTGCCCTCACATGCCTTCGCAAGGAGGGGAGGGAGCCGGGTCTGAGAGCGGCCCCGCGGTGGCGAAGGGCACGGGCACGGCGCGGCGGAGCCTCCGCGCCAACAACCTGGGGAGAAACTCACCTGCAAACAGGCAGTCCTTCTCCGCCTTGCACTTTTGGATCACAACGTCAATATCCTTCTGAATCCTCTCTTGTCTTGAACACATCCCCATGAAATAAATCCCAGGGGAAAAAAATAGCAGCCTTTATTTCCACCCCACCCCACCCCCCGCGGTGCCAGGTTTTTTTTAAGGATCAGCCCGAAAGAAGGGCTCCGGGGCTGGCGAGCAGGAGTCTCCCCGGCGGCCAGGAGGGATCCGTTCGGCCGACTGGAGGACGTAGGAGAAAGGCGGCGGGAGCCGATGTTCTATGCCCAGATGTGCCCGCCTAGATGTGCCGCCGCTCCCGCCGAATGGCAATTTCCTCCTCACAATGGATCCAGCTGAGGGTGGCGGCGACGACACGGGATCCCCCCCCACCCCCCACGCCCTCTGGGTTTTTTGGGGTTGGTTGGCTGGTTGGGTCTTTTTTTGGAAGCGAGAGGCGAAAAAAAAAAACCAAAAAAAAAAACCAAAAAAGGGCGGGGGGGCCAAGGCGACCAGGTCGCTGTCGCTCACATCCCTGCCCCTCCCGCCGGCAGCGGCCGCTTTGCGCGGAGAGCCGGCGGCGGAACCGCACCCGCACTCGCACCCGGTCCCTGGCGGCGCGGCGGTGCCGGCGCTTGCTGCAGCGACGCCGAGCCGCAGACCCTCCCCTCGCTGCCGGCCCGGCACGTACGGCCCCCGCCGGCTCCCCCGGCGGAGGCGGCGCGGGGGGAGGAGGAGGCGGATGTACAGAGCTGGGCGCGATAGCCCCGGCCCCGGCGCGGGTGTGCTCGGTTCCCCCCCCCCCCCCGCCCCGGGCCCCGGGCACAGGCTGCTGCCGCCTTTCGAGCAGCGGAGAAACGCCAGCAGCGCTGCGATGGGGCGGCTCCCCGGCAGCACCACCGAGGAGGCGGGCACCGCCGGGTTGCGCAGGAGCGCCGGAGCGGAGCGGGGCGCCGGAGTGGATCGCTGGCGGCGCCCGCTGTCCTTTGTCCCTCCTCCGGGAATGCCGTCCCGCGGCGCCCTGCCCGGCAGCGGCGGGGCTGCGCTGTGGCCGGGCAGGACAGGCTGGCAGCCCACCCTGGGCGGAGTGCCAGCCCCGGCCAGCCTCCGCCTCCGACATGTCCGTAGGGATGCGTGCCCATGGAAACAGTAAAGGGAGGATGGATGTGTTGAGACCCTCTGTCTGAGCACCGTGATGTTAATCGCGGTCCTCTCCCCTCGTTCAGCAAAGCTGCCTCAGGCCGGAGAGCTCTGGCAGCCGTTACGGTGCCTGGCAGTGGGCGCTTATCCAGGCTACAGGCTTGGGGCTCTAGAACAAGTAATGATCGTGAGATAACTCGTGAGGAAGCGTCACCCAAGTGCAATGTTTATTGTTAATAAAACCAGGTCTAAATGTGGTAGGAACAAACTTGGTTATAACATTGAAAGAATATTCACAAAATTCAGTTTTTATGGATTCGCCCAACTTCCGTGGATTATTCATTCTTGAGCTCAGTCATTCTAGTGGGTGGTGTTTTCATTAAGCAAGTCTGTATTAATCATGTATTGTTGATTTCAAACACAGGAGACAAAACACAGTATTTATTATTCTTAAGTGGAAATAGCTAGGAAAGTCAGGATTAAATAATTCCACAAGTTTTTCTGCCTTAAGATTCTGTGTCTGAAGGAGGGAACGGAATTTAAAATCTCCCATGAGATACAACTTTCTGCCTCTAAGAAAATAATTTATCTTTGAAGGGAGATTTCTAGATGAGTTGTCAGTGGGAAAACTGTACTAGATTGCTTTTCGTACTACTCTGTCCTTGGATAAATCTTACATATGGTTAGGAATAAGATTTTTATCATAAAAGCTTATGCTGCTTCTGTTTTGTTTTGGTAACAGGGAGCACCTGATTAATGCTTTTCAGCAGGAGATACCAGTTCTGTATGAGAAAGTTGCAGGAGAACCAATGACAGGAAGGTTGGAACCAGATGATCTTTGAGGTCCCTTCCAAGTCAAACTGTTCTACTCAGCAAGAATCTTGCAAGGGAGAATACAGAACTCATCACTGTAGTCAGAACTACAGTATAATATGTTAAGACACTGTCAAGTGATGCCAGCTTGATTAAAAAGTGGTGCTTTTCTAAAATTTTTTTCTAATTATTCAAGCTAGAATATCTGCAGCAATATTTGCTGCCTTCCCCTTAATCATTATTAAAAGTTTTAATCAGAACTTGATTTATTCTGGTGGGGTTCTGCTCCTGAACCTTGTAGAGAAAGATCTCTGTTATCCTTCCCATGTGCATCAGGAAAGGGAGAGGGTATAATAGGATATTTATGCTGACAGTTCTGCTTACAGCTTATTCTGCCCACAGGGTTCTTCTTAGTGTCATGTCAATTAGCACAATTCTTGGCTGCCTTTTTAAACCTCAGACTGTTTTCATAGGCTTGGTAACAGTGAATTGAAAAGTCACCCACAAAATAAGTCTTCAAGAAAGTTAATATTGTTGGCTTCACAGCATCAACTGAACTAAACAAGAATTCTGTAAATATGGTTGGTTATTTATTCACAGAATCACGGACTATTCTGAGTTGGAAGGGACCCACAAGGATCATCGAGTCCAACTCTCAAGTCAATGGCCCACACAGGGGATTGAACCCATGACCTTGGCATTATTACAACTAAGTTTCCATTTATTGTTATTTATTGTAAGTGGCTATTAAATTCCTAGTTTCTTAGACAATTTGGCCTTTGATTTCTCTGATGATTGCAGTACAATTACAGGAGGAATTGCTTATTTCAGCAAGGAAAAGCTAGATTATGTCCTGAGGTCATTCTATATATTAAAGTACTGAAAATAAAGTGTTAGAAAATCAAAGTGAATCCACAGAGTTGATCCCTAAATTTGTAAAGATTCACAAGCTGCTGACATCCAGGTACCCTAAGTCTTATTGTAAAGGCATCTGAATGCATGCTATAATCCCTGTACAGGGGGTGTGCACTATACCACCCTCTGCTAGTTTTGGCTGGGATAGACACACATTCTCATGAAGAAGCTTCCTGGAGAGCTTTACAAATAATGTCATGAACAATAGGGCAGTTGATCTTGGAAATAATGGTCTTGGCTCAAGGGAAGTCAGTATATGTCTTTCCAGTTGCTGCTTTTCAGTCTTGAAAATTGGCTCACATCATTTTTAGTTTTGTCTCAAATTCAGCTTAGCTCTCTTAGATTGTACTGAACAGATTAGCCCAATTAAGCATAAAGAAGCACAAATAATTTTTTGTGTGTGTGTCTCTGGCAACCTGAAAGTATTTACAGAAGTGTAAATAAGGTAAAAAGAAATTACATTCATGGGTTACATGATTATAAAATTTACATGAGAAGATTGGCTCAGAATGTAATGGGGAAAATTATCTAATGAGAGAGAGAAACAACACAGTGAATGCATTTCTATAATGTGTGAAGAGTGACTGAGAAAGTTATTGAGGAAATGCATAGGTCAGCCAATTTCTGCTCATAGATGGGTTCTGCCTCTTTTAGACTAAGCAGATTTTTTTTTTCATTTTATGCTAGAAATAACTACCTTTTCCACCTATTAGCAAAGCTCAAACTATCTTCTTTATGTATTCTTCCAAACATGTTCCTGTGACATATGAACACATATTAAAAGTGTTAATAAAAAAACCCGAAACTTGCAGACTTGCCATTGTATCGAATTTCCAGAACTTAGGGCAATGCTATATGGCCTCTGTCCAATGTTTCTAATGTGGGAGAGCATTAAAAAGGAGAGAGGTTAGGGAAATAAATACTTGAACCACAAAATGGCCACCAGTGCTCCAAATAAGTTATATGCCCCAGATAAAACTCCAGTACAAAACACAGTAAACCTCTACTTTTTCTTCAGGGTCCAGGATTATCTGCCAGCCACCAGTATAGTGAAACTCAGTGATACCTGCAGACAGTGAGCTCTGGGAGGCAGATCAATACTATTCCACTCTTAGGGCATAAAACACAATCCTACTCTTCCAGTAAGCTTCTTTAAAGTGACACAATAATTTCTAAAGCAAGTTGCCCATGAGCCAGCAGTGTGTCCTTGTGGCCAAGAAGGCCGGTGGTATCCTCCATGCCAACGGGTCAAGGGAGTGAATCCTTCCTCTCTTCTCAGCCCTAGTGAGGCCACATCTGGAGTGTCCAGTTCTGGGCTCCTCAGTACAAGAGAGACATGGAGCTCCTGAAGCAGGTCCAGCAGAGCGCAACAAAGATGATTAAAGGACTGAAGCATCTCCCTTACGAGGAAAGGCTGAGGGAGTTGGGCCTGTTCAGCCTCAAGAAGATTCAACTGAGAGGCAACATTATCAAAGTCTGTAAGTATGTGAAGGGAGAGCAACAAGAGGATCAATCAGGCTCTTCTCAGTGGTGCCAAGCAATAGGACAAGAGGCAATGGGCAGGACCTGATACATGGGAAGTCCCACATGAACATGGAGAAGAATTTCTTTGCTATGCAGGTGACTGTGCACTGAAACAGGTTGTCCAGAGAGTGTGTGGAGTCTCCCTCAGTGAAGATATTTGAGAACTGACTGGACACAATCCTTTGCCATGTGCTCTGGGATGACCCTGCCTGAGCAGGGAGGTTGGACCAGATGCCCCTTCCAACGTGACCCATTCTGTGACTCTGTCCTTAGTCTGAAAACATAGGCACTAAGGTGTGAGATATGTTCCCACTAACAGAGAAGGGACACAAGGCATAAAAACATCTTTAGTATAATTTTCACTTGATTTTTATTATTAGCAGTTACATTCTATTATTCTGATGTAATAGTCAAATAAATACTGTGAGTTTATGGTTAATTTTCTTTAAGGCTGTTTGAGCAGATACCAAGTCAGGTGTGCTCTATCCCACTGCAGTTGTCCATCCAAGTAGTCATTGCCACTCTTTGTATCCACAATCCTTAGTGATGTTAACCTGGTGAAGTTATAAATACATTGACTTTTTTGGGTTATCACTGTAAGTCTGTTATTACTTGGGTTAAAACACACTGATATGGTGAACCTGTCATGATTTCTGACTGAATTTCACTGTGAGTAAAGCATCCTTACTGATTTTTGGAGTGAATTATCACTGTTCTATTGATAAAAATCCTTTGCATTTTAAAAAAGACAGTTAAAATTTAATTAATAACATGATTTAAAATACTGCTTAATTCTTAATAAAAACCTGAAATATTTTTTTGTGATTAAAACAGAAGTAATGTCTTAGATTATATTAAAGAATAGCTTGAATACGAACGAATAGCTTGAACTATCACCTCTCCAATCCTCCACAATTTTTAAAAAATTACTAAATTATTTTAAGTTGTTTCATCTAGGTTAGGGACTTTACTAAATTTATTTCCAGTTTGGTTTGGGGTTTTTTGTTTTGTTGTTGTTTTGTTGTTGTTGTTGTTGTTCTTTTTAATAACAATTGAGGAGGAAAAACATTTAAGTGATAGAGGACCAAGCCTTATTTTTTTCAATTCAGTGCTGAAATTTTCAAATCAACAGTATTTTTTTAAATTAAAAATGTATATGTATTAAACAGCAATGATAGTCACCTCTAACACAACATAAGCATGTACAGGTGCTACACACTGGATTGCTATTACAGTGATCTCTAGCTTTCTATTAAAGACTGAGTGTTCATCCTTCCAGATGTCACTGAGGCCAACAGAAACTAAGCCCAGTGTTGCTGCAATGATAAATGTTCCTAGCAATGTTCAGTAAAGCATGCAGAGTCCCATATGACACTACTGTTCATTGTAACTCATAGCATTACACTTTGTAATGATAGTCTTAACTTGTTTTTCCTCCTTCAGTAGCATCATCTCAGCCTTTAGTTTCTGCTTGTTTGCCTCACTTCTCCTATTTATTTTTCTTTTCCTCAGTAATTCTTATGCCATTAAGACTTTTTTTCCCCAGTGCATCTGATTTTTCCCTCTTTGCAGGTTTTAACTTCTGTGTATCCCACACATTCAGTTCCCCTGTCGCACTTCACTCTTGGTGTCTCACTTCATAAGCAGCTCAAGATAAAAGGCCTAAAATGTAACTTTCTCTACAGAAACTGGAGTTTTAAGAGACGCAAGCAGGAATGTGTCTATATCCACGACTCTATGATGTCAGTCACAGACAAGTCCAGAAGGGGAACTGTGTCATTCCTCCCAGCTCCTGAATTGAGTTGCCTCTTTCCAGCACCCTTAATATTTCCACACATCGAGGCCATTTCTGGCAATGGCAGTACTCAGTAAGGCAAGTAATAGGGCCTCCGTCTCGATTGTTCAGTAGCCCGGTAGCTAGCACACTGCTCTGGGAGCTAGGAGTTGTGAGTGTCTAATAGACAGACCTTAAGTGAGCTTATTGCCTCCGAAACTGCCTGTTATCAGCTACCCCCTAAGGCCAGGCAGTGATCAGTGCTGAAGATCCCCCCTCCTGCATGAGCATAACAACGCCTTCCCAGTCAGGCTGAGGTACCTGTCTCCAGGGGTGCAGGTAGGCACGTAAGCCCAGGGGAGATGCAGAGGCCCCATTCCTTACTTGCCCATGGGCTGTGCTCCCTTTACAACCATTCTAAATAAGCTTCCCAAGAGCTTTACTGCTCGCATTCACTGTGAAGGAACCTGGATGGCTATGCTAAGCTCAGGAAATAGCTGCATTTATTGCCCTGGGATGGCATGTAAGCACTGCTTCTGGTTCACACTTGGTCCCAGAAGATGGTAGTATTACTGGTCATTAACCACAGCTGAATTTCTTACATGGCAAATTTCTCCATTTCTGAGCAAATACATGGTTAAAAAGCCTTAAAACAAAAAGACCAACTCTGTTCCCTACATCCAGATTGCAATTTCTTAATAGCAGATAGTCACGGCAGAAAGTAATCAACCTATAAATTACTTACCTTGCTAAAAATAATCCACTTAGTCAATTTTCTGCAATAGTAAATATGATTCACTGTGTCACCATCTGTTACCAGGTACTGATGCTTTCCTGCTGCCATTACAGACAGCCTGTGCCTGATCTTAACTAAGAGTTTGTAACCCCAAATTAAAAGGAGTTGTCAAGAACTACTGAATTGATAGGGTGGGAAGCATTCAGCACCTTGGAAGATTATCTCTTAGAAACTGAGGACTAATTCCATCATTAAACCACATCTCATTTATACTACAAGCTGTGGGGTATTGTTTTGATGTCTGACCAAACTCTAAGTGAGAGGCTGAAAAAGAGGAAATATTAGCACATGCAGACTTTCGTGCTGCTGCAGCTGTACTCTTTCCTTTACCCAAGCAAAGTCATAGTGTTTGCTCAGCTACTGCTACACAACCATGCTTAACTTCACAGATATAATTAGATTTGTTCCCTTCAGAAGACTGGAACCTGGAGTTAATGCAATATTCAGTCACTCTTCTTAAACCAAGGCACTCTTTATTCTTATAGAACTAAACATTAAAGAAAGTGACATTTGCAATCATTAATGAGCATATGCAACTGTCTCATCTAACTCTTAGCAAAAGCATCACAAGCTTGTATATGACAGCCTAACTTTCAGACTCCGTACGGGTGTCTTCCTTAGTCACTTTCCCACAGCCTCCTGTCCAATTCCACTATGGCAAAGAAAGAGTTATTGTCTTTTCACTGCTTACAGTCCATCTTTGATGGCTGTTTCTCATCTGGTAAAACAGTTGTGTAATCTGTCAGGAGCAAGAGTAGGTTTTGTTCCTTTGTAAATAATAGTTCTGACATTGTATTTAATATTACAATCATACAAAGGAGTGCACTACATTACAATATCTTAATTTCTCACAGACACAGTTCTCAGTGGACCTTTATGAGGCAGCAACCTTTAGTTGCTAAATAAACTTGACTGCATCTAATTAAATTTTGGAGGTTTTATTCAAAGTCCTTATCATCATGGGTTACAACTACTTTGAGGAATGGTGGAAAAAAGGAAATCTATGTTTACATTAGAATCATAGAATCATAGAATCGATTGGGTTGGAAAAGACCTCCAAGATCATCGAGTCCAACCCTTGGTCCAACTCTAGTCCATTTACTAGATCACGGCACTCAGCGACACATCCAATTTGCATTTAAAAATCTCTAGGGATGGTGAATCCACCACCTCTCTGGGCAGCCCATTCCAATGCCTGATTACTCTCTGTGTAAAGAATTTTTTTCTGATCTCCAACTTAAATTTCCCCTGGCAGAGCTTAAGCCCGTGCCCGCTTGTCCTATTGCTGAGTGCCTGGGAGAAGAGACCAGCCCCCACCTGGCTAGAACTTCCCTTCAGGTAGTTCTAGACAGTGATGAGGTCACCTCTGAGCCTCCTCTTCTCCAGGCTAAACAACCCCAGCTCCCTCAGCATCTCCCCATGGGGCTCGTGCTCCAGTCCCTTCACCAGCCTTGTTGCTCTTCTCTGGACTTGTTCCAGCAGCTCAATATCTTTTCTGAACTGAGGGGCCCAGAACTGAACACAGTACTCAAGGTGTGGCCTCACCAATGCAGAGTACAGGGGAAGGATCACTTCCCTGGTCCTGCTGGCCATGCTATTTTTGATACAGGACAGGATCCCATTGGCCTTCTTGGCCACCTGGGCACACTGTTGGCTCATGTTGAGCTTCCTGTCAATTAGTACCCCCAGGTCCCTTTCTGCCCGGCTGCTCTCCAGCCACTCTGTGCCCAGCCTGTAGCACTGCAGGGGGTTGTTGTGGAAAAAGTGCAGGACTCGGCACTTGGCCTTATTGAACTTCATCCCATTGGAATCAGCCCATCTCTCAAGTCTATCCAGATCCCTCTGCAGAGCCCTCCTGCCTTCCAGCAGGTCGACACTCCCTCCCAACTTAGTGTCATCAGCAAATTTGCTGATGATGGACTCAATCCCCTCATCTAAATCATCAATAAAGATGTTAAACAGGACTGGACCCAACACAGACCCCTGGGGAACACCACTGGTGACCGGCCGTCAGCTGGATGCAGCTCCATTCACCAGCACTCTCTGGGCCTGACCCTCCAGCCAGCTCCTAATCCAGGAGAGGGTACACTTGTCCAAGCCATGGGCTACCAACTTTTCCCGGAGATAGTGGGAAAGGCCTTGCTGAAGTCCAGATAGACCACATCCACAGCCTTCCCCTCATCCACCAGGTGGGACACTTAATCATAAAAATAGATCAGGTTGGTCAGACAGGACCTGCCCCTCCTAAACCCATGCTGGCTGGATCTAATCCCTTGTCCACCCTGAAGGTGCTGTGTGATTGCCCTCAGGATGAACTGCTCCATAACCCTGCCAGGCACGGAGGTCAGGCTGACAGGCCTGTAGTTGCCAGGGTCCTGCTTGCAGCCCTTTTTGTGGATTGGGGTGACATTCGCCAACCTCCAATCATCTGGGACCACCCCAGAGAGCCAGGACTGTTGGAAGATGATGGAGAGCGGTTTGGCAAGCTCTTCTGCCAGCTCCTTCATCACCCTGGGATGGATCCCATCTGGTCCCATAGACTTGTTAGGATCCAGCTGGCTCAGTAAGTCACTAACTATATCCTCCTGGAATACAGGGGGGCTATTCAGCTCCCTCTCCCTGTCTACCACCTCCAGAGGCCAGTTGTCTTGAGGGCCACCTGTCCTACTGGTAAAAACTGAGGCAAAGTAGGTGTTAAGTACCTCAGACTTCTCCTCATCTTCCTTAACTATATTTCCCTCCAAGTCCAATGGAGATTGGAGGTTTTCCTTGCCCCTCCTTTTGTTATTAATGTATTTATAAAAGGACTTTTTGTTATCCCTAACTGAAATAGCCAAATTTACTTCAAATTCCACTTTTCTTTCCCTAATTTTTTTCCTGCATGACCTAGCTCTATCTGTAAATTCTTCATAAGTAGCCAGCCCTTTATTCCATAGTCTGTAAACTTTCTTTTTATCCCTGATTTCTTGCAGAATCTCCCTATGTAACCAAGCTGGCCGTCTTCCCCTCCAGCTGGCCTTTCAGCACACTGGTATAGCCTGTTGTTGTGCACTCAAAATTTCCTTCTTAAAACATGTCCAATCCTCTTGGACCCCCTTGCCTTTAAGGGTTGTTTCCCAGGGTATGCTCTGAATCAGTTCTTTGAATAGGCCAAAATCTGCTCTCCGGAAGTCCAAGGTAGAGGTTTTAATGGTGGCTCTCCTTACATCCCTGAGGACTGAAAATTCTATTATTTCATGGTCACTATGCCCCAGGTGGCCTCCAACCACTATATCATCTACCAGCCCCTCCCTGTTTGTAAACAGTAGGTCTAGCAGGGCCTTCCCCCTGGTAGGCTCATTTACCAGTTGATGAAGGAAATTGTCCTCTATACACTCCAGGAACCTCCTTGACTGCCTCTTCTCTGCAGTATGAAGCTCCCAGCAGATATCTGGCAGGTTAAAGTCACCCACAAGAACAAGGGCTGGAGATTTTGAGACATCTGCCAGCTGCTTGTAGAACAATTCATCTCCTTCATCATCCTGGTTGGGTGGTCTGTAACAGACACCCACAAGGGTGTCAGCCTTGTTGGCCTTCCCCCTGATTCTGGTCCACAGGCACTCAACCTTGTCACTGCTGACCTCAACTTCAACAGAGTCAAGAGACTCTCTAACATATAAAGCCACCCCTCCACCTCTCCTTCCCTGCCTGTCTTTTCTGAAGAGCTTGTAGCCCCCCATAGCAGCACTCCAGTCATGTGAGTCATCCCACCACGTTTCTGTGACAGCAACTATGTCATAGTTTTCCTGCTGCACTATGGCTTCCAGCTCCTCTTGTTTGTTTCCTATACTGCGTGCATTGGTGTAGATGCACTTCAGCTGGGCCATTGATTTCATTCTCAACTCAGGCTCTACGCCCTTAGGCCTGTCTCTGGAGAGCCCAGTTGCCGTCCCTTCCCCCTTCAAACCTAGTTTAAAGCTCTCCTAACCAACCCTGCCAACTTATGGGCTACAGTTCTTTTGCCTTTCCTAGACAAATGAAGCCCATCTGCTTTGACGAGACTGGGCAACACGGAGTTTGACCCATGATCAAAAACCCCAAAATTCTGACGATAGCACCATCCCCTAAGCAACCTATTGGTAAGCTGGGCTTTTCTAAACCTCTCCTCATTCATCCCAGCTAGCACAGGAACTGAGGCAATTACTACCTGTGCTCCTGTCCCCTGAAGAGATGGGGTCAGTGCCTTGAAATCTTTTTTAATTACCCTGGTACTCCTTTTATTAATGTCATCACTTCCAACCTGGACAACCAGCAGTGGGTAATAGTCTGAGGGCTGGATAAGTTTAGGAAGTCTTTTGGTAATATCCCTCACCCTGGCCCCAGGAAGGCAGCAAACTTCCCTGTGGGATGGGTCTGGCCGACATATACGGCCCTCAGTTCCCCTCAGAAGGGAGTCACCAATTACAACAACCCTTCTCGTTTTCCTCTTACCTGTAGTTGTAACCCGTCCAGTAGACTGGGGGTAACCAGAAGACCTTGTAGATCGATCTTCGTCCTGACTGTCCTCCAACAGACTGTCTGAGTCCAGGGCCATATACCTGTTTTTTAAGGGCACCCTGGCAGGTGAAAGGGGTCGAGAGGGGTTGTTTTTGCCTCTATGACCAGGCACCTGTTTCCATTCGTCCCCATCCTATGGTCTGTTCTGTCTGCCTGATGGCAGGAGGGGCTGGGCTTTACCACCTCCTGCTGGGCTTCCTTAGGAGTGGAAAGGGTGTGACTCCACCAGTCAATTTCCCTTTCACTCTCCCTTATGTTTCTGAGCCTGTCCACCTCTTCCTTTAGCTCTGCCACCAGACCCAGCAAATCGTTCACCTGCTCACATCGTATGCAGGTGCTTCTCACACTGTCCTCTGGTAGTAAGTCCAGGCTCAAACAGTCTATGCAGCCAGAGGCCTGAGTGGCTGCATCCTTTTTAGAGGGTTCTGTCTGTATTGACACCCCTCTACTGATAACAGGAGCAATAGCTTTCATTTTTTTGGAGGCATGACTGCCTTGAGCTGTGGGGAAAGGTAGAAAAGAGAAACAAACAAACAAACAAAAAAGCCGCAAAAATACCTTGGCTTATGCCCTGCCTGTTCGAACTGCTGTGCAAACTGCCATGCCACACCCTCACTGCTGTGCCACGCCCCTGTTTGCCCGCTGCTGTTCGCTCCGCTCCAGGTCGCTTGTGCTCCCTAGAGATGTTTTTAAAGCCTTCTCACTCTCCTGCTAACGAGCAAGCCATACCTCCAACTCCCCTCTGGGTCATCTGCTGATAGCTGAAGAAGCAGCAAACAAAGCCCGGCAGGAAAACCATTAAAGCATTTTATCTTCTCCTGCAGAGGGATCTCTCAAAATACAAGGAGGGTTACATGCAGAACTATTTAAAAACACAGATGCACACATTTTTAAAACTTACACACACATCTAAAGTATCTAACAACACAGTGCTAGAGCTAAATATTAACTAATATATATTTCATAAAATTGTTGCATCCGAACGGTCTTTATCTATCTTATTTCAACTTTATTAAAAGAGCTCTTCATATGCATTTCTCCGCGAAGTTCAGCAGGTTTCTTCTCTCACTGTGCCATAAGCCCAAGGTCGCTTAACAGATTCCACTGTTATCTCAGAAGCTCCCACCCGGGAATCTGCCCCTGATAACTTGTATGTTCTCCAACAGCACTGTGTGGGGTTTTGCTTATTTCTGTAGCTGCTAGGAAACACAGCCAGTATTCATTCCACTGAACGTATCTTTAGGTGGTTATCCAGATAGTTTGTTTGCAAGCCATGTTCATGAAAGCCACAACTTAACCCATTCCCTGATTTCCCCATTATCTTAACTCTGAGGTACAGTATGAGCCTACAGTATCCACAATGCAGAAGTCACTCCTAAGCTAAGTAACACCATAATCTAAACTAGTAAAAATGTTCAGTCTCTGCTATATCCCAAACAGACTGGGACAATTAAAAAATCTTAGGCAAAAAGTCTGTGAAGTAATAAATCAAAACCACTGAAGAATTTGGAGAAAGATATTCCATTCCCTCCCATACTATTCGGCACCTTGTAGAAAATCATGCTTATTACATATCAACTATATGTCTTTACATTTAAAACTGTGTGCTAACTTCAGACAGCTTTTCAATAGATAACCAGCTTCAGATGTCCAGTGGTGAGATTCCTGGCTGTCTACAAGATAGCAAATGAGTGAAACAGAAGAACTGGCAATGAAATAAAACCTGAGAGCCCTTCGGAATGTATCTATCAATTCCAAAAGAAAGTGTGCAATATATTCTAAACAAAAAGATCTCTCAGGTAAATCTGTAAGATAGCAGGGGAAAGGGAACAAGCGGACAAAAAAGTAGAGGAGATCACGTCAGTATTTTTGCTTCTTATTACAAAAAATATTCATGGGTATTAACAATTAATAATGAAGACTTTGCCTTTGCAAATCACATCTAAGCTTTCAGTATGAGTATTACCACTGATGTGAGCAAGACAAGTTATGAAGTAAATTATTTTCAATGTTTTTCAATGTAAAGTTTTTCAATGTCTTTGTTGTGCCACATTTGTACTTGTTTTTTAAAAACTGTAACATTGCATGCAGCATTTTTTAAAAAATGGCATTTTCTGTATATCCAGTGAATCTGAAAGAGATATTAGGAAGAAATTGTTTACTGTGAGGATAGTGAGGCACTGGAATAGGTTGCCCAGAGAAGTGTGGATGCCCCATCCCAGGAAGTGTTCAAGGTCAGGTTGAAAGGGGATCCGAGCAATCTGGTCTAGTAAAAGGTGTCCTGCCCATGGCTAGGGGAGTTGTGGCTACATGATCTTTAATGTCTCTTCCAACCCAAACCATTCTGTGATTCTATGGTATGACCATTAATGAAGCAATGCCTATAGGAGTGCATGGGTTGAGCATTCACAGTACTATCTGCCTTCCTGTAGCAATGCATTCTCAATACATGGCTTGGAGAATGTCATGTCAGAAATGGGCTGATGAAGAAAGTACACCAGCCACTGAGAATGCTTTAACAACTGATGTTTTTAATGTGGTTTGAATGTATTAAATGTATTAAATTGTGTTGTCATTGCTTTTTCTTCCCATAACCCCCTGCCAGGCCAGGGGGCTGGGAGAAAGACTGTGACCTCATGTTACCTGAAACCCTCTCCCACTGAATGTAAATCCCCTTACTCCTATTGGCCCAAAGCCAGACTCCCCTGCTTGTCCCTTATTGGTGAGTTTGTATCCCTCCAAAGTCCATATAAACCTGAACCCCTGATTAAACTTCCTCTTTGTTCCTGCCTTCGCCGGTGGTCCCTGTGTGTCCTTTCTGGGGGGCTCTCAGAGACCACATGGTTGGGGTAAGCAGAGAGCACACATTTCTCCTAGGTTAATGGATTGATAATCCAGGACCAGGAGATTCCATATCATTGCAGATTCCTTCAGCACATAACGAGGCTACAAGAAACCAACCCTCATACCTTCCCTGTTATTTCCCTGATACACAAAGCATGTTATATTCTAAAAGTAAAATAAAGATGTCGTTTTATAGGCAGTTCCTCTACCTTAGCCCAGAGGAATCTCACATTCATTCAAAACCACAACAGTATTGAAGAAAAACATGCACAAAAAAGTTTCTGGATTAAGTGTCTGTTTCAAATCTTCTATGTGACCTTTTTTCCTTTCCTCTTCTTCCTCAATTCTGCCTTGATTTTGACTCTGAAATGAGATCTAGGCTGCCAGCAGTGAAGTAACCCATTTTACAATTTCTGTTGGAACTTCATCTGTTTTGGTTGTACTTTGCCTTTATTTTGTCCTAACACACATAAGCACTAATTAAATGTATTATAAAATGTAGATGCACTGTCTTCTGACAGATAAGGTTGTTTTACAAAGCTTACAGTGTGTTTTAACTAAAGTGTACTATGAAACCAATTTCTTTCAACATTCACAACATAAAGTATATACTTTTGTAAAGAAACTAACTCAATTATACAACTAACCTTGCACTGGGGGAATAGTACAGAAAAACAGCCACAGCTAGGTCACTATTAATGATTTTTAGGTGTAAACTTCAGTTAAATTATATTTTTATATAGCATTTTGTGTTTTATGTTCTCCTTTTTATCTTTCAAAACTTGAAAACCATAAGGCTAACATGTAAATTTTCAAAATATTTTGAGGGTGAAATTTCCTGTAAAAAAGTCAGTTGCTAGTGTGTCAGCAAACTTCTTTATACATTTGCATTCCCCTGAATCAATTATTAATATGCTAATAATTGTCTTTATTTCAGTTTTATAGATATGGTCTACAAGGTTTGATGTGCAAAACAGTGATAAAATGTTATATAAGGAGATTTACCCTAGTTTTCGTTATGCAGCTACAGACAGTTCTTTACTATCAACTTCCTTCCTTCCTTCCTTCCTTCCTTCCTTCCTTCCTTCCTTCCTTCCTTCCTTCCTTCCTTCCTTCCTTCCTTCCTTCCTTCCTTCCTTCCTTCCTTCCTTCCTTCCTTCCTTCCTTCCTTCCTTCCTTCCTTCCTTCCTTCCTTCCTTCCTTCCTTCCTTCCTTCCTTCCTTCCTTCCTTCCTTCCTTCCTTCCTTCCTTCCTTCCTTCCTTCCTTCCTTCCTTCCTTCCTTCGCAGGCTTTGTTTGCTGCTCCTTCAGTTATCAGCAGGTGACTCAGAGGGGACTTGGAGGCGGGGCTTGCTCATTAGCAGGAGAGTGAGAAGGCTTTAAAAACATCTCTAGGGAGCGCAAGCGACCTGGAGCACAGCGAACAGGAGCGGGCAAACAGGGGCATGGCACGGCAGTTTGCACAGCAGTTCGCACAGGCAGGGCAGAAGCCTAGGTATTTCTCCAGCCTTTTCTTTTTTTTTTTTTTTTCTCCTCTGTTCGTTTGTTTCTGTGTCTCTTTCTACCTTTCCCCACAGCTCAAGGCAGTCATGCTTCCCAGAAAAATGAAAGCTGTTGCTCCTGTTACCAGTAGAGGGGAGTCAATACAGACAGAACCCTCTAAAAATGATGCAGCCACTCAGACCTGCGGCTGCATAGACTGTCTGAGCCTGGACCTACTACCAGAGGACAGTGTGAGAAGCACCTGCATACGATGTGAGCAGGTGAACGATTTGCTGGGTCTGGTGGCAGAGCTAAAGGAAGAGGTGGATAGGCTCAGAAACATAAGGGAGAGTGAAAGGGAAATTGACTGGTGGAGTCACACCCTTTCCACTCCTAAGGAAGCCCAGCAGGAGGTGGTGAAGCCCAGCCCCTCCTGCCATCAGGCAGACAGAACAGACCATAGGGATGGGGACGAATGGAAACAGGTGCCTGGTCATAGAGGCAAAAACAACCCCTCTCGACCCCTTTCACCTGCCAGAGTGCCCTTAAAAAACAGGTATATGGCCCTGGACTCGGACAGTCTGTTGGAGGACAGTCAGGAGGAGGATCTGTCTACAAGGTCTTCTGGTTACCCCCAGTCTACTGGACGGATTACAACTACAGGTAAGAGGAAAACGAGAAGGGTTGTTGTAATCGGTGACTCCCTTCTGAGGGGAACTGAGGGCCCTATATGTCAGCCAGACCCATCCCACAGGGAAGTTTGCTGCCTTCCTGGGGCCAGGGTGAGGGATATTACCAAAAGACTTCCTAAACTTATCCAGCCCTCAGACTATTACCCACTGCTGGTTGTCCAGGTTGGAAGTGATGACATTAATAAAAGGAGTACCAGGGTAATTAGAAAAGATTTCAAGGCACTGACCCCATCTCTTCAGGGGACAGGAGCACAGGTAGTAATTGCCTCAGTTCCTGTGCTAGCTGGGATGAATGAGGAGAGGTTTAGAAAAGCCCAGCTTACCAATAGGTTGCTTAGGGGATGGTGCTATCGTCAGAATTTTGGGGTTTTTGATCATGGGTCAAACTCCGTGTTGCCCAGTCTCGTCAAAGCAGATGGGCTTCATTTGTCTAGGAAGGGCAAAAGAACTGTAGCCCATAAGTTGGCAGGGTTAGTTAGGAGGGCTTTAAACTAGGTTTGAAGGGGGAAGGGACGGCAACTGGGCTCTCCAGAGATAAGCCTAAGGGCGTAGAGCCTGAGTTGAGAATGAAATCAATGGCCCAGCTGAAGTGCATCTACACCAATGCACGCAGTATAGGAAACAAACAAGAGGAGCTGGAAGCCATAGTGCAGCAGGAAAACTATGACATAGTTGCTGTCACAGAAACGTGGTGGGATGACTCACATGACTGGAGTGCTGCTATGGGGGGCTATAAGCTCTTCAGAAAAGACAGGCAGGGAAGGAGAGGTGGAGGGGTGGCTTTATATGTTAGAGAGTCTCTTGACTCTGTTGAAGTTGAGGTCAGCAGTGACAAGGTTGAGTGCCTGTGGGCCAGAATCAGGGGGAAGGCCAACAAGGCTGACACCCTTGTGGGTGCCTGTTACAGACCGCCCAACCAGGATGATGAAGGGGATGAATTATTCTACAAGCAGCTGGCAGATATCTGAAAATCTGCAGCCCTTGTTCTTGTGGGTGACTTTAACCTGCCAGATATCTGCTGGGAGCTTCATACTGCAGAGAAGAGGCAGTCAAGGAGGTTCCTGGAGTGTATAGAGGACAATTTCCTTCATCAACTGGTAAATGAGCCTACCAGGGGGAAGGCCCTGTGAGACCTACTGTTTACAGAGAGGGGCTGGTAGATGATGTAGTGGTTGGAGGCCGCCTGGGGCATAGTGACCATGAAATAATAGAATTTTCAATACTCAGGGATGTAAGGAGAGCCACCATTAAAACCTCTACCTTGGACTTCCGGAGAGCAGATTTTGGCCTATTCAAAGAACTGATTCAGAGCATACCCTGGGAAACAACCCTTAAAGGCAAGGGGGTCCAGGAGGATTGGACATGTTTTAAGAGGGAGATTTTGAATGCACAGCAACAGGCTGTCCCAGTGTGCCGAAAGGCCAGCTGGAGGGGAAGACGGCCAGCTTGGTTACATAGGGAGATTCTGCAAGAAATCAGGGATAAAAAGAAAGTTTACAAACTATGGAAAAAAGGGCTGGCTACTTACGAAGAATTTACAGATAGAGCTAGGTCATGCAGGAAAAAAATTAGGGAAAGAAAAGTGGAATTTGAAGTAAATTTGGCTATTTCAGTTAGGGATAAAAAAAAAATTCCTTTTATAAATACATTAATAACAAAAGGAGGGGCAAGGAAAACCTACCTTCTCTGTTGGACTTGGAGGGAAATATAGTTAAGGAAGATGAGGAGAAGTCTGAGGTACTTAACACCTACTTTGCCTCAGTTTTTACCAGTAAGACAGGTGGCCCTCAACACAACTGGCCTCCGGAGCTGGTAGAAAGGGAGAGGGAGCTGAATAGCCCCCCTGTATTCCAGGAGGAAATAGTGACCGACTTACTGAGCCAGCTGGATCCTAACAAGTCTATGGGACCAGATGGGATCCATCCCAGGGTGATGAAGGAGCTGGCAGAAGAGCTTGCCAAACCGCTCTCCATCATCTTCCAACAGTCCTGGCTCTCTGGGGAGATCCCAGATGATTGGAGGTTGGCGAATGTCACCCCAATCCACAAAAAGGGCTGCAAGCAGGACCCTGGCAACTACAGGCCTGTCAGCCTGACCTCCGTGCCTGGCAGGGTTCTGGAGCAGTTCATCCTGAGGGCAATCAGACAGCACCTTCAGGGTGGACAAGGGATTAGACCCAGCCAGCATGGGTTTAGGAGGGACAGGTCCTGCCTGACCAACCTGATCTCTTTCTACGATCAGGTGACCCACCTGGTGGATGAGGGGAAGGCTGTGGATGTGGTCTATCTGGACTTCAGCAAGGCCTTTGATACTGTCTCCCATAATATACTCCTGAAAAAGCTGGTAGCCTATGGTCTGGACAAGTGTACCCTCTCCTGGATTAAGAGCTGGCTGGAAGGTCGGGCCCAGAGAGTGCTGGTGAACGGAGCTGTATCCAGCTGGCGGCTGGTCACCAGTGGTGTTCCCCAGGGGTCTGTATTGGGTCCTGTCCTGTTTAACATCTTTATTGATGATTTAGATGAGGGGATTGAGTCCATCATCAGCAAATTTGCTGATGACACCAAGTTGGGAGGGAGTGTCCACCTGCTGGAAGACAGGAGGGCTCTGCAGAGGGATCTGGATAGACTTGAGAGATGGGCTGATTCCAATGGGATGAAGTTCAATAAGGCCAAGTGCCGAGTCCTGCACTTTGGCCACAACAACCCCCTGCAGTGCTACAGGCTGGGCACAGAGTGGCTGGAGAGCAGCCAGGCAGAAAGGGACCTTGGAGTAGTAATTGACAGGAAGCTCAACATGAGTCAACAGTGTGCCCAGGTGGCCAAGAAGGCCAATGGGATCCTGTCCTGTATCAAAAATAGCGTGGCCAGCAGGACCAGGGAAGTGATCCTTCCCCTGTACTCTGCATTGGTGAGGCCACACCTTGAGTACTGTGTTCAGTTCTGGGCCCCTCAGTTCAGAAAGGATATTGAGGTGCTGGAGCGGGTCCAGAGAAGAGCAACAAGGCTGGTGAAGGGACTGGAGCACAAGTCCTATGGGGAGAGGCTGAGGGAGCTGGGGTTGTTTAGCCTGGAGAAGAGGAGGCTCAGAGGTGACCTCATCACTGTCTAGAACTACCTGAAGGGAAGTTCTAGCCAGGTGGGGGCTGGTCTCTTCTCCCAGGCACTCAGCAATAGGACAAGGGGGCACGGGCTTAAGCTCTGCCAGGGGAAATTTAAGTTGGATATCAGAAAAAAAATTGTTTCCAGAGAGAGTAATCAGGCATTGGAATGGGCTGCCCGGAGAGGTGGTGGATTCACCATCCCTAGAGATTTTTAAACACAGATTGGACGTGGCGCTGGGTGCCATGATCTAGTAAATGGACTAGAGTTGGACCAAGGGTTGGACTCGATGATCTTGGAGGTCTTTTCCAACCCAATCGATTTTATGATTCTATGATTCTATGATTCTTGCTTTCTTTCCCTTTCTCTCTGTTTGTCTTATCTTCCCGCATAATTATCTGAATTCTGTAAACTACACAGATGTAGTTTTGGCACAATATTTCATACTGACAAGAGAAAGCTAAAAGAAAGTTACAGATGGATAGGCCTCTGAAATACTCAACTCTGATTTATGCGTTTCAGTAAACTCAGTCACAAGAGCAGAGGTGGGTAAGTAGTACGAAAAAATCTTCATGGAGACATTTACGAAGCCTCCCATTGCCCCTTATATAGTCGTACCCCTTATACTTGCTTGTTTTAGAAAATATTCTGCAATATTAATGTATTGGATGATGATAATGTGAAGACATAATGTGGCACCAGTATTACCATTTACACTGAGCCAGATTTTTTTTTGTTGCTTACATGGTCTAGAAAGACACAGTATTATGTAACATTATTGCAAAACCATAAATAAATAATAAAAAATATTATAGTGAATTACTTTCAAGCAATACAGTACTCGATAGCTAATCCCAGAAAGGTGTTAAAATAATGAAGTGATATATTTATCAAAATGGCAGGTCAATGGTCTTTGCCATTCTGAGTTCTGAACTGGGACTTCTGCTGTTGAATGAAAGGAAAAGCAAAATTATATTCGAGTTAAATCAAGCTAAACTTATTTTTGTCAGCTTTTCTGGAGACTGAAATAGACCAGAGAAGTTCTGGTTCATTTAATATAAAATTGATCTTTCATGCCTGAAACAAAAAGTTTCATTTTGGGACACTAATTTGAGGAAAAATAAGGAGTCATAAAACTGCATAAGAAACATCCTTTTATTCTGCAGCTTACAATGCCTGAGAAGACTTCATGTCAATGTCTCACATCATGGACTCTTGACGTTTAGTGAAGGATTTTATAGAAGGTAAAAAAACAAAGGCTCCCAACTCTAGAAAACTCTCCCAGCTCCCTGCTAGAATACTTGGCAGAAACCAGGTTTGGGTTTTTTCCTGCCTTGGAACAGAGAGGTAATGAACCTTCAGCTCCACTGTTTGAAAACACTCAGGAGGATCCCAGGCCCTTGCTCAGTGTTTTGGTTTAGACAAAGAATCAGCTTTACAAGCACAGAGCAAGAGCACTTGTCTGAGAGCTGTATATTTATGGCAGTCTGTTGAGAAGTGTAAAATCCGTCTCCTGAAGAGTAAGGAACTCAGTTCAGTTTTCCCATATCTGGAGTGAATGCACAAGCCACATAATTCAATGAAGGAGAAGATTCTGTTCTGCTGGGGAAAAGATAATCTATTCACACATTTAACCAGAATAAAAAATTCAGAATCTCCCTCGGAAGGCATTTATTTTACCAGATAAAAAGAGAAATTGTTCATATCCCACTCTGATAACTCTCCTAGGAAGGAATGAGTAAAAAGAATGTCCAGGGAAATGAGGCATAGTTGGAGCACCTCTGAAGTTTGGAAATCTTTTAACTTTCAGAAACTTTTTGATTGACATAGTCATTAGTGTTCTTTATGCCATAGTTCTTGAACTAGAACATCAAGGGGGTCAAAATATGATCAATGGAAATGGCTTTAAAATAGAAGATTTTTAAGTATACCCTCAAGCAAGTAAACAAACCCAAAAGAGGATAAAGAGATAAAAAAAATAAAAAATACCACCCAGATTAAACTTTGAATATGAATTTATGTCTGAACGTAAACAACAGCCACTGCAACATATAATACAAGGTAGTTCCTTTGTTCCCTGCCCCTCTTCATTTCCTAAAACCATGATGAAATTTCACAGATTCAGTTCAAGCTTCCCCAGTAATTCATATTCCATCTTTGCCTGTGTGTTTTAAGCCCCTTTGCTAGAGTATCATTTGAGCTTGTGCAAACCCGCAGTGAGCTGGTGCAGGAAATGAAACCAAAAAGCAGGTACACAGAAAAAGCAATTTTCCACACATCAGCTCTTAAAGTGGCTTTTTGCAAAAGTATACACTAAGCACCATGCTGATTCAAGGGAGGGACAGAACTACAGAAAACCACATCGATGAGTTGTAGCAATTCTGAGAAGTTTCCCAAGTCCACATGTCATCTTGCATACACTCATCACAGTCAAGTAGTCTACTTACCCCTTGTACAGGCAAAACCAAACATTTTTGGCTAAAACAATCTTCTACTGAAGTACAGAACATGTCAGTTTACATCAGAAGTCCTAAAAAATGGCATATGAGCTGTACTGCTGAAACACTTCATGTGAGGACAAAAGTGACTCATCATAAAGTGGAGGTTTGGAAACCAGGCCACCTAACATGATAAAACTGTCTCAGTTACTTCCCTACCACACAGGTGACCAGGATATCTCAAATCAGGAGATGGAGAGGCTGCCAAGTGGGTGAGGACACAAACTACCTAGGAAGAAATGCTCATCATGATACTCTAAACATCAATCTCCATATGTCAGATAGTCTGGGAACAGATCTGTGTTTCCCAGGTTATGAGGGCAACAGACAGAGTCTCAAGTCAAACTTCCTTGAGCCTGGAATAACAAAAGTCACTGTTTTACATAAATAGACACCTCCATTTTTGATCACATGAGCTTCTCGCCTCATGATACACAGAAGCAATCTTTACCAAGACCATCCCATCTGTCCTCCTACCCAGAGACAAGTGACAATACTATCCAATAAATTATTCTCAACCATTTGTGAGGAATATATTTCAGAAGGAATATTGCAGGAAGAAAGAGACATAGTTACTCTCCACACAAGCATTTGATCACAAGTTCAGAAACTAATTTTCTTTAGTAGCATATGGCCCATTAAATTCTTTCACATTTAAAAATTATGTATTGTCCTCTGGCAGTGTTACATTTTAAGAAAGTAATGTAGCATTTCTAATTCTTCTGGAATAAATGAGTGTGGAGACCTATATACTTGTATTCATTCTTTGTCCATTGCGGTATTCAGCTTCAGTTTTTAGTCAATTTATTCACATTATACTGAAATATTTTTAATGGTATTGGCATCAAACTTCACCCTGGAAGTGCAAAAAATAAAGCTTTTTATGTGGCTGTTTCCAGCTTTCTTTAATTATTCTGCATGTTTACTGTCTGATTTACATCCAGAAAAGCAAAACAGAAGTTTATGCTTCATAACTTCATGAAACAAAACATAAAAAGTATTTGGATGGGATTTGCTAAATCCCAGCTTGATATCTAATTGTCCCTAATATCATAGCAAATAACAGACATCTGAGAAAGTAACTCTGCTAGGTGTATACCACTGCCCTTTAATTGAATGCAATCAGAACTACTTAGTTAGTCATCTAAGGCCTTCTGTATTCATTAGTTTTGAAAGCTAAAAATTGCCTTTTGGCTGCACAGATTCTTTCTGTTCTAGGACTGCTCATCAGGTTGATTGGTGCAATCTTGTTTTGCTTGGAATCTTCTGAGAGATGAGGGTAGTTGAGGGCCCTCACATCATACCCTTTTTTTCCCTAAGCAATTGTGCTTTTATAGCAGAAGCTGGAGTTCTAGATCATTTCTTCCAAAAAATATTCCCCTTGTCTCCTCAACAGTGTGCTGATCACTGCTGCTTCTAATACCACATGACAAAAGTTGTTGCAACACTCAGAGCTGAGGATAGCTCTGAGGAGATAAGGCACCTATACACTACTCCCTCATTTGCTCTCTCTATAGCTGAAGGCAAATTGCCTGTCCTATTGATGTGCATGCCTATTTTCTGAAACCCATTTTCCCCTTCTGATGGAGTTGCAAGTGTCATGAGCTAACCAGAGCTTCTTTCTCTGCTGTGGGCTGGAGGTGTCCCCAGACTGCTTGTTTCTGCTGCCACTGCCTTTAGTTTCTTACACTGTTCCCGTTGTCTGCCAGGCTGTGAGCTTTGCAAGCAGTCGCACAGAAGACTTTAACTCCATTCTGCAGAGATTTCCTCCACTATTGGGAATGGGGTTGGGGGAGGGAAATAAAAAGCAATGACACTTTCTTTGAAAGGCATGAAGTTCATACAGCTGAAATATGCGGTAAAACAAGGGCATGGACAATGCGATTGCACAACTGCTAGGCTGGTAGAAAATACATTGGAGGAATTGTTGCAGAGAGAGCCTACAAATACCCATTTCAGCTACAGTCAAGGTCTGTTCTTTGAGATTAAGGAAGCAAAGTCCCCTACAGACACTGTATGGAGGACCAGATGGAGTCTGACTCTCTTCTGTTGGTGCCATAGTGTAACCTTGATGTTCTAGTTCAATAGCATTTCTTTGATAAGGTATATTATCTTTAAAAAAATTATTATATATCTCAATTTAAGGAAGCACCTGTGATAACTTCCTCTTTCTGCCCATATAGCTTCCAGATCACGTACATATCTTCCAAAAACTATGTTACTTTCTCATATGGATGAGAGATTTCCTTTTTCTGAATTAGATCATTACTACCCAGTATTATTTTCTGTATTGAGGAGAAGAAAAATCCCTCTGGGGTATCTGAAGAAACAGAAATATCACTAATTGTAATTTAAGCAAAACTAAGTAGGAGGGCTATTATCTTGTGGTTAATAAACAGCTATCACTATATCTAGACTGTATTCTACTGGGTTGTAATAAAAGCTCTACTTAATACTGAAGAAGGGCAGCATAATCAGATATAAACATTTTGACCCCTGATTTTGCCTCTGTAGTTTTATTAGCATTCTCTGATGCTTGTTCCAGAAATTCTCAGATCTATTATCATTCTGTTCGTCCCTAAAATACAGCCAATCATAGTAAATCAATAGTTTACTACCATTTAGTCTGTCACAGTAGCACAATATTTCTTCTCTGAAGTGTTTTCTCTGGTGAAAAAGAAGTTTTGACATTATGCTAGAGATCCTTTTAAAAAAACCACCCAAACTACCTTGTGATCTGAAAAGGCATTTAAATTTTTGCCATAAGAAAGTTTCTTTCACCTTCAATGAGGAAATCTATCCTCAAATGACCATAATGAATTGGTCAAATTTGATATAATCATGTTATTGACAGCTCCCAAAGGAAGTGATTGGGGATGAGTCTATTCAATGCATCTCTTTATCTTGATGTTTCAGTACTGATGTTACAGTCTCTGAATTGCATGAAGATTTTAAACATCATGAGTCATGAGAAAGGACTAGATATCTTCAAAAGCATCAGCCAGCCAAACTCCTTGGATTAGTTAATTTATTAACCTCTTCAAGTTTTCCCACTTTTGAATGATTCTGTTTATTTGCATGTTACTTACTGACACCTTCTTAAACTATTGAAAATCTTTCCTCCTGGAAATGTTTGATTTATTTTCAACACAGTGTTAAGAAATGCACTCAGTTATGGGACAATTCACATTGTGTGCAAGCTTCATTATATTTTCCAAAACCAAAATTCCATCTGCTTCAGTTTATATTTCTGCGTCTATACTTTCTTCTGTCATTTACCAAGGAGACTCAGAAAGGAAAAGTAATTTTTGAAAGAAACAAAGAGTACTGCAGCTAGAAGAAACTTTTTAAGAAGTCAGTGCCAAGCCTTAAAGAGGCACAAACTGATGACAGATTGCATGCATAAAAATATAGGGAAAATGCTGACTATTGCAAAATAGGAACAGTTCTTACTGAGGCTTAAAAGCAGTGGGTGAGCAAAATCGTACATAGAGGTGCTTTTTTACTTCAAGAATTGCTAAAACAGTAAAATTACAGATAAGATTATTTTACTTTCATTATATGTTGTTAACAAGATTTCACTGCTCTACTTCAGAAAAAAAGGACATAATTAAAGGAATAAAAACTACAATATTTCTCCTTGGACTTTTTTCTTTAGCTAAAATGAAATAGTAAAATCCTGGACTGTTATCAAAACTACACTTTTTTGAATGAGAATAAAAGAGGATGTTTAAAGACTGAACTATGTAAAAGCTCTTCAGTTTTGAGAAGATTCACAATGTCAGTAACAAAAGAGTTTGCCTGTCTTGAGGCAATGGAAGATTACTTTTTTTGAATAGATTATTATGTGAGACCTTTAGAGAAAATGGAACCCTTTGGAGGTATGTAACAATCAAACCACAGCTACTATGAAGCTGGGCCAGACTCAGGGAAGAGAGAGGTCCTTCATGTAGGTGTTCAGAAAGGAATGATCTACTCAGCCTGAAAACACCATTTAGCTGGTGCTTTACCCTGCAGACACGCAAATGCTATGAAGTGCAACAAGCTGTGAGTTTGATAGGCATTCTTCAAAAGGGTTCTGTGCATCATGCACTCATTTTGATGGGACTGAGGTGCTCAGCTTCCCCAGCCAGACTGCATTATAATCCACACACGTGCCTCTGTGCTCCAGGGTGGATCTTTTAGCACTGATAAGAACCAGCTCCCTTTCCAAGTCTCCTAACACTAGTTGTGTGCAGGACAGCCGGGGAACAGCCCTGAAGCAAGTCCCAGGAGCCAGAGCTAAGGATTAGCATGTAGAATGTTCCTGTGAGGCAGAGGTGCTGATCGAGGTCCCGTTCCAAGGCGTTCCCTCACCAGGGGAGTGTCTTGAGCCGCCTGTCTCTCCCCACTGCTCCGAGAGTCCCTGTTCAACAGCTGCGATCCATGGGCTGGCTGTAACATGAATGAGATTTCACTTCACAAGGGCCTTTTCCTGGTCGTTGCTTCAAGGTCTGTTATAAATTAAACATTAGATGAAATGCTTGTGTCCTGATTGAGGTAGTTAGAGGTGGTGGAGTTACCACAAACACCCTGGGGTTGGGGCTCAGGACATTTCCCAGCTAATGGGGCTTCTGCTTCCCAAGAAAGGGCTGAAAAATATGTCCACCGTAGGAAAAACATGACTTGTGTCCTGCTAGGAAGACTTTCACACTAAAATTTGAAATATGAAATGAAACAAAACTTTGGATTTCCGATGCTGTTTCAAGAACAGTTATTGAACAAAGTACATAAATCAGATTAAAAGCATTCCCAGTCACTCCCCAGTGAGTGCTCTGACCTCATGGCCACGTGCCCTTTTTCAATCTGCCTCTTTGGACCAATTAGTTTTAAATTATACTGTAACAAATGTAAAAGCTACTGCAGAGGGGGTAGTGAGATAGACATGGGGTTGGAGCCTGACATCATGCAAGAACACATACTGTCTCAGTGCCATCTCACTTTGTGATTTTATCCCAGTTTGGACATTGAGAGGATGCAATTTCAGTTTCTCATGCATCAGTCAACTTAGATCAGGGTCAATCTCTAGAACAGATCTCTGTATCTTCTCTAACTGTAAATGTAGAAAGTGCAATTTAGTTGCGATGGACCTCTTGAGAGTGAGTGTGCAATATCTGGTTATGTAGTTTAAGTACCATATCAGAGAGACAAAGGCAGGTTTGCTCTACCTTCTTCCTTAAGGAAACTAGTATATTCTGAAGTGTCTGTACAAGTCAAACAGGTACAAAAAATCCAAAGTAGTATCTTCATTTTTGTACCTGGGACATAAGGGAGTTTATGCAACGATAAAGCTTTGAAGAGTGTCAGGACAAGACCAAGGGATAGGGAAGAGAAAAGACAATCCATTATTGAGAAGGAGAATGTGAGACCAGAGAATATACAAATAATGAAAGTCTACAAGCATAAAAATATATACGAACTGCTGACTCTAGTACTGAATAGGCCATTCTAAATTCAGCATAATGATAGATGAGCCGATTTTTATGTGTAGGAGTACATAAATTCCTTGCTTCAACAAAACAAACAATTCAGACAAAATTTACAACAGGTGAATTGTAAACAGAGAGAGAACTTAGTGCAAGAAAAGACAAGGGGAAAAAAGGACACAAGTATTTTTCCGAGGAACAATTTTCTCAAGGCCCAGCTTTTCTGACCATGAAGGGAAATTTGGAAAATATTTAGTGCATGGAGGTTTCAGTAAACACAGCAAGTTAAAAAAATATATAATAGGTACACCAAGAAACATAGAGACACACAACCACTTTTTTTACCAAAAGTCGTTTCCCTAGCTTTTCCTGTTTCTTAGATGCTGTCTACTATACAAAGCATCTAGTACTTGAAGATTTTTAAGATGCTGTTCCAAACAACCTTTAAACATCTGTCTCACACTTCTGCATGTTTTATCTCTTTAAAAGAAATGAAAGCTCTGAAAAGCTCCTGTGCTACAGATTTCACCATGTTTTTATCACCATCACTAGAACTCTGGAATTATCAACTACAATTTGACAAATAAGGCTCTGCTTTGGTGATTACCAGACTACAGGAATGTCCTCAGTAGCATTTAGGCAGATACACCAGGAATAACTGTGGCATTCAGGTGTTTGAAATAATGCACTTTAATGTTGACAAGGAAAAACCAAGTAATTGTTTCTAAGGCTATCTCCTCATTTTGTATTGATTGCAACAAAAAGAACTCTTTGCCAGCATTCACTATCCTCTCAGATTTCTAAGTGTTTTTAATAGAACCAACACTGTCACCATCTAACATACCATTATAATAGCCATGAGAGATGAATAATGGTTTCAAATGTTGAGTAGATGTACCATAATCAGAAATAACAGCAAAAAATTCACACAGATCATGTTAAAACATGCACACTTGTTGATCTGGTTATATGACTAATATTCATCATCTTGCACCTTGCTATCAAGAGGAAATGTGCACTCACAGCCTAGAAAACCAACTTGATCTGCATTAAGGGCAGCCTAGCAAGCAGGTGATTCCGTCCCCCTACTCTGCCCTTCAGTCCCCACCTGGATTTGCAGTACAGGAAGGATGCAGATGTGTTGGAGTGAGACTTGAGGAGAGCCACCAAGGTTATCAGAGGGCTGGAGTATCTCTGCTATGAAGTCAGGCTGAGAGTTGGGGTTGTTCAGCCTGGGTATGGGAAGGCTCCAGGGAGACCCTACTGCAGTCTGCCAGTACCTGATGGAGGCTTATGAGAGAGCTGGTGAGGGACTTACAAGAGTGTATAGTGAGAGGACAAGGGAGAATGGCTTCAAACTGAAAGAGGGCAGGTTTAGATTAAACATTAGTAAGAAATTGTTTACTGTGAGGGTGGTGAGGCATTGGCACAGGTTGCCCAGAGAAGCTGTGGATTCTCCATCTCTGGAAGTGTTCAAGGCCGGGTTGGACAGGCCTTTGGTCTAGAGCAAAGTGTCTCTGTCCATAGCAAGGTTGGAACTACGTGATCTTTAAGGTCAGGTCCCTTCCAACCCAAACCATTTGATGATTCTATGATTCAATACTGTCAGTAAAATTCAATTACCAGGAACATTGATGTTATGACTATGACATTTTACTAACTATATGATTCACCACAACCAGTCTGACCTGGCTCTAGTCACCTCTACTAAAACAAAGAAAGATCTCTTAAAGCAACCAAACATTCAGTGTCTTCCAGCACAAATCAATGACAGTTTTTTACATTTAAGACTATAGTTGTTTAGGTGTCTCCAGAGAATGATGACCTCTCCTTTTGTCTTACAGGTCAGCAGTCAAAACTAGCTTGTCTCAGCAATGAGTGAATGCTGTTACCTTTATAGAAGTATTCAGCGCCTTTACATAATGCACTATAAAGTCTTGTTGCATTCTGAGCTTTCTATGCCAAAATTTTATTGCAGTATATGGAGTGCAACCATATTGTCCTTTATACAGGTAATTTTAGGACATTAAAAAAAACCCTGGAATACTTACTTTTAGATATGTCTTACCTAAAAGTAGAAGTAGTAAGCTCAGAAAAGGAAAATAAGCTCATCTGTTTTTGAAGGAAGATGGCTTTATAGTGAAGGGATGCAAGGATTAAAAGTGTGAATGTCCAGTGCAGTAACAAAACACAGTAGGATTCTAGAAATTGCTGAAGACTATACACAGAAAAGTATAAGAAAGTTATTTATTGTAATAGCAGAGTGCCATGAGATTCTCAATTGTGTTTAAAATAGTACCAACCATTGTAGTCCAACAAAATTTTCTGCAGTTTCAAAGGCAAACACAAACAAGGGAACTACAGTTTAAAACTGTGTTCCTAGTGCCTGCAAAGCATGGACTAGCTATGAGCACCTTGGCTCTAAACTCCTGGTGTATGGTGTCCAAACAGAGCCTGGCTGTAGTGATGTTTACTACAAGGCACTGTGCTGTTGTTTGGAGCTCGAATTCAGGAGATTGACAATTTACACTGAGTATCAGGTGGAGATCAAGCTGTCCCAAGAGAGCTGGGCTCTATTCCAAGATGACTCTGAGTCATAAATAGAGGAAACAAGATGGTGGGCCAGTTTTGGGCTTCAAGGCGAATTTTAACTTCAGGAGGAATTTCTTCATGGAAGGGGTTGTTAAACCTTGAAACAGACTGCTCAGGGAGGTTGGTGGAATGACCATGCCTGGAGGTGTTCAACAAACAACTGAAAGTGTCAATTAGTGCCATGGTCTAGCTGACAAGGGGGTGATCAGTCAAAGGTTGGACTCAATCTCAGAGGTCTTTTCCAACATAAAGGATTCTGTGATTCTGTGACAGGATAATCTGCTAGGTCATTAGACAGAACAGAGGTTCAGACATACATTTGCCTAGCCAGAGAGCATGAGTGTGTCCTACATAAAGTGCAGCACAAAGTGAAAAAAAAGTCAAAACAAATGGAATTTTATTTTGCAATTTCTCATTTTCTAATGATAAACATGTGTAACAAGATGTGGTAAGAACTCAAAGGGCAGATTCAGTATAGTTTTAAGATATAAGTTACTTTTAGTTGTCTTTAAAAGGGAAGGTTTTTTCTTAGTATGTATCAGTGATTTCTGTACACAAAAATTTAACCTGCCACTGATTTTTTGCAGATATGCGCACTTCCTGTTAGCTTAAAAGAGCTCACTGAGTTGAAAAACAGAGGCTGTGATTTAAAAATACGTTTACTGGGAGACAGACTGTGATAAAAGTCAATTTATCTTACAGTTGTGCAGAGAACACCTTCCTGCCAAAAATAAAATAGCTGTCACTACCCATCTACTCCCTAGTGTCACTGAATCCAGCATGCTGGCAAGTCTGTATATCCTATCAGAGGTGAAGTTACCTATGGATAATGAGGACCCGTAAAAAAGAGGTTTTCTTTCCTGCAGACTTGTGCTCCAGGGCAGATTACTGGTATTTGTGAAATTATACCAGTAATCTTGTCATTATCATTCAAAAAGTTAAGTTTACATTGGAGGAGGGATTTTTGTTCAGTTTAAGACTGATTTGTATACTCATTGCTAGCTGGGTTTTATAAAAACATGGCTGGTTTGGATATGTCTACAGTGTCTTCCAGATACAGACCCAAACCTGTACTCAAGTCAAAGTACAGCCATACCAGAAGTCCAGAGACTGTGGGCAAGATTTGACCATTGCTAATAGGACAGGAAATCACACACCACTGTTCAGTATGATCCCAGGCACATTCCTGCCTTCTCTCTAATCAGTGCCTACTGACAGTAAAACTGCTGCCTCAGAGACAGCTGTGAAAAACAGTGTATGTTTCCAACAAGCCAGGTTTTTGTGCCTGTAGTTCACATTCTGATAGTACTCTACAGACAGCATTTTCCCTCTAGGTCTATAAAGGAGTGATAAAGAAAAAAATCCACTGTGTGTGTACATTTACCATTAGGGAAATGATATTCAATTTTCCTATCTCATCTTCTCCAGTAAGAATCACAACCGTATCTTTTCATTCAGATAATATTTACATATGCACACACATAAAAAATGGCAGAACCTATTGCAGATAGTTAACACCAAGAGATCAGGAAACAAATGTGCAGTTGATAAACATTCCCTAGCTTCTGTTGTAAGAGTGAAAAAGTAACCAACACCACACAAAGGCCTTAGCTGAATAAGAGACATGAAAGAGCTACTTGATAGCCCTGCAGTTCTCAGTAGAAATCTTCTGGAAAAATGCTTGCTAAGTTCCCAGAGAAATCCAGTCCTTTTGTAAGAGATCTCACTTTTGTACTTTGCTTCCTTTTTTATAAGACCAGAAGTTTAATTTTTTTGAACTACAGAGGATGCCTGTTTAGGACTAAATGTGGACAGTCATACTGTGAATCAGATAAGCTGCATACTTGGCAGAAAAAGAATTGGAAAGTGTGATGCTTCCGGCTTCAGTTGAGTTCAGGCTGTCATTACAAGATCCTGTCTGTTTTGAAATACTCTTCTTCTGAAAATCTCTGTGTGTGTAGGCAGCATGTGTTTTAGGAAAATGTAGATAGTAAAAATGCACCAAAAAGACATGAAAAGACATTAAAAAAAAGTGAAATAAGGTATCTGAAAGGTAATCTCATGGACTGTCCCCAGCCAGCAACTCAGTTCCTTAGCTGCTCACTCATTCTCCCCCACAGTGAAATGGGGGAGTGAACTGGAGGAGCAGAAGCAAGGAAACTTGTGGCTTCAGACAAAGCCAGTTTAATAGGGAAAGTAAAAGCCACACACATATGCAGAGCAAAACAAGGATTCATTCACCATTTTCCATTGGCAGGCAGGTGCTCAGCTATCCCTTGGAAAGCAGGACTCCATCACGCATAATGTTTAATCGGGAAGACAAATGCCATCATTCCCCATGGCCCCCCATTCCTCCTTCTTCCCCAGCTTTATATTTACATGGTCAGCATGATGTCGTAAGGGATAGAATATCCCTGCGGTCAGTTGGAGTCAGCTGTCCTGGATGTGTCCCCTCCCATTTTCTTGTGCACCCCCAGCCTCCTTACTGGTGGGCTGAGGTGAGGTGCAGAAACGGCCCTAACACTGTAAAAACTGCTCAGCAGTAATTAAAACATCTCCGTATTATCAACATTGCTTTCAGCAAATTTGAAACACAGACTCATACCAGCACCTTTGAAGAAAATTATCTTTATCCCAACCAAAACTAGAACAGGTCATCACTCAGTCTATTAGTGAGACAGAATTAAGTGTTGCATGGACTATACTATATTCTTTGTTACAATCCCACCTAGAGATGCACTTTCCCTGAAAGGTTCTCTCTTTATCCAGTAATAACACCTGTATTGCTTCTTCCCAAGACATCACAGAGCAGTGCAAAGGTTTTCATGGGTAACGAATGCACAAATTTTTTCCTACTAGGAATGAAAGATAGGATTGACACAGTTTCAGTGCTTCTGCAGCACACAACAGCTGGAAAAAATAGTGCACTGTCATGAGAACTGCCTAAGAACCGTTTTCTCTTTCACTGTTAAGGATAGAGCTGCAGAGAAGTTATAGAAATAGTGATGAATTGTGCTGTACTGATACACTGGATGTACTGTGTGATGCAGGAGGCTTGTGGGTGCCCATATAGAATCAGTTGGGTTGTAAGAGACCTTTAAAAGGACATCTAGTCCAAACCTACTTACCAAAACTAAGTAAAGCACTGACTAAGAAAGGTGTGGAAAAAGACAATCATGTATTTTCCAATCACTCTAGTCACAGATTTCTGGCAGTGTCTTCTGTAATACAGATTTATTATCTTATTTTCCTCTATTAAGTTCAATTAACTTACTACGTGGAGTTCATGGTCGCTCTGTGAAGTAAAAACTACTTAATGATTACTTTAAAAAACGTAATTAACACATGCACTGCCCCTGGTTTGATGCATTTTAATAGTGAAGCACCATCATCCTCAAGAGAAGAAAAAGCATCAATATAATTTAGATTAAATATGCTTTGGTTTTTACAACTTTCTGTGAAGTTTGAAAAAATGTTATGAAACTTTCAAGCATGTTTAAAAGAAGTGTGTACCAACAAGAAAATGTACCTGAAATTTTATTTCCAGTTTGAAAATTCCAGGACAGTTCAGATGTAGGAGTGAGCACACCACTTTCACAGTAAAGCTGGACAGTATTTACTTGTAAACCTAGAAAAGACATCTCTGTAAGAAGTTTCCACTTGAAAAAACCTGTTTTTCCTAGTTGCCACACGAGCTTGTAAATCCAGGAGACCTGTAACCATCAAGCCCTAGGGATCTACAATCAATCAAATCCCTTGTAGAAGTCCTAGAGGATAATGAAACTGTTGAACAGAAGTTTTTCAAGTCACTCATCTTGGAATCTAATTTCCAACATAATGCCAATGTGTAACAGTGCTCAAACATTTGTTTGCATCAAAATGACTGTTCTCACACAGCTGTCTGCTGTCTCAGATGCTCACATGGAATCTGCACTGTCTGCTAGAGACTGCAATTCAAATTCTTCCCAAGCCAAGTCCAAACATGCTGTCTGTACAAAGTGCATGGATTGCTCTCTTCTAAAAGAAAGAAGAGTAATAAAGGTCAGCAGGGAATGCTTCTGATTTCTTCAGTGCACTCCAAATAGCCTTTTCTATCTACTCAGCTTTATTCTGAGAATCAAAAAGAGCCTGGCATAGGGCAGAAAAAGCTAGAAAAGAGTCAAGTGTAACCTTTCTCGTGGGTTATCTCAGGTAAGCCACTTTGTGTCTCACTGGACTTAACACTACCCACAAAGCTGGTGTAAGGACAGACACATTAAATGGTTCAAGCATGGGAATAGGGTCCACATGGAAAGATCACATTCCTCTCTGACAGATTTGTTGCAAACACTCTGACTATGTAAGGAATGTAAGTAAACGTAGTAGTCACAATGACCCAACATCCTCATAGTAGACTGTTTTACAATTTTTCTGAAACCCAATTTTCCATTAAATAATTATGCAACCCTTAGCAATATGTCTTCTAAAGTCTTACCACTGTCCGATGTAATATATTACTCATCTTTTCTGAGTTGTTTAAAAACTAAACAAAACTATTTTTTCATCTCAAACACTGCCTTAGGGGTACTAACTCTAATTTGTGTCTGAATTAATCAAAACCCAATAATTACAAAAAATGAATTCTTACATTAGAAATTGAAATTCTACAATACAGTTTGCTGCTGGTTCTAGTAAACAAAAGAAGATAAAACACACTACAGGGGAAGCTGGAACAATGAAGAAGGAAAGGATGCTTTTTTTACTTCCTTGCATTTGTGAGGTTTACAAAACCTGAAAAAATTTTCATAGATCAGCCAGGATAAGTTGATTTCAGATATTGTTCAAAAAATTTTACATTACCTCTGTAGATCTTTCACTACTGATACATTATGCACATTCTTCTCTTCATAAATAATTTTTATTAGTTGTTGTATTGAAAGGTAAAACTAATATAGCATATATTATCTTTGCATAATCCTCCCACAGCTTACTGAGCACGGAAGTATTTGGAAATACATTAACAACTGCTGAATCAGACCTAAAATTAAAAAATACTTATGTCTATTCATTTTCACTTTGAAATTCACATTTTGCACACTAATATATTTTAGGCTATTATCACTTAAAAATATACTTAAGTATTTTGCCTCTGGGAATACTGTCCAAGTTGTAATATAACCCTGATGAATCCTTTGAGGAAACGTCTTGCAGAACAAATCTGCTGTTAAAGAGTCACATTCTGAAGTTCATCTTTGAACTCTTCTGCTGTGACAGAAACTCAGTTGAAAAAGCCATTTTAACTCTGTTATTACCAGTGTCAAATAAAATTCATGTTTTAAAAGGACTAAAAAGATACATGAGATGACTGTCCCACATCCCAGTAGCTCCTCTTTTATAGATCATCCCACCGGACACTTCTAATGAAGTGGCTTACAGCTCTAGGTGAAAATTATTCCCATGCAGAAGTAAAGAGTGCATATTGCTTTAGGCACCAGAGAAACTGTAGGATTATGATGCATATTCATCCTGATAAAGCAAACCAGGGAAAACATTTTTTTACAAGTAAGTATTCCATAAATTTTTGGCATGCAAGACTGATTCTTGGTAATCATTCTTACTGCAGCAGACAAGCAAATTTCCTTATTAGAGCTCTGATGGCTTTCCTTCATTTGAATTCTGTTCGTTACCTGACGTTTCTACTTCTCCAAACAGAGTACTTGCAGACTAGAAAACAGCTCTTCCATGTGCAAAAAACTAGAAATGTTTGCAGACTGTTTTGTGTTAAAATACCTAGGACTGCTTCTCTAGACTAACATACTTTTTTTTTTTAATTGAAGTACTAAGCTATTCAGTTCTGAGTATGCATCACTTAAGAGAGTATTTAAATAGTTCTGTGTCTGTTACATAAATGTTGCAATTTGCTGAATTAAAAGTTATCTGAATTATCAGTCTGGTAAAACCTTGAAACTGAATTTTCTTTTTAACAGGAAGGGTATGGTACAATAAAGATGGATATATTTCTGTAGCATGAAGATTTCAGGATGCACTTGGTTGTGCTGTCTTAGACGGTGTGGTTCTGCCACTATGTGTATGGATTGTTAAATTTTAGGAGAGTGAATATTCACATGTATTGAAGAGTCTCTACTCCCAGTGCACATGGGCTGAGGTCTCTGTCTCCGTGTTGATGAAGACAGGGACATAACTTACCTGCATTCTGCAAAGTTTTAGTGTGATCAAAGGATAGCATAGTTCCTCCCACTTCAGTTCTTCAGTTTTGGCTGATGACACTCCCAGTCAGAAAAAGTGCTGAAGATTGCTTCATGGCTTTTGCAATCCTTTTTCTTCTTATTTTTCCTCCCTACTGAGCATTAGAGAAAAATACCACCTTAGCTTTCATTTAAGAGATAAAAAATTGAATAGCAAAAGACTAACAAAAACTGTATAATATCTCAGGATTTTGGAATTACAAAGAATGCTTTTATTTACATAGCTTTCTCCACTTTTTTTGACTGAAGCTTTCTTTTTTCTTTCTAAAATAATACATAAAGACTAAAGAAACAACAATGTTGAAAGTAAAAGGTTGCTGTCAGAGTTTCTAAAGTTTTCAGAAGTTGATTCAGAAATAAATGGAGTGGTGTTTAACTTGATTGACTTTCCTCCACCAGGAATATAATCAAAAAGGCTTAGGCCACTTTACTTGTTACTTATTTTATGCTGCCTTATCACAGAATTACTAATTTCCAAATTAAAAAAAAATTGCAGAAACTATGTTTCTGTCAACTACCCCCCCAAAAAAACAAGAAAAAACAAACTACAAAACCCCATAGCCCAAGAAAACCATAAAAAAAGTAATTTGGATGAGACAAAGTCTACACTGTCACCTTACCCACAAAAAAACTAGAATAGCATTCACACATTAATTAACCCAAGAAGCCCAATTTCAATGTCATAACCAAGATCTGGTTCACCAGACAAGTTAGTGCTTCTGCTTATTGCTGATAATTGAGCAGGTACTGCAGCAGAATGGAGGATACTATCATATACAGTACATTATATACAAGAGTTCTCATGACTTTCTTTACCCTTGCCACAGAAGAGAAGCTATTTTTAAAAGTTGGAAAGGTTGAAAAATGGAAACTTCATGAAAAAGTAGGACTTACCAATGCTGATCTCCTTGTTGATATTAAAGGACTAGGTGAGACTGCGTGCCTTCAGCATAATTACAATTAGAGTAATTGTTCTCAAATCGTAATCAGATTTACAGTAACTGTTAAATTGTACTCAGATCAGAGGCTGGCTTACTTTTTGCAGGTATCTGACTGTAACAAGAGACACTGCGCCCCTTGAAGTCTGGTCCTGTTTTGCAACATTTAAAATCTCTTCTGCACATTTTGAAGCAACAGCTTGCAAAGCAAACCCTGTGATGAGGTGGCATGCATTCATATCACAGTGAACTTTAATTCTACACTAAACTAACAGATTGTAGACAATTCTTTAGTTGTCAGTACATAAGGTTTCCATTTAGATTTTGTTTTCAACAAAAAAATGGGGTTTTCCATTATATTTTCCATTAAAAAAAAGTAATTTTTGTTCAGATATCAGAAAGTGGGGAGCTGGTGGCAGAAAGAACTCTGTCCCAAAATTATTGCTTGGCTGAATTTTTGGATGCCAGTTCCTTATGATGCTGTGTTTGCCATGTGAACAAAGCCTTCTCTGAGCAGAGTCATACTGCATAATCTGCAAACCTGCACAGTAACGGTTGATGATCCTGTATGATCAGTATGACAATCCCAGTAATTGGTACTGGCAGCAACCTAAGATTTTCAAAATATATGTTCCTAAAGCACTACAGCCCCAGTTTTTGTTTCATATGTAGCTCCCATCTTAAAACACAACATTAAACATTAGATGAAAGGCAGAATTCTCAAGAGACTATATGCTTAATCTTGCAAATTGGCTTTGAGGAGGTAGCAGGAGATACTTTGATTTACAGTCACTCAGCACGAGGCAGACAGTGCGGAGTAGGTAATTGTAGAGTATGAGGATTGCATAATCTGGCCTGTAATTTTAAATCCAGCAAGGAGGTCAATTTAGTTAAACCCTTAGAAGAGAGTAAGCAAAAAAATATGTTTGGGAAAAACAATAAAATTCTGATTTGTAGTCTTGCCCTAGCATCTAACACATTTCCTTCTCTTTCAGAAACACATGCATTCTGCACTGTTTTTTAACATTTATATAACCTATTACCACAGAATGGGGAACCCATGAAGGTGTTGCATAACATCCATTCTGGCATATCCTTTGAATAGCGGTGCACAGATTAGCAACCCATTATCTCCTGACCTTGCAAAATTATCTTCAGAGTTTCATTTACTTTCCTTTTGCCATGGAAAATTTCGGCAAAGATCTTCCAGCAATTTCCCTGTATCAGAGGTTTTATTAAATATAAGTTTTCTGATAAGCCAGAGTATGGTTCAGTGTACAAATCCTTGTTCCAAGACAACTGTCACATCTACCAAGTAATTATCATGTGATAGTAAGTCAAAGTTTCTCTATGGAAGTAAGAGAAAATAACTAGTTCCAGAGAGAAGAGGAAAATATGCTGGATGTTAGTAAATGGAGCAGATTAATCTTAGTATGTAAAATTTAAATAGAGATACTTTTCCTGACATTGCTAATCAATCACCAATGTTTCCAAATGCAAGCAAATATGACAGTTGATTTTGTTAACATTCTCAGTATTCTACTTTACCATTATAACTCAGTGTATAATAATAACTTAATAATCTCTCACTTTTAATAATCTACTAATTCCAGCCACAGTCCTTGGGGAGTAATCTAATACTAGCCTACTGTAAGGCAGACTCTGAAGCACTGAAATCCTTAAAGGGCTGTTTGGTTTGCTTGATCAGTTCCTCTAAATTCTGCTTCCTCTTTGTCTTTACCCCTTCTGTTGCTTTTTGGCTTTTGTATCTCATACCATGAGTATAGGAAAAACCAGCTCCCTCTGGAGTAGTTTAATAAACTGTTTCCTTCCAATTCAACATTAAGTGTGGGATACACTATTAGCAGGTGAGAAGCCCTGAAGAAGAGTTTAGATGGAATCCTGCAAAGGTATTCATCATGTCTTCAGACTGCTTACCAAAGTTAACTTGTTGGGAAAGATAAAGGGCAGTCATATATAAGTCACAACAATAGGTAACTCAAAACGAATCAGAATTACTCTCCATCAGAACCTCTACCGTTTTCACTGAGCAAGAACAGATAAATTTACAGCTAAGGTACTAGATTAGACTGCCCTAGCCAGTTGGCAGTGTTTAGTCATAGATTTTTATAAAAGCTTTCCACATACTAACAAATCCACATGGATTTCAGGTGGATAAAATCACTCTCACCAAAAGGTGTTGCATACCCTACTGCTAAATCAGGTGAATGTAAGGTTTTCTTCTCACCTGTTCAAGGGAAAGCTAACAGGAGCCATCCTTCCTATCTAAAGTCAGTTGACAGCCCAGACCAGCCCTTCCCTTCCCTGTCTATTCCTTCCCTTCCCTTCCCCCACCTCCAAGACATAAGTCTCTGCAGACCCAACTGGTACAAATGAAAGAGATTTGTAGTGCCAGCCATTTTTTCCCCATTAAAAGCTGAAGATCATCTACCATTCCTAAACAGCTTTATCTGAATCGGATTCTTTCTCTGAATCCCATCATTCTGTTCAGTTTTATCAGGCTGACAGATTAACAAAACGCTGGGGGTTCAATTGCTCCTTATAGCACATTGCATCCAGAGTCCTCCTGTAACATACAGCAAGGGCTTAGTGAAACAGTCCCATTCCGTCTTTTGTCATTAGTTGTATAAACTAGGACTTTTTATGAATGAAAATTTAAATCTGAAAACACTGTACTGGTACTGGAGAATATGGAAGGCATGAACATGTGCAATGGTGGAAAACCAACACACAGGGCATTTGTTCTGCATAAACTCCTACAGCTCTGCCAGCATCGGAGCTAAGATGATTTAAAGACTCATTTGGAGTGACCTTTTTGCATTATTGATACAAACCTACACGAAGGAACCTTTGCATTAGCTTAAGTTACCCTTTTGTTGACAGAAGGAAGAAGCAAAGCAAAGCAAAACTCCTATCACGGAGTTTCTCTTTTGGGGAACGACAGATTTCATAGTGCACAATCAGAATTCATCTACTTACCAAGCTACAATCAGAAATGCATGTATACATATATCTGACTGGGTTTACTAGGTAAGTACATGTAACTAACAAAACAAGAGTGTAAGCAATTGCACCAAGCCACAAACGAAGCCCTGAGAAGCTTTTGCTAGAAACTGTGCTCCCTGGGAACTGTTGTACAAGCTCTGAGATTTAGAGGGAGAGATGCGACAAAGCCGCAGCTCTCATACAGTATAACCCAGCTGCCCTGAAGCCACTGACCCTCGGCACCGGGCTCTCCGCAAGCTCCTCAGCCAAAGGGGAGGGACAGGCTGGCTCTGCCCCAGGGAATGCTCCCAGGTCCAGTCGTGCCAGCGGCGGCTACGGCCGCTTCTCCCGCGGTGGTCCTGCAGTCACCGACCGCCCTTTTGGCCAAAAATAAGACCCGACCCAGCCTCCCTCCCTGCCCTGTCATCTTCCCGCTGCCCCGGGGGGTCTCCCAGGAGGCTCAGGCGCCAGCGCTCTCTCCCAATTAGCCACCGGTGCGTGCCCCCGCCCTTCCTCCGCCACATAAACGGTCGCGGGACCAGCGGGTCGTTGGGGTGAGGGGTGTTTGCTGGGGCGGTTCTTTTGCTTGTTCTTTCCTCCCCCTGCAGGTGGATTTGGGGTGGCTTTGCTTTGGTTTAGACCCTAGTCGCTCCAGCACCAGGTGGCTCTGCGGCAGAACCGCTCCGGGGTGCTTGAAGTTTCCTGAACCGGTGCGGGGCCGAGCGCGGCGGGGGCATCATGCCTGCCACCTTCTCCAGGAGGCGCCTGGAGTGGCTGCTGCTGCTGCTCTGCATCAGTCTCTCGGGCGGGAGCCCCACAGGTAAATGTAAAAACTCTCTTATGGCGCGGGCTGGGCTGCCTCCGCCCTGAGTGTCGGCTGGGCCGGGGCGAGGGGGCCGGGGCACCTCCTGGGAGCAAAGGTCCTCCCTGCCCCTCAGCATCCCCCCGGGGAGCGGAGCGCTGGCCCGGCGGGGTGGCTGCAGCCCTGTCCTGCCCGGGGAGGTGGCTGCGCCGTTTCTTCCCCTCAACGGCCCCGACCTGCCCGGCGCCCTCAGCGTCCGAGGGTCCCGCGGGGCAGGAGCCCCTCTCCGGCATCGCCGGCGCTGAGTAGTGCGGTCCCATCGCCTCTGTCCTGTCTTCGTCAGTAACGGGAGGGTTTATTCTCTCATAAGGTGCAGGACTGGAAGGCTGAGGCATACTGTTTTAGTGCCGCCCTACTCTTACCTAGTGAAGTGTCAAAATCCTTAAAATAACCCAAACCCTACAAATTGGTAGATTACAGTAAGAAAATACCAGTTTGCCTAGTGGGTTGTGAGGAATGCGCCTTGGAATTTAATATAGAGCTTTTGCAAGTGGAACTTAAAATGCATGAAGGATGAGGGACTTGAGTGTTCTGGGCCCTGTTCTTCCACTAGTAGTTTTCAAAAGTTGAGGAGTGGGACAGTCACTTCTCAGGAAATAAGATTTTATTTCTGAAACTGGTGGATTTCTGCTGTTAGTGCTTTTTATTGAGGCCTTGTAAGGTAGTATGGAATGGTAAGACAAGGAGCTACCAAATAGCTCGTGCTGTGCAATATGAGATTGCTGGAACGTGTCTTGCCAAAGGCAGAAGTTCTGTCACATGTGTGTGAACATTACAGCTGTGACTTCAGTTAACCATCAGTGGTCTGGCTGCATTTTCACAGTGTAGTTTACAGATAGTTGTAAGTTTGTGCCTGCTTCCTCCTTAATACCGAGAAGAGCAGTATTGCTCCCTGCGTGATGGTGACTTTTGTAAAATTTGTAGTGTTTTCCGATAACGTGAAAGGAAATGTACTTTGCGCTTCTTACGGGCTGTTTAAAATATCTGTTTATATATGCATACAGAAGAAAATCTGCTTCTTTAAAATATGTATGGGTATTTCTCTACAATGCAAATACTGAAGGCCTTTCTAGCTGCCTACTTCATTGATAGGCTTTTGTGACTGAAAATTGCCTGATATTTATAGGAATGTGTATGTCACCATGTGACTAACTTGGACTAAAGTATTTATATTTGGTTGCTGCCAAAAAAACTGTACCTGATAGTAGCTGAAGCAAATACAAGTTTATATAAAGCCATTGGTGAGATTATATGCTCTTATCAAAAAAAAAACCACTGAAGAAATCAAACAACAAAGTCCTCTTTGTGTTTCCAAAATTTCCACAAATCTACCATCTTCCTAAAGTGGTGGATATCAGGTCTGGTTTTGAGCAGACATCAGAAATAAGCCGCCAACTTTTATCTGTGTAGAGTCAGACTGTTGTTTTTCAGACTTGCATTAACTGTTTTTATAGTTGTGTGAACGAGGTAGGCTTCATACTGTGATTTCCATGATGATTTAGATGTAAGGAAAAGTATTTAGTCTTCCACTGGTTATTAGTCAAATATGTTTAAAGCTAGTCAAGTACAGGGACTGTCTGCACAGCTCCAGCAAAGGGAAGTTCACACTCTCTTGGAGGAAGAAGAGCTAAAATCCGTCTTCCAGTGAAGTCCAGAAGCAGTGCGTTTTGAAGGTGTGAGGCGTCTTCAAAAGTAATGCTTGCAGTGCAAGTAACCAGTCAGTACTAGAAGCACGATGACTGAGTTGCAGAAAGCTGTGTTACATAGCCTTCTGTATCTGGTCAGGCAGATAGCACAAAAACTCTATTTTTATTTTGAGATACATAGTTTGAGGAAAACACTATTCTGCTATTTTTTTTATTTTATTATGTAACTGTTTACATACTTGTTTTGAAAAAAATGTAAAACACTGCATTCATTCTATGTTGAACTAAGGGTAGTTTCTAACATGTCACAACATTGTTTTTCAGAGCTTGCTGTTTTGTTTGGTTACTCTTATGGTTGCCTAATTTACTTGCAGCACATGCTGGTAGATTGATTTAGGAAAAGCAATCCCACCACATTTCATCTCCCAGTTTCTGCTCCTGAAGAAACCAAGGACCTATGAGTAGAAAATGCACTTCATTTCTTACAGACTTTGTTTCCAGGCTGGATGTTTCTTCTTTGGTCTGAGGGAAGGGCATTTATCAGAGCATTTGGAAGTCCTTCATTTCAATTCTCTGGTGCCTCAGTGGCATTAGGAGGTTCGGGTGGCTGGTTTTGGATGCGACTGAATACCTGTGTACTTGCGCAGAGTGTATGATTGATACTAAATTAATTGGCATGAAATTGTATTTCAACATTTTCATGTTTAGCTGCTTTTCTGGCTGAAAGAAAGCAAATAGATTTTCAAGCCTGAAATTGCTCTAATGTGATGAGCATGGTACATTCAGTTTATCCCCAAATATTGGCTGCAGTATGGAGCTGAGGTAAGGTAGAAAAATCATGACACTGTGCTTGCTTTGTAAGCTGCCAGGCTATTGATTAAATCTAATGCAAGTCAATTAGATGCTAAGACACGCAGCCATGACTTGATAGTTTGAGGAGTTGCTTGACTTGCTTGCATCGTTGCCTGGCTGGATGACGCTAATCATGCAGTGCTCACGCATCTTGATCTTTAATGCTATTCAGCAGGTGTACTTGAGAGGAGAAGAGCAGTGCAATGCTACCTCTGTTCTGTATAGTTTCACATATGGACAGCTGACTCAAGATGTGAGAGCAATGGTGACAAGAAATAACACTACTTGACTGCTTTAAATCAATGCATGAATCAAGGAGGAAAGGCAAGATGAGAACCTTCTTAGTATGCAAACCGCATTGCAGGTTATCTGCCTTCATCGCAGAGAGATAACAGAGCTGCTGTACCAGCTTGGCACTGGCACCTTCTAAATTTATCATCTTTGGAGATTTTAATTACTGGGAAGGTGATCCATGATGTACTTAGAATGCCTCAAGATGCTGCAGGTATAAAAATTCATGGAGCTTTCTTCAGTCTTACCATGAATATCAGAAAAATAATAGCTCTTCCTGCTCTCAGCACCTTTTTTATGCAGAGAATAAGACTCAGTCTTCTTACTGGCTGGGTCATAAGCCAACAGATCTTCAGAGCAGATTCCTTAAGTTTATTAATTAGGGAATGGGCTGGGTGGAGAGAATTGGCTGTGAAACAAGTGGACCGGACTGAACGTTAAAGGGGCTGTTTTTAAGAACCTGTAATGCTTATTTTTTTAATCATATACTTTTGACTACCTTGTTTTACTCTTGATCTAAACTGGTTGAAGTATGATGGGCAGATTGAAAGAGCAGATAGTGCAACCCAGGCATGACTGTGATGTAGTCTTGAGTAACTGTGTGCTGAAGTGCCAGTGGGGGAGTCTGTAGATTGTGTGTGCCTATAGTGCTGAAATAGGGTAGGAGTGTTGGTAGTGTCATTCATTTGTAGGAAATGGCAGTGTTGACTTTTCTGCTGAAGGCATGCAGTTCTCAAGAAGTTTGAATGCATTTCATGTATGATGTAGCTTTTCACTCTTTGTGTGTTTGTTGCCATCTTGGATATATAAGTGCTTATCACCCCCACGCCCCCAAGACTTCAACTACAACTGTAAAACATGGGCCGGCCCTCTTTTTGCCCCTGTGTGAGTACAGGCTGAATCACTTGCTCTGAGTCTGAGTGCTATGGCAGTAGAATATATCCTGAAGTACCTTTGCATGTGAAGATAGTGTTTGTTTTGTGGTAACGAGCTCTGCCACCCAAATGTAGGAACAGAAAGGAAGAAGCAAACATTTCTGTTGTTCTAAAACATCTATTTGCCTTGGACTCTTAATGGAAGAGTCCACACAAACACTTAAACTGAGCAAGTCTTCTGCCTCCTCTCTGTCTTTTCTTTCTCCCATCAATAACATAAAGCAGAACCCTATAGTCTTGTCTGGCTCTTGAAAAAATGGTTGCAGGAGGAGAATCAGATTTGTAGTGGTGTTAAGGAAAATGAAAAATCCTCATTAGTATTAGATGTTGAAGTTCGACACAGGTGTCTTTTGTTTGCTTACCAAAATGCTAACAGGATGAAATGAGGCTTGTTCACTGTATCACACTAGACTTTAAGGTTGTAATGAAGTCCCTATTCTATTAGCAACTCTGCTAATCTGTGTTAAAAATAGTCAGCTAGTGTCAGTGGCATAAGTTGTTGTTGTCTAAGCCCACAGACAAGTCAGGAGTATAGTTTACAAAGTCTACTGTAATATTCTGAAGTAGGGCTTTGCTTGACTGTAGGTTAACTACAGGAGAAGAACTGTATAGAGAAATTGGAGCTTGTTCTTTGTCTTGCCTAAAGTGAGAACTAACGAAAATAGTTCTTGTGTTTTTTCCCATTTGTATGCTCAGAGCTTGGGGAAAAAAAGGAGGAGGAAGGCTGAGGCGAGGAAGTTCAGCTTGAATTCTTTTAATGAACTAGCTGATTCCAACTCAAATAAAATTGCTTTAAATTTTTTTTTTTTAGATCCAGTAATGACAACACAAGATGCCAGTCAGTCTCAGGTGAACCCCTTGACTAAGGTGCAAGCTCGGCTTAATGAGTCATCCGGTAATTTGTTTTATTTCAGTAAACCTATAATGCTTTTTCTTAGTGATATGTATTTCTTATGCAGAGTTTGCGTTTTCATGCTTAAGTCTTTTAAAATAGTATTGTGACTTTTTGGAAGAAAAAGAAGTAGATACACCATCTAGGTCTTTTAAAGCCACCACCAGACACCGAGTGTCATACGCATCTCCAGGATTGGAAAAAGCTATCCAGCTGCCAGTTGTGTTACCTGTTGCCCTTAGGCATATGAACCACAAAAGCAGGCAATGACCCTGGAGTTTGAACAATGCCTGAAGTAGTACCATGGCAGGAGTGTTCTAGCACTTAGACCTGATAATTTTTCATGTAAGGCCTCCTTATGCTCTTGTGTTTGTAAAAAATATGATAATGTCTTTGCATCACTGTGCTTACTAGCTTCATCCATCAATTTGCTCAGTTACAGCTGTGTCAAGACCATCTGTTGTCCCTTCTACTTTTGTTTGCTGTATTCTGGGCCTTAATTGTGGTTTTGACAGGGAGCAAAGAATAAGTTCCAGGCAGCAGAAGATTCAAATGACTGTTGATTCCATCTCTCTGGTCTCCATAAAAATCAGAGGAGCAGGATTTCAGCAGTGTACCAAAGCTTATGGTGATCAGTGCAAATCAGATATGGGCAAGTTATATTTATACATGAACTTAAGCAAATTCTAACACGTTATTCCCTCTACAAGTTTGGTTGTTTGTTTGGTTGGGTTTTTTTGGTTGAAGATAATACTATTAATCTGCTGTTCATCCTCAGTGCTTTTTAATACAACTGGAGATCTAGGAGTTCATAAGCAAATAGATTCAATAATTCTCTACATACATAAACAAACAGTTATGAGCTAAGGTACAGAAAGTATTTCATATAATACAACCTCACCTGTGAATTGAGGATAGAAGGTTAGGATGAAAACCCTGTTGGTGTGTAAGATATTTTAAAGGTTGTCTGGTTTCTTGTGGATGGATGACAGCTACCATATGTACTGACACTGGTGGCTTCTGAATGTGTAATTGTGAGGGATTTTAATAAAAATCCTGGTGATGCATGTAGCAGACTGACATAAACTCAGGTGATCCGCGACAACCTTGGCATGATGTCAGACTGTTTGTGCACACAAATAGGCTAAGATTTGCCAGAACTTTCAGCCTTTACATGTTTGTGGGTGAACACTTGGACTAGTTTGTTTCCCTGCTTGGCATAGATCATCAAAGCTTGCTTGTGTTCTTACCTGGAGCCATAGGACCTAGTGACTAGTGCTAGGGACAGCTTTGGTTTCTTTGCTTAAAAAGCCGTTTTGGACTTCAGTCAAGAGTGTCAATAGTCTGCTCTCAACAAAACCAAATACCATACCAACCACCCTAGTATATGGGTTTATTTTTACTTAAACTGGTTGAAAGTTGAGGCAAAGTATGAAAGTGCAGATGGAACAAGCCAGGCAAAAGGCCGATTGCCTGCGGTACAGCACTACTTGTGCTGTGAGCTGATATGACGCCTTCTGAAACTGGCCAACAACTGAAAGGTGTGTGGTACCTCTCTGGTTACGCCTTGAGGTGCAAGCCCCTAGCAGGAACCTCCTTCAGCACTGAGCTGAGAGGCATGTATTTGAAAACTTTTTATGCAGGGAAAGAGTAATTATGAGGAGATCGAGGCTTTCAGAGGTACTATTTCTACTGCACAGTGATCAACTCTGTCACCCCAGTGCTTCTCTCAGTGAGAAGACTAAAGCTGCAGCCCAATTCCTCTATCTTCTCAGTTGTGAGTGGGAATCTTCAATCCATGGACAGGAGAGATAATGAAGTCCCTTTCTATAAATCCTGCAATAATTCTCTCTTAAAATGAATCTGCCTAATCATACAGCAATCTGTAATTACTGTTCATGTATTTCTGTAATACATTATGAAATGTCTGACAAATTATTTTCAAGCATGTAAGTATGGCTTAAAAAGTTCCGCTGGAGGTAGGGGGGAATCCATTTCTTTTGTTTCATCACTAAATTTAAAAGATTAGTGTAGCTGGTCTGCATCTGTTAGAGCTGTAGCTTATTAATTTGCTTTTTTTCTCTTCTTAAAATGCACCAAACATGTGAACAAGTGATGGGAACAGTCTGTTTGTGCTTACAGTTGCTGTATCAAGCTTTTTATGGCTTTATAAAGGATTGCATACTCTCTAAAGAGTATGTGATTCATACCCCTACTGAAAAGAGATTTTTGTGGACCTTTTGAATGTAGGTTCCCCTCACAAAAGGAAAGAAGTAGTTTTTAGTCAGGCAGATGATGCCCAGTACTGCTATTCTTCGTGTGTGGAAGGGCATTTCCTGGACAGGAAAACAGGAGTTTTGTGTAACAGTGGGAGTCTCTGACCTTGTTTTAGTGGATCACATGTTCTAGTGGTGTTCTTGCCTCTGGATTTATTAAAGCAGCATCTAGATTAGATGGTTTACCTCTGACTTTCTGGTTGTATTGTAAAATTGTAGTGGTGTTGAGAATGGCAGTGTTCTGTGCTGTTCTTTATTTTTTTAAAGCTAATTGCTTATTCAAGAACTACTTAAATATGGATGTAGTCCTATGTGGTTCTAGGATCAATCTGTAAGCTATAAGTGACTTTTTGAATCAGTCTGTGAAATAGTTAATGACATTTTCAGAATATTGACATTAACAATTACAGCATTGTATTAAAGCTAGAAACAATCTTCTAGCATATAGCATGATTGCTGTAACAGCAACCCCATAATACTGCTGCTTTAAGATTTCAACTGTTAATACACAAGGTATGTAAAAAGATCTCTATGTAGAAGTCAGCATTTGGCAAGCTTATTTTTTGCCCCCTAAGATTGCTATAAGTAAAAATTGCATTACCTTATTGACACTCTGCTGTGTGATTACTTATAAAGGATAATATATCACTTTGCTTGGCCCCAAACCTTGTTAGGTCCAGATCCTACCACACAAGATCTCAAGCAGCCAAGCAAGGAGACCATGTCTAATGGCTCTTTTGTGCAGTCTGAGATACTCCTACCTGGTGAGTGTGTTATTTTTTGTCTTCTGTTATTTTATATTCAATGTCTATGATTACACATAGTCTTTCATATGAGTTGTAGAAGCAGTGAAGATGTGTGTAGTAAGCATGTGATGAGCTCAGTAAAAGAAAATATAAATTAATGTATGTTACTATTGTGTTCTAACTACTATTTTGCAGTGGAGTATTCTTTCATTAAAACTGCAAGTAAAAACAATTCATAGCTGTTTCTTCCTCCAAATTGGTTGAAGTGACAATTATTTTGCACTAGTGAATATACTTGAAGAGACCACATAAGCTAGGGTACTTGCTGACAGCCACCAGGTGTTAGCTTAGCGGTATTATTAGCTGGAGTTAAAACATGGAGACTAGGTGAGATAAACCCATTCCTAAATCAGATGTGAAGTTCCCAGTTGCCAGGTAATATTTTATAATTAATTTCTTGGACACCTGGAAAAAACAAACTATATCTCAAAGGTTTGCAAAATACTGACATGATATTTTAAGGATGTAATTGTGCGGCATTTATGCTGTATTTTCTTCTAGCAAGAAACTTAAGGTAGTGTCTATTTCCTGTTATGGTACGTCCATTTTTGGTATGGGGATGCCCCAGACTTCAGTCTTGCTAGTGGTTAATCTTCATAGGGTTTTCTTGTTCTGTTCATTTAAAGGGTGGCTTGAATTTTAAAATAATTTCCAAAGGTACAGATTCTATTTTTCACTAGTGTAATGTAAGGTTTTTTCTATTGTGAAACTAATTTCATTTGTAAAATTACTTTGATCATAAACAACCTCAACAGAGTTACACTTGACTTGCTTATTGAGCATAATCGCTCTAATAAATGAGTTTCAATAAATGACTGCTCTGCTATGAACGACTGAAGTGTTGCACTTCTAAGTTTATCTCCAGTTCAACAGATTTGAAATAGTTTGTCTGGGACTTGAAGTTCTGGGCACGCTGTTCTTCAGGTTGTAAATGTCTCAGCCAGACCCAGTAGAGTTCACTTATTCTGGGTTGGGAAGTATCTGGTGCTTCCACTTCAGCCAGACCTTGTACTGCCTACGTATGACTTACATTAATATGACAGTGAACTGTACCTTAAAACTTCCTTTTTAATTGGAAAGAATGTGAGCTGTGAAATACACCTGCACTTTTTTGACCATCAAGTACTACAGGGTAGGTCTGTGATTGAGGTGATGCCTGGAATAAATTTTCATGGAGTATTTAGGTGGACTAACTACACTTGTATCTAGAAGACATGAAAAAAGGCCAATTATGGAATAAAATGTCAGTGTGATTACTAACTAAATGTCTAAGTTGTTTTCTTATAGAAGGCTGTTTCTATGGGTCGGAGAAGATACTTGCTATTAAAATCTGCTTTTTAGATATGTGTGAACCTTGCTAAAAGCAAAACACCATTAACTTTTTCCACTGTATTGGCATGTTTTTAGATTGTTATTCTACACTTGCCAGGAAGGCAAAGGCAGCCGTGGATTGGTTTAAGATGATTTGACTTCAAGTTGAGTATCTCTAGCATGAAAAATCAGATGCAACTGTGATCCAACAATGTTAGGGTTGATGATTTTTATCAGTAACTTCACTAGCAGTGGGATATAGCTGTGATCTCACAGTATCATAAAAATCTGCAACTGGCTAAAATCCAGAAGATTATAGATACTTATGGCTGATTATTCTTGCCATAACTAATACAACTTTCTGTATAATTACTATGTACTTAATATTTTTTTATTAAATCATGTAAAAGCATAGATCTACCTTGTTTTGAGTGAAATGAGTATCTGTGTTTCTCTGTTAGAGCCCTCTAGGAAGTTTACCTACAAGATGGAGTGTGTTATTTTTGTAATGGTTGGGTATCATAACACGGCTTGAGAAGATTACTGAGCTGCATTTCAGGGTTTTTTTTCCCCTGTCAAGTATGAGTAGCACTCTATCCAACTGTAATCCTGCCTATGTAATCAGTCTTTCAATCTCTTCTTCCCTCAGAATGAAGAAATATATTTTTTCATTAAAAATTTCTTAAACTTCTTTTAGGTGCCTCTGGTACTCCACTGGAAAGAATTATCACTTTGGCCAATGCAACTACAGTTGAGCTTTCATGCAAATTAGATACGAATTCTCATTTGAAAAGTCCTCAAGTGACTTGGAAAAGGGGAAATGAAACCATCAGTCACACCAGTAAAACTGAGAGCAGCTGGAGCATCCGGTACGTGGCACTCCTGACAAGTATGATTTGCAGGCTGTAATGAGTTACCTGTGCATACACTGCTTCAATACTAGTCATGTATATATTGGAAAAGAGCCAAATGCAAAGATTAATCATCATATTGAAGCTGCAGGAAAGGAAAAAGGCTGCAGGTATCTCAAGCCTGGAGGAGGAGTTCCTGTTCTTCCTCTAGTGCTGGAAAAACAAGAAAAAGAACATAATGCAAGAAAAGAACATAAATAAGGACACAGTTCTTTGAGGTCCAGTAATTCTGTTCAGTAAGTGAAGTAATAATATCTGTAGTGAGATTGAGGTATTTTAGCAATTTCTCTTTCCACTCCCTCATTTTCAACATTGTCTTTTCTACCTCATTGCTGCTTTACAGAAATCAATGGCCTGTTTCTTCTTAATTAGCAAAACAGAAAAATTAACATAACACTAAAGATATTTTGAAGGTTTTCTTAACTCTTTCAAACCTCTGCAGAAACTAAAATATTGTAGAAACCTTTCTACAATTGATACAATTTCCTGTTGCTGTTCAAAATTAGGACCCTTATACATTTGGTGGTCGCCAGTTCATTTCTGTATAGCTTAGGTTTCTTAACACCAATAATACCTTCATGAAGCTTTTGTGATAGAAAATATGAGAACGTGATTGTCCTTTTCTGATATTCCATATACACAAAATGAGCCATGTAGATCTTTTTCAAAGTGCTAGTGAAATGTATAGTTTGCCACTGGAGAAAATACTGTGTTATTAAATGGAAGCTGTTCAAAACTCTTTTTTGTGTTGAACTGACTGGCTTTGGAGGAGGTTACTTACATGGTTTGTCCTTCCAGCAGTCCTGCATAGGATAATGCTGCATAGTTGACATGGTACACCCATGTCAGATTTGGTAACTTGTAGATCATACTGCTTAAAGACATTTGGCCTTCTCTGCTTATGATGGGTGAAAATCATATTTATTTTCCAGGTGTGCTTGTGTTCTTAATGTTTTCTTAAAAATGTTATGCTGTTTCTGCATTGCACTAAACCTGAACCCTAGTATTTCAGTGATGTATCTTCTCTGCTACTAATCATTACTGTGTTCTTTTGAACATTAGTTAGCAGTCTCATAGTTGTAGAACAAAAGAAAATACATGCAAAAAGCAAATGGGTGACTTCATTTTTTAAGGCTGGCAGTTGTGGATAACAGTAAGATGGGAAGTTACAGCTGTATTCTGAAAGGTGAAGAAGAAATCAGCGGTGTATTTCATTTACAAGGTAATTATGTTTAATTAATTTGTATTTTTGTTTCACCTGACTACTGTAAACCTGTATTAACATGGCTTCTAGATAGTACGGAAATTGCAACTTAATTTGATAAGTAGTGACTGATGACGTCAAAGTAAGAATCACCTTTTTCAGTCACTTCTGTAGCATGGAGGGAAGAACTCTGAACCAAAAACTCAAAGCCTTTTAAAAAAATTTCTAATGAACATAAGAGCATAAGAGTCTATTTTGGTTTGGGTTGCCCCCCCACCCCCTCAAGGAGTAACTGATCTCCCTTTGCCTCTCCATACCTAGAGCAGGAGTGAATATTTCTCACTTTCTGGGGATCAGGAATAAAGGATGGTGTCTTGGATAAATTCCTCAAGAAGAAGAGCCAATAATTTGAAAGTTTGGCCTGAGGTTTGGTGATCAACATGAAGGAATTGCTGGTTGCATAGACAGTTTTTTTTAAAAATTAAGTTGTATTTCTAAATTGCTTTAGTGTATCTTCTATTCCCTATAAGGATAGGACTTAAGTGAACAATTAGGGTGCTTCATCGGGCAGTCTGAGTGCCCTTTCTCCAGTTCTGTGTTCTCCAGTAATGTCACTCCTGACAGCAGTAGGTGAACAGAAGATACAAGCTGCTGATACGATGAGTAACTTTTGATAGAGAGTTGTTCGTTTCTCTGTTCCCACTATCCAAATTTTGCAAAGAGCAAAGGAAGCATTTCATTTGTGAAGGCTCTACAGACTGGTACATGAGAGATTTTTCCCTGAGCATGGGCCCTGAGAAACCCTGACTCTTCACTGAATACTCTAATCTCAATTAAAATACCAGTAGGACTTTGATTCTCAGTGCTGCAAGCTGCCTCTGTTCAGTAAGATATCTGGTAATGAGTTGAGCAAACTCACGTATGTTAAAATCTTGAGTGTTGATGCTTGCTCACAGACTTTCAGCCAGGAGATAAAAGCTTGCAATGTTGAATAAAGACAAAGTTATAGTTTATTCCAGCCTCTTAGTCTTGGAAAATGATTATATATTTTTCCTGTCAGCAGGTGGGTAAGGTTTAGTTGAATAGCTAACCATGTTTCTTTAGATGGAAAAAAGTCCAAGGAGACCTTATTTTTTTGAAAGTATACAGTATCTATTGCAGTAAGGGCAGCAGTGACTCAGTAGGGAAGTCATCTTTTCCAGGACAGTGCATAGGACTGGTTGATTTATTATAAGAAGATGGGAGAATTGCTTCACAGTGGTTGAATGCCGCTACGTCTGATGCCATAAAAAGTACTGGCTTGACACTTTTTAAGATTAATGCAGGAGTGAAGGAAATGGGAAAGAGGAGTCCTTGAATCTTCCAGTCAATAATGCAGGGAGAACAATCCTCAAACTGAAAGATGAGTAATGTGTTGATAGAGACTCAGTGGCTGAAGTCATCACTGCTGTAACCAACTGCAATAGCTTTTCCACTAGACAGTTTGGCATTATTGAATGTGTTACCTCTCCTTCCCTTCCCCTCTGCTGCTTCCTGGCCTTGTGTAACCCTGTAGATTTTGTGGAGCTTAATTTTTACTCGGGTTTGCAGACAACAATGAGATATTTAAAGGAAGTTCAAATTATTAAACACAGAGAACATTAATGTGTATTGTAAAGTGTTGTGAATTATTGCTAGCTTATAAAAGCATAGAATAGATTAATGTGTGTTTGACCTTTGTTCAGGGATCCTTCAATAGCTGTTGTGGTACACACTATGAAATAGCTCTGGTCTTTAAAACAGTATGGAAATCTGACTGGTGTAAAGGCTGGTGCCAACAGCTGTCTCTCTCCAACAGTTGGTTTTGTCTGTGCAATAGAAGTGTTTTGTCACCAAATCTAGTATGATCTTTTTGCAAAAATACCTGCGAGAAAGCAGATTATTTCTTTGCACACATTCAGAGATTAGCAACTGTTATAGAGACAGATCCCAGAACCCATGATGGATATTCTTATCCTTAATCTTGGTCAATATGTTCACATGTATTGCTGGTATTATGGCTGTGCTTTGCTGCTGATCAGCATGACTAAGTCTTTTTTGACTACTACATATGCTTGTTGTGCTGGGTATATGGGTTTTTTGTTTGTTTCCATGTGTTCTATGTTTAACACTGATCTCTCTATGTGTTTTTGTTCTCTAAATTGCAAGGGAGGTAGCAACAATTAGTGAAGTTACCCATTTTACTCATAGCAGGGAATACGTTCTGCTAATACTCTAAAAGGATGGTGTTTATTGATAAAATGTACTCATGGAGCAAAAAGACTTCACTAGTAATGAGGCTGGCTTGGCGTATGGTGTGGTAAATGAGGCTGAAAGCGGTTGTTCTTATTAACAAATTGGTTTTATGTTTTTGGGCTGAAAACTTTGACGTTTGAATACACATGAGAATTTGGGGGAAAAGGTTTGTGCTTGACTACTCAAGAAGGCAAGGGAACAACAAAAAAACTTAGTTTGTATAAAGTTTAGGATAACTACTGAAAGCAAATACTTGGCCTTTGTAGTGTAATCAATATAATTTAAAGTATGTACTGGATCTGTACTTACAAAGTAGAGCAATGAAACTTGACATAAAATTTAAAATAAATGCATCTGAGGAAAACACGCTAGTGAACATCCTAATAAAGAGAGAGGTAGAGGAGGGGGAAGCCTTTTTGGGCTTCTGAAAACTTGTATGGCACTGCAGTTAAAATAGGTTGCATTTTCAAAATGCTAAAACTAAACTGATGTCTTGTTTCTTTGTGACTGTGTTCTGTCTGCAGCAAGATAAGATCAAAAATGCTGTTTATTGTCATGCACCCAAAAGTCATTGCTTCAGCTCAGAAAATACTTGTAACTACTAATCTCCATCAGTCTACAGTTTTGTCTTAATTACAGAAAAGTTCTCTTCATGCTCAACTGGCCAGATACCATTATGTAGTTGCACTGTGGCTGGAATAGACTTCTCTCAGTTTCTGTAAATTGAGTGAAATTGCAGGAAAATTATGTTTGTTTCTAGTGTACTAAACTGAAGCATGTAGAGTACAGCTGTCAGGGAAGGGAAGGAGGAAATGGGCAAGGGCAGAAATTGCAGTCTGATTATCACTTGGTGTTTGGCATTAATTGACAGCTTTTAAGGTCACACAGCAACTGAGAAAAGGATTCCTGTAGTTTTCTGCAAAATTCTGTATGTGAGATAGCAGTGTGAAATGACTCCTCATTTACCTCACATCATAAATGATAGAATCATCTGTGTTGTTTAAGAGAAGTCAATAGACTACTCTAAATACATATCTAAATACATTCTTTCTTTTTGTAACTCTAATTAAAACCCGTACTTTTTGCTTGATGGAACTTTTTCCTTCTTGTTCTTAGTACCAAAAATTGAAGCAAGAGGAAAATTTGTAATCTCTTATGAAAGAGATGCAGCAGTACTGCTTTGTAAAAGTGGTGCTACACCCATGGCTTGGACATGGTATATGATCAGTGGAAGTAAGCAGGTAAGGTCTCCATCTGTTGGCCAAGCAAAACAGTGTGGCAAAAAAGTACACACACTTTGTAAAGTATAATTACTCTTCACTGCAGGCTTTATAAATGGTATTTCCATTAACTTTCATGTTACCTCTGTATGTGGATTTCTGCAATACTTAGACGTAATCATTGTTACGGGGACGTTGCCTTTTTTCCGGATTGTATGATACTTCTGTTCCAAAAAGTTCCTGCCATACTCCTATACACATAAAACAAATCAGACAAGTTTTTACTGTATGCTGGTTATATTTCTCAAATCTTGCCACTTGATACCAAAAAATCTTGCAGTGGGACACACTTCTAAACACCTGTAAGATCTTGTAGGACTGTCAGAGGACTGGAGAGTATGTCCCATCTCTTCCTTCTCCAGGGATAAGTAATTTTATTTATTTTAGCCATTTTTTGAGGGCAACACTATCATTTGAGAAGAGTTAAATAGAGCTGTCTCCTTTATACTGCTGGAGAGTAGCACTGACTTGTAAAACTATCAGTGTATTTCCCAGTGTTCACACTTCAACAACCTTGGAAGTGTGCTTTGTGCTGTGGTGAAATGTGTGCATTGGATCCTGATACATGAGGATGCCTTTTTCATTGAGGAGTTAACAGAGCAAAAGATACCTTTCCTGTCATCTTAAAAAAACTGAAAAAGGTCAGACAACTAACTCACTAAAAGTTTGTACTTCCTCTATTGAATCTAATGGGAACCGGGGTAGCCACCTGAGATAAATCCTTCTCTTGGAGGTGGAGTAATCATGTGTCAGAAATACCCCTTGTTCCTAACCCATTTTACATCTCTGTATAGAACTCTGTTGATGATATAGTTTGATTAAACACTTTCTCATTACATTACTAAGACTTGCAACATGTTTTTATTTTCAGATTGTCATTAATGCCTCTTTGCAGGCAGACAAGTATCTAATTGATAGAGTGTCTGCCAATGTAACCCATCTGAGGATACTCAAGATCACCAAGGAAGATGCTGGTGTATATTGCTGTGAAGCTACTTTTGAATTAGGGAAAGCTACATTGGAGATAGAACTTAAAGTTCTGTCCATCATGGCACCTCTCAAACCCTTTCTAGCAGTTGTGGCTGAAGTTGTTATTTTGCTAACTACGATTATCCTTTATGAGGTGTATTCGAAAAGAAAAGAGAAATGTACAGGTAAGCTGTTTGGTTTTTTTTAGTAATTTCATAGAATCATTTGGGTTGGAAGAGACTCTGAGATCATCAAGTCCAACCCTTAATACAACCCCACTTTGATTGCTAAATCATGGCACACACTCAGTGCCACGTCCAGTCTCACCTTAAAAACCTACAGAGTTGGAGAATCCACCACCTCCCTGGGCAGGCCATTCCAATGCCTGACCACTCTTCTCTGGAAAGAACTTCTTCCTGATGTCCAACCTAAACTTTCCCTGGCAGAGCTTAAGCCCATGCCCGCTTGTCCTACTGTTGTCTGCCTGAGAGAAGAGACCAACCCCCCCACATCTGGCAACAACCCCCTTTCAGGTAGTTGTAGGGAGCGATAAGGTGTCCCCTGAGCCGCCTCTTCTCCAGGCTAATCACCCCCAGCTCTCTCAGCCTCTCCTCACAGGACTTGTGCTCCAGTCCTTTCACAAGCCTTGTTGCTCTTCTCTGGACCCGCTCCAGCACCTCAGTATCTTTCCTGAACTGAGGGGCCCAGAACTGAACACAATACTCAAGGTGTGGCCTCACCAGCCCTCAGTACAGTGGAGGGATCACTTCTCTGGTCCGGCTGGCCACACTATTCTTGATACAAGCCAGGATTTCTAGCTTTCTATTGAAATTGCAGCCATAGGCAGAAAGGTATGACCCACAGTGAAGTTCATTGTGAATTTTACAGCATTTCTTTCTGATAGAATACTTCTAGAACAGTGCATTATTTTAGATATTTAAATCTTTTCCATGAATCTTAAATCAAATCTGAAGTGCATTCAGTAAGCGATACTTTCATATAAAAGGTTTGAGGTAGTCCTGATTTTTTCACTTAGAATACAAGGGAATTTAGAGGCGACAATTTTTTGGTGAACGCTTAGGAATGGAAGCAACTTGTAGTAGCTTTGATCGGAGAAGTTTATTTAAAGAAATCAAGTAAGAAATAAAAATGCATTAAGTCAGAATGCAATAAAACTGGTTGCTGAACCTAGGGAAAACTAGAGGTGAGCAGAACTAGATGTGCAAAATGAAACAGAGGTTTTATATATTTAAAGTCTTCATATATATGTCTAATACATACATGCATGTATCAATACTTTATAATACAGAAATGTACAAACATTTTAATTTGCATTAAAATCAGATTAATAAAACTATCAAAATCTTTTTGTCAAATTCAGATGTAATTTCATTGAATAGAGAAACAAGGTAGTTTGAATTAAAAATTTAAGAAAACAAACCTTTATTTTTCTTCTTTTCCTAGTTTTGATTAAAGAAAACATGAGTAATAAACCAGAAGTTGACTTGAGATTTTAATCTTTTTTTTCTCTGTTCTGCTGAAGGTGAAAAACCGTTTAACCAAATTGAGCAACTGTAAGTGAAGAATTTCTATACTGTAGTTAAGTATTTTTTCTTTTGTGTATTAGTGTTGTCCAAAATTATATGTTGTTGTTAACCCAATTGGTAATGGGTGATGATGAATGTGGAAGTACAGCTTACTGCTTTCCTTAAGAATTTCTAGTTTTAGAGTGAGCAGAGTTCTGTTTTCTACCTGGCACAATTTTGAGATTAAGGTGTTTATTTTTTTTTAATTCCTTTTGAGAGCACCATATGGCCTCATTATAAGCTCATTCTAGAAAACTGTAACTGCAAGGAAGTAACTTTCAGATGGAAATTTTGTAAAAGAGACTGAATTCTTCTAAATTGTGTTATATATGTCCATATTAATATACATTTCTCTCACTTTTACATGGCCAAAGCCCAGACTCTCCTAGGTAGGCTTGTAGATGCTGGAGTGTTATGAGCTGGTCTTGTTGGCTGTTTTGGTGGGTAACTCAGACACTTGGGAGGTCTCGTGCTGTGCAGATAACTTGGGTTTCCTGGGCATAGGCTGCACCACTGGAAACATTTCTCTTGCTGTTCTGCTTGAGGGTCTGTACTCCCATGCTGCCTCCTTGACCCTTAGGATGATGCATGTCCATGGCCTGCTTTGAAAAATACGCTGTACTTTCTCTCTGCCCATCCTCTTAAGCCCAGTTGTCTCATCTGGCCTGCTTACACCCTAAAACAAGAGAAAAGTTGCCTAGAAGTTTCTCTTTGGATGTGTTTAGTGTATTCTAGTTTTTCTCCCCTGTGTTTATCTCCCTTTTTTCTTATGAGTAGGTGTCTTTCCCTCCCTTCGTGAGTTTCTTTTTCTTCAGTAAGCTTTGTTTCCCTGTGTTGTATTTACTTCATCCTTCCTTTTGCCAGCACAAACTGAAAATGGGTTTTGGTGCTTTCCCCTTATCTGAACAGATTTAAAGCTTTAGCTCAATTATTGTACAGAGTGGCAATATGTCTTGGGAATATAGAATGCTATTATATGGCTCAGTGTTTGTGGCTACATCTTGGGTTGAAAATTGAATAATTGTCCTTGTGCACATTCCTGTTTCTTGTAAATCTTCTGAAACTGTATTAAACTAGGATTGTAATATAGACTAGTGCATTAAAATAATGTTTTTATGCTTGTAGGATGTGGTTCTGTTCAGCTGCTTAATCTTTATTGTGGAATTCTAGCTTGCATAAACACCTACAAGGAAAGCTTATTTACCTCTGTACTTTGATTTCAAGAACTGAAAATTAATTAAACTGTTGCCTGTTTAGAAGACAGATTTGTGTGTCAGGGAAAACTGCTCAGTTATGTGTGGGATGACTAATACACCTGAACTTGGTTGATGAGGCTATAATTTAAATGTCACAACTGTGTATTTAGGTGGGAGCCTAGCAATTCACAAAGCTTTTTTTAGCAAGAGAATTTTTTTAATTCAAGTCTTGATTGTGATACACACCATATACTAGTTGTAGTTAATCTGGAAGGAGCAATCATATGTCTGTTTCATTCCATGTTCTGAGGACATTGAGCTAGATACTTACTACTTGTATGTTACTTGAATATTCATTTTACATACAAATTCTGTATATTGAATGAAATTATATTATTAGAATCATTTGGGAATACTATTATTGTTCTAACTTCTGCCCAAAGTTTTACGTGATTTTTGGAAGAGACTGAGTTAAGTCTTTACTACTTGGTTGAAGGCCTTCAAGAGTCAGTTTCTTTTTTCTTAGCTTCGTATGCCAAAAGAGAAAATATGTATTTGAGACATACTCTGTGATTGGGTTGTGGGACTGCAATAAAAGTGCTATCTTACACTTAAAAATTGAGTTTTGGAATTCAACCTCTTTTTCTTCTAGTGAATCAGGCGAAAGCAGTAGTTCTACACACGGAAAAATTTAATCTGGTTTCTGAAAAGGTAAGAGTTGAAACAGAGACCAGGTTTTACTTTGCTCTTGAGCAGCCTAATACTACAATAATACAATGAAATCCACTGTCGCATCCCAGTCTGGTTTATGTGGTAACAGCGTAGTAATTGAACCATTGTTGAGGTGAAACAACATAAAGTCAAGCAAGAAGGCAAGTCCAAATCCTTTTAACTCAATTCTGTTGTCATCATCATTACTATTTAATAGTTCTGTTAACCCATGCAGTTTTTAAAATGGGATTTATGTTAACCTACTTAACTGCTTGGCTCCTGATCGTGAAACTATCGTGTGAATGCCAGGATAGGTGCTGAGATGCATAAGAATTGCTACTGTGTTCAAAATCCTACTCTTTCAGGCTGTATTTTGCATGTTGAATTGAGTTTGAGGAAGGATCCAAGTGTAATAGCAAGTAGAGAATGTCATAGTACTAGAGAGATGAAACAAGGGTTAGAACAGACTAGGAAAAAGAAAGAAATAAATGGGGACTTGAAAGGATTAGTGGTTGAATACAGAAGCAGAGGGTATGTAGCCCTGTGATAGCTATATAATTAACTTCCTGATTGTCTACCCTCTTTACAGTCTGATTATAGGCTGCTTCTACTTAAGCCAGCTGGAAATGCTTGTCATAGGATAGTCTGTTAGTTGAGGACCAGTCCTACACACTCTTATTTCCCCTCTGCATCTGGCACCCCAAACTCATCTGTAGATGAAAGATGTCAATGACTTTGCATTCATGTCACTGGTAACACTGTTCATTCTCTTCGCAACCCATCTACCTAAATAAAGGTTTTTCCCATACCCTTTGTTTTAAAGAAGAGGGGTGTCAGATAAAGTTCATATGAACAGAATTACAAATCAGGAAACCATCCAGAAAAATACTTTTGAAGATTATATTGTCTCTTTGGTTTCTTGCACATTATTGTACTTTGGACTGCTGTGAGTTATTTTCCCAACATGTTCAGGTTTAACCACAGCTGGCAACTCAGCCCTATGCAGCCAGTAGTGCTCTCTGGTGGGATGGGGGGAGAGAATCAGATTGAGTGAAAATGAGTGACTGCATGGGCCAAGACATAGACAGCTTAACAGGGAAAGCAGAAGCTGCACACTCAAGCCAAACAAGGGACTTATTCACTATTTCCCAAGGGCAGGCAGGTGTTGAGCTATCTGCTGGCAAAAACGGGGCTCAACCATGCGTAATAGCTACTTGAGTTAATTGGGAAGACAAATACCGTTGCTCTGAATGTCCCCTTTCTCCTTCATCCCCTAGATTTATATGCTGAACATGATGCCATATGGCATGGAATAGCCCTGGAGTGGTCAGTTGCTCTGGTTGTGTCCTCATCCAACCTGTAGTACACCCCCAGTCTCCTCACTGTTGGGGTGTGGAGGGCAGCAGAAAAGGCCTTGATACCGTGTGTGAGCACTGCTTAGCAGTAACTAAAACATGCCTATATTATTGACACTGTTTCCAGAAAAAGTCAAAACCTGGCCCCATATCACATGAAATGAAAATTAACTTTATCCCAGTCAAAACAAGCACACAAGGATTCATTTCATACTGGATCTAAGGTTCCATTCTCCATTCTTGTAAAGTTCGTTTGACTCATAGCAGTCAATAACTAAGGATTCAGTGAATAACTAAGGATTCTTCTCTAATAATCACCTATCCTGTCTTCATTTACAGCATTAAATGTTATAGTGTCTTAACATGATAAATGCCAGTTGCTCTCTACAACGCCCTGCAAGGAGTTTGTAGCCGGATGGGGATTGGTCTGTTCTCCCAAGCAACTAATGAGTGATAGAACAGGAGGAAATGGACTCAAGTTATATCAGGGCAGGTTAAGATTGGATATTGGGAAAAATTCCTTTGTTGAAGAGGTGGCCAGGCATTGAAACAGGCTGCCTAGGGAGTGATACAGTCACCATCTCTTGAAGTGTTCAAAAGGTGTGTGGATGTGGCACTTATGGGTGTGGTTTAGTGTTGAACAGGGTGGTGCTGACTTCACTGTTGGACTTGATGGTCTTAAGAGATCTTTTCCAGCCTGAAAGGTTGTCTTATTCCATACTGATGTGCAAATTGGACCATTCAAAATGATGAAGTATTAACTAGAATGTTTATTTTCAAACAAGGGAAAATACTAAGCAAAATAATAATATTCATAATACAATGTGTTTATTTTTTTATTGCAGGAAATTTAAGCCAACAGAAGTGAAAGTCATCACAAAACTACAGAACATGTATGCAGCTATGCATTTTAAACATCCACCGTTTCTAAGTCTTCTACTTTTATGCGAAATAAGATGCTTTTAAAATAGCTGTGAAACGACTCATTTTATAGAGATGATGATCTGATATTTAGACTCTTGGTGTCTGTAAACTTGTCATTTTACTACTAGGAGGTGGTTTTTGTGATTAGGTTTCCCGTTGGTTTATTTACTGGTTTTTTAAATTTTTTTTGATTTTTTGTCCTAAACTGGAACTAAACTTGTATTTACTGACTGATTAATACAGAATGGGTGCTGGACATGTAAGATCAAAAAAGTGTTTCCACCAAAGAAAATGCCTTTTATAGCTGATGAAGCAAATGTGACACAGCCATTTTTACCAAGGAAATGCTGAGAGGGAAATCTTTATCATGCTTTAAATGAAACCTTAACAGTTTTGCAATTTGCTCTTACTAGTAAAATGTCTTACTACTTATCTTTATTCTGAATGTGACTACATTGTAATTCTTAGTAGTCTACGGTATTAAATACTGTACAGTCAGATATTTCAGAGTAGATGAAAGAAGTAATGGGGATACAGTACCTTTTCAGACTGTAACTGCAATAATTCCTTATGCTTGTGCTCTCTGGGGCTGCAAAACCAGTTTCGTGATTATAATTTATACAGAACATTAATTTCTTATGAATATGGTTCTGATTATACATTCTGTCTAGTTGGTACTTCTTTCATCGCACTGGTTTGTTCCTTAAACACATCGCAAAGCACAAAGATGGCCTTGAGCAGCTAAAATTTTCAAGACAATAGCATAAAGCAACATAAATACCACTAGTTCCTACACAAAAATTGTAATACTACAGTTAATGACTTGGTATATCCTTTAGGAGAGTCAGTTGCCCTTACACCCTTTAGTGGTATTATGCATCCAGCAACTAAAAAGTGTTCAGCTAATATGAGAACATTTTGTTTTATTAGTTGCTTTTGCTTGTTAATCCAGAAGAAAAATAAACAAAACTTGAATTTTGGTGGAGAAAAATAAAGTATTCAGAAAAATTTTTATCAATGAAAATGTAAGGAAAAAACAGGCAGCATTTTCAGTCTCACTAAGGGCATTCAATGGCGTTCTTTGTACTGGCCACTTTTCTATGAACATGAATGCAGGAAAAAAAGAGATAAAATGCATTTAATTCCTTTCCTTTATTTTTTTCCTGTTTTACTGTTTTCATAAGTTTGAAAATATCAGAAAGCCTACCCCTGGCTGTTTTGTTGTAGATGGGAGACAAAACTGAGTCTGATCTATGCTTTTTTGTGTTCCATATTTCATTTTCCAGCTTTAAGAACTACAAGTTAAAGTCAAAACACAATGAAAAGTTATATAAGCATCAGGTGATTGTAAGAACTGAACACTGGTAAAGATTTTCCTTGCTTAAATACTGTGTTTATTTTATTTTGCCTTGGACTTTCTATGCACTATAAAAACCAGAATGCATTTCCAGTTTTTTATATGAGTTTGTCATTGCTATAATAGCATTTTTGTCGCAGCAAGTAAAAGTTTCCAGTTTTAAAAGGTTTACTTTAATACACTGTTTGACATGTTCTAGGTTTTGTAGAAAGTTGTTTCTTGTAAGTAGATCAGTAGTAAAAAAGTTCATCTTACAGATCCCAAAACTAGATTCTGAATAAACAGCATGAATATATTTTACAATTGAAAATGAGGCTAATAACGTCTGGAAAAAAGCCCACCTATTAATCAGAAATGGTAACAACATCTTTTGTGCCCTCACTTAACATTCCTACCTAATCTTGACATTCTGGTGCGAAGTCTTGACTAACATAGGCAAGTCAAATGAATAGATGGATTTTGGTATTGCAAGCAAGGCTGCACCGAAGGCAGGGAGACCCTGCATTAAGCATGGATTTTAGAAGCCACATGTCAAGACTGATACTTGTTTGGTCAGATTGGCTGCTGAAACTGTGGTTCTGGTGTAGGAACATAGAAAATTCAGATATTCAGTATATAGATATTCAGTAGGGGTCCTGAGGGACAGACAGCAGAAGCTGAAATGACTTGCAATTAGACACATACAGGGAAATCTTAAGTGCAAATCTGTAAGAGAAAACCTTTTCAGCTGTGTTTGTGTAGGAGGTTCTGTAGAGCAACTGAAAGCAGTCTGCCATTGCTGAATGCTTGCACATGTGAAAACACAAAGCCAAATGAGATGTGTTATAATTCTCTTACGAGTTACATGCTTAGCAAATGTTTCTGCAGTAGTTCAAAGCAATTTTGCAGTCTTGTTACTTCACTCTGCCAGAATATGCTTTATGAATAATCCAAGTTTCAAACTTCACTGTTTGTTACTGAAAGTCTTGATTTTCAAATTTACTGTCAGTAACTGAGTTCATTTTTGTAGTTGTTTACTTCTTCATAGCCAAAAGTATTTTCTTCCATACACAAACTTGACTTATTCAGCCTTACATTTAACCAAAGAAAGGGTTTTGTTCTTTCTTGCTAGTAGTGTAATATTTCTATCAACTGACTTGCTGAATTATTTTCAAATTGATGTTAAAAGTTATGTAACAGTGCCTTGAAGGAAGAATTTGTTTACTGTAGTTAATTTTGTTTTGCTTTTTTGCAGTACGTTTGTTAAAAGTTTACTCTTGAAACCTGACAGCAAAAACTATTTTTCTAGTGAAAGGCTAATGCTACTAAGCCTAATGCTTTTTTCACACTTGCCTTATTTTACATTCTGATTTTAGACTCTCTGCACACTCAACTGTTTTACTGTATTGCTTAAGTAAATGGAAATAGCCTCTGTATGTTTGATGTATATTAGATAATGAGGACAGTATTTATGAGTAGTGATTTGATAATACTGTACTTAAAAATTTCAATAAATGTAACCATAAAATAAGAGTGAAATTAATCCTGGTGGTTTTAAGAAACAAAATCAGACTTCTTTATTTTCTTTTAATTTGTCTATATGCTCATATTTTTAGACCCATACTGATCATTTCCGTGATTATCCAACTGTCTTTACTCCGATCTATAACTTTCTAGATAGAAATTTCTCCAAATAAAGTGATTTCTGAGTAATTACTTTATAAATGCACATTTGCACCTGCCCTAGGTTTGTCCCTTCTAATTTGGACATCTAAGTTAGGAACTTGTACCCAGTGTTTCTCTGTTAGTGGGCGATGGTGCTTAGGATTGTCTTCCAGTAGAAAATAGCAGCCTAAATAGAATCTGGATTAAGTGGGGTAAATACTAGCCTCTATTACTCTCAATTTTTTTATAAAGCATAAGATAGCAAATTCCCACAAAGATAAATCTCTGCACTTGACTTTGAAATTGAAATATACACTGGTTTTTCTTTGCAATTACCATTTGAAAGAAGACCTAGGGGCATTTTTTGAGGTTGCTGCCTTCTATAATTATAAACGCATAATGACATTTTGTTAGTATATGTATTATGTTGTTTCTACTGTGCTAAGTAATACACCTTATCCCTGATGATTGCTCTCTTTGCCAGAAGAGTTCAAATGAGATTAAATTGCACAGCAACAAGTGTATATTTGGTCCTCTTTAGGCAATTGTTTTAAATTTTTGTGAGCATCTATTTGCTGCTAGCACAGCACAGTTACCAGGCAGGCAGGCCTTTGGAAGGGGGAAGGGTACCATGGCCTATATTTCTGTCCATTGGAATTTGTGGTGCAATAGGACCAGTCTGAACAAAAACATGAAAGACAAAAGCTAACTGCTCACAAATGGTCACATACTAAGTGGGTGAAGGATGTGCAGCCCTGAGGACTTGGTGGAAGAGTTACTGCAATAGAGTAAGAGCAAAGCTGTATGTTTGTAATACCAAATCCTTCTCTGTTGTCTCTTTTAAAAAAAGTACTATAGCCATTTGAAAGTCAGTCTGTAGAAAACAGTAATAGCAGAGTTTGGAATTCTTTCAAAAGAGAGGAATAAGACAATTTATATCCTTTGCTCTTGATGGTCATGAGTCTTCCAAATGCATGAATATTTCTGAAAACTGCAAAGGAAAGTAATAGAACAGTACTGTTTAAAAAAAATGAACACCTTGACAGCTCCAACATAGAGAAGAGATTGAGAGGTCATATCCACAGTGCGAATAATATAGCAATAGCCTTTCCATACTGTTTAACAACTGTTGTTTACTTGCTTTAATTCTGCTGTTTCAGTGGATAAAGAGCTGATAATCATGTCTGACATTTAAAAATACATTAACCTTTACATTACTTGATAACTGTTATCCCCACCTCCCACTTAGACTGTTGAACAAAATAAGGTCATGCAGTTACTCTTTGAAGCTTGGGAATAAGTTGGGGGTTTTTTGTTTGGGTGTTTTGGTTTTTGGTTCTTTTTTTATAGTGATGTGCTGCTCTTGGTGAGCCAATCCCAATTTGTCACATAGCTCAGCCACTGCAGGCAATTGCACTGTCAGGACTGGGGATTGTTCTAGATGCACTTGCATTGATTGTGCTCGGCCAGAATCAATGCAGATCTCTGTGACCACTCACTTTTATGACACAAATGAAGGAAAGAAGTAATAAGAAACAGGATAATGCTTTGAAGAAAGAAATCCAAATCCTGGGAGGAAAAAAAAATTCAAAAAAGTTGAATGTTTATGAAAGTTCTTTTTCCATTCATGTATGTATAGATATTGCTTAGAAAATACAACTCGACATAGCCTGCTTTTAGGGAAGTAAATAAAAGCATTTCTGGCTGATCAGTTAACTTGGGAAAATGAGCTTCCTGATCAGTTTTTACATCAGGCTAAGACAAGGACCTACAACTCTCCATATACTCTCAGATGTCATCATGAGGAAATGATACATTGTTGAAAGAGTTGAAGTAATTTTTCACTTCTACCAATCCTCAGTTTTTGACAGTGAAAACATATGAACTAATTAATGTTGTGACTATTGTTTCCTGTAACCTGTCACTATTCCAAACCATTGGAAGAGTTTTACATTGTTTCCTGTTTTTTGGCATTACTAGTAAGAAAAATGTGCAAGGAAGGGAAGAGCAGGTTTTTTTCTAACTCACTTTGGAAAGAATGACATCAGCTGCTCTTCCAGCTTGTCAAGATAATGGAGTACATCAGACTTAGGATCCTAGGGACATCATGGTCATTGCTCATTCAACAGGAGAATAGGTTTTCTATCAGGTTATCTATGGGCTACTTCAGGGCACTGCTGCCTTACTGCATACAAAGGAAAAGGTCTTGGTAAATGATGGGTAAGGGGAAGAACTCTGGCTTTATAGAGAAGTTAAAAATCACTGCTAGATGCTGTGCAAAATTTTAATTCAGAAGACGTGATGGTTTACAACTTGATAAATACCAAACTTTGACAAGACTAATATTTTTTCTCCGACATCTTACACATACAGTAACACCATATATTAGGTGACAGGTATGAGAGTACACTAAGAAAAGCTGTCTTTGCACAACCTAATGGCCTTTTCTAAGATCATGGTTATAATAGGTATGCTGAGTGGTAGAAAAGCAAACAAAGCATCAGTGTATCATTTGACTTTTTGTTTGAATCCAGAGAGGTTTTATATATGCTTTCACAAGGTCACAAGTATTCTTTCACAAGCTAAATCATGTGCCTTTAATCTTGTCCTCCTAGTGAGGGACCTCTCCAAAAAGGGTATAAATTAAAATACTCTGTGAAGCTGGTGCAACACAGCATGGACAAACCATACTACAACAAAACCATGAGACTGGCCATTGTCTCAGCAGATACGTAGGGCAAGGAAGAGGGCATAACCTACAGGAAAAGAGGAAGCTTAATCCTGCTCTTAGAACATCATAAGTGAGCAGAGAGGCAGAAGTGATGAGATTTCAGATAGGGGAGGCTGAGAGAACAGGCAGTGTGTGTCAAAGAAATGGAAGGTATTTGATACATTTCTAGAGAGATGAATAGCAAAAGCTGACATTGGTAATGAATTAAAGCACACTTCAGGGAAGTTCTAGATCTTTAGTTCTCTTTCCTACTGCCAAAGAAGCTCAGAATTGTAAGAACAAATAAACCAGATAAGACATCAGGGCAGCACATCTGCAATTTGAAACATGTATGAGAGACAGATACAGGAAAGCCTGTCCTCCAGATCAGAGCTTTCCCTCTTCATTATTAAAGCTTGGAAAACATTTGGAAGGACATCTTCCAGGTGATAGGCAGGTCTTCATACTTAGATTCATTGATATATCAGTAAAATCAGCAGACATGAGGATAAATGATATACTGATGAAGTGTTAATATAGGAATATGTAGTGTTGCTACTCAAATCTGTAGGAGTTACCTGAAGGAAACCATGAAGTCATGGAAAGAGTGAAATGGTGGGTTTAGTCTTCTAAAACATTTTTGACCATGTCCATACTGGCAATGTCTGAAAAAAATAGTGAAGAAGCAACAACCTATTACAGAACAGCAAACAGTTACTTTAACAAGAAACAGAGAAACATGAATAATGTGCAGGGATCAATGCCAAGATCCATACTGTTCAAAATATTAATAAAAACAAGAAGAGTGCTTAGTGAGATGAGAGACTTCACTGATAGTTAACTATGAATCTGAAAATGAGTTCTCAGAATTGCAGAATAACATTTTAAGCATGTTTAAGTGGCAGATAACAGAAGTTGATAAAAGCAAAACAATAGCTAGTTTATGTACAGTTTGCTAGGGTATGGTTTTCCCATAAGATGTCATTAAACCGAGACCTAAGTGCTGCAGCATATTATGAATATCAAAGCTTAGACAAGCTTAAAATGTAATTATGTAAATCACAAATGAAAAGTCTGCCAATATTAAGTACTGATTAGAGCTTTTGTCTCAAGGACAGTCAAATCCAAGGATGGGTCAAATCCTGGTAGATATCCCTGAAGCATGTGAGTGTGTGCCTGCCATACTCTTACACCCTTTCTGGTAATCTGCTAAGGGTTGCTAGTAGAAACACACTGAATTTTTCGTTGTTCTCTTACTTAGGATTAATGCTGCAGTAATTATAGAAAAAATGCATAATACTGGTATTTTTTTCATAGTTTTGTTTCTTGCCACATAGGACTAAAAGAGTCCTTAGATCATGAAAAGCTAAGGTACAGTTTGCCTTTTTTAAAATTTTTCCCGATGAAAATACCATCTAGCAATCATTTATATACATTAACAAGACACCATTGTTTTTACTAGTGTACAACTCTTCACCCATCTCACTTTACATTTCTAGTGGGTTTTTTCATATGAATAGAAGTAAAAAAGGAAGTATTTCAGAGGAAACATTTAAAATTCTATTGATTTTATCTTCAGTTGTATTTCCTATGTTAGGAGAGCTGTATTAGAGGCCCAAAAGTCTACACTTTCCATGTTGGTGGGTTGCCAGCTGTGGAGGTGCTCTGATGCTGGCCTACTGCCAAATACCCACATGGCTGCTCACTCATTTCAGTTTCCCCTGAGACAGGGAGGAAATGGAAGGCAAAAAGACTCTCCCATTAAGACGGTAACACTTTAATAGGGGAAGCAAAGGCTGTGCATGAAAGCAAAGCAAAAATAGGAATTAATTCTCTACATTCCACTGGCAGGCAGATGTCCAAGTGCTTCCTGGAACCAGGATCTCAGCATGTGTAAGAGCTGCTTGAGAAGGCAAGTGTCATATCCTCCTCCTTCCTCTGAGCTTTAGTTGGTGAGAAGGATGTTATGTGCAATGGAATATTCCTTTTTCAGTTGAAGTCAGTTGTTGTGGCTAGGTAGTCTTCTGGTGTCTTGCCCACCCTGAATTTAGTTGCTGGGGAGGCAGAGTATGAAAGAGAAAGCCTTGACACTGTGCAAGCTATGTTCAGCAATCGGCAAAATACTGCTGTGTTAACAGCACTATTCTAGCCACAATTTTGAAGCCAGCACTTTATGGCTTGTAATGAAGGACATTGACTTATCTCAGCCAGACCCAGCACACCAAATTTTACAAGGCTGTCTGCTTTCCAACACTGGCCCTGAAACAGACCAAAAAAATCACTTTTTTCCTATGTAACTGTAATAAATTTAGCAAGCTTCTTGCTCACTGAGTTAATTGACAGTAAATACTGAGCAACAGTCAAACAGCCAGAGGTCTCAGTAATGAGAAAAAATATTTAAGCAATACAATGAATATTTCTCCCCTCCCTCCTGAAAATATTGAATTTAACTTATAGTATTCTTTAAAGCATATGTCATTTAATTGTTGGCAATAGGTAAGGAAAACATACTTCTTTGGGAATTTTACAGTTTTTCAAATAATCTATTACCAGTATGTGTTACTGGTACTTTTCAAGACTTACGGCATTTCTAGAACTGAACACTTTTCATGCAAGATAAAGCAGCAATGTATCAGATTTAAGGCTGTTACTTGCTTTTTCACCTCTCTTCCACAAATCTTAGCATAAGATTGCATCTAATCTACTTTAAGGTGCAGCTAGGAGATTGATCCATGGTCCATCATGTAAAATTTCCTGTGCCTTCCTGTCTATCAATCTACATAAAGAGAGCTAAATTATTATCTATGTATATGGGAGGGAATCAAACAAAATAAACTTCCCATAATTTTGTGTTCCACAGACTAGTATTCAAGATTATAATTTCCTTTAATAAAATTATGCATAAAAGCAAATTACCTCATGTTGCACAGTGCTTTGCAGATGCAAGTATGTATATGCTCAGATTCAAGTGGGTATATATTTATACCTATCTTATTAAATCACAGTAAAAGTACCTAAGTCACTGGTGCAACATGTGTTTGGTCATCCATTTCTTACTAGAACTTGAATATCAAAAAAGAGATTCAGGCCTGGATATGGGTGATGTAACTCTGTTGATTCAATTGTCAATCCAGTTACTTCACTGGCCAATGTAGCCTCTGTTTAAATCAATTTAACCTGAAAAAACATGTTGTTCTTCTGGAGAAATTGGAGATAAACTATTTCTGCAATAATAAAAAAGGCACAAAAAATTCACTTGTATTGAGAACCAGGACTTTTGCTTTTCATGCTTTATTCCTGCTAACCATCAGCCGGAATAACTGGTGGCTCCCAGCTTCTGAACAGGGAGTTCTTGTAGCACAATCCTGAAAGCTACAAAAGGGTACATGACAAACTGTGGACCCCAAAATGCAGGGACCAAAGTGAGGCATCTGGGGAAGTTACTTTATAAGGGGGAAGCCAGTCAGGAAACATGTTATGACACTTGATGTGAATTTTCCAGGAAAATTTTGAGCAAATAAACAAGAAGTGCCATTGAAAGAAATCCTTCATCCCATTTACCAAAGTTTGGTAATAGAATTAAAAATACTGCTTCGTTGTTACCACTGTAACACTAATGATGGTGAGGAAATAGCTGACAGCACACGCTGTTTCTCAATTTCTTACTGAAGCCATCCAGATACTTAACTATTAAGATTTACTTATAATCATCACTGAACAGAAGGAATCACAGAAAAATGGTTGAATGACAAATTGCAGCCTAGGATGAGTGGTGGTGCAGTGGTTTTACTGAAAGACAGCAGAGGATGGTGCTGAGAATAATACAGGAGAAGGGATTTCTGGAAGCAGTCAATATTAGCATAGCATTTGAAAAAAATTCCTCCAAGTGGAAATGAGATTTCCATACAGTGGTTTGGTGAATAATTGAACATCTCCAGGGGAAAGGTATATAAGGTACACCTGACTAAAATTAAGGGCAGTGGCAAAGCACCAACATACTGAACTAGGAGCATTATCACAGTCTGTTATTTTTATCAATACTGAAATAGATTGACTGCTTTACTTTCTGTTTTGGGGAATATTTTTAACAACTGACATGCCCAACTACCCAACTTGTGCAAAAGTGAGGTTATTTTTCCCTCTTACTGCATCAGGTTGAGTACTGTAAAGCCATTTGACTGAGTTACTAATTGCCAGGTTATATTTAAGAGAGTATTTTTTCATTACAGGAGTTCATAAACTCTCAGTTGATCTAAAGGTACAGAACTGACACAGCTGAGTCAACCAACCAAAAACTCTGTTACTTGATTCCCTCTGCTCCCACTTCTATACTGATAGGTAACACTTCAATCAAGGATAACTTACAGTGGCTTTCTAAAGATTTCTATCTATTCAGCAGATAGAAAGAATAATATAAAGTTTATATGAACTAGATAATCCTGGAATGCTTCAGACACTCATAAGTTTAACCTGTCCATCTGTGTTCAGACTGGGAAAGAAACTGGGTGCTGGAGTTTGGCGTCTGTGTCACAATCTGTGGAACCCCACATGGCATGAGAAGTTCAGTCTGTATCACACAGAGCACTTCTGTGCCTGCCACATAGCATTAGGGTAGGGTAATGATGATAGCATTACCATACATCTCTAGAGGGATTTATTCTCTCTGTTCCCTTATGTGACTAATATTCACTAGGGTTAAAATAAATATTTGTTACGGTTAAAAGATGGTCGGGGGAAAAGTGTTTTTCACTTTTCAAGAGTTCATTTATTTAGTTCAGCTCAGTTCTAAAACATCACTGGTCAAATAGCAGCAGTAGAGCACTGTGATTGCCTGCATTAGAAGGTTCAATTATATCGGTGGAAAGCAATTAGTTATCAATATTTTAAAAGCAAACAGAGACTGCAGGAGAGGCAATAATTAGTCTTTCGTCATCCCAGCATCTCCAGCTACAGGAGTGTTTGGGGATAATGCAAGTCTGTCCTTTGGCCGGAAGGTGTCGCTTTCTCACCGTGGTTTGTCGGTCTGCGGAGCCCGTAGTGTTGCGAGCCCAGCGACTCCAGAGCGGCAGCCCTTCGGGATACCCTGAGCACCAGCGTTACGGCCGCCAGCGTGAAGCACACAGCAAAGGTGCCCATCAATCTCATTCTTCATACTTTTAAGGGATGCTACTGTTTAATATTCCTAAATTTCTACACGCATTTTAATAGTCAGGTTTTTTTCTTTCTTGCCAGCGTTTGGCAACATGCACATCACAGGAGATAGGACTGGTTGCTGTACAAATAATTGTTTCTTGAGTTTCTGAATTATTTTGTTTTAAACTGCAGGAGGTATTGTTGCTTCTGTCAGCTAACAAATGATAGGGAAGCATAAGTCCAAAGGCAGCCATATCACTGAGAAGCGAGAAGGATGTTATAGAAAGACAACAGAGTCTCAGACCTAGTATTTTCTTTCTTAACATTGGGCAGTTCACTGAGCCTCCCAGCTTAGACATGTATTTACCCTACTTCATCTGCATCTCATGGAGAGACAGAGATGTTTCCAGTAGCAACTTGGAGTTAGGATAGCCCTAAAGTTGCACTCTGTCTATAAAGCAGCCTGAGCTAAAGGACTTCTAATTTGACATCAGAGTAAAATGTTGGAAGAAAGCATTGGGATGAATCTGGACCATCATTTATTTGCTGTCTTTTTTAAACAAGGAAGATCAAGGATGCAAGGCTTGAAACATCAACTTATATCAGTCATAAAAGGTGTAGATCTCTTTCTCCATGGCAAGGCTCCATTTGTTTCCACGACTGTTTTCCAGCATCACAAATTTTATTTGAAAGAAACACTCTGTGAGTAGCAGATCTGTGCAAACACCCTTGCAAATGTTCTGGGGAGTAGCAGTTTTTAGATAATCACCTTCTGCACAGCCTGACACACTCTCCCTGTCAGATCCTATTAAAATCACTGTGAATAACACTACTGTGTTATTCCAACATTATAACCCACTGTTGTCAACCATGTTCATTTGTGACATACTACGCCAAAAGACGTGACCTTCCAAAATGGAGCTAACAAAGCATTAGGCAGGCATAATCATGCTATAAAAGCAGAAATAAGTAGCATATAAAATATGTGCAGAAAAATCACTACCTGATGTGCTTTCACTTGTTATGATACAAAATGGCTCCCTATATTTCAATTTAGGAACAGCAGTAAAGTTCATTAAGTATGTTTGATCCTTTCCAATGTGATAAAGAGAGGGGAAAATTCTTTCTCTAGCTCATACTAATATTAAAAGGATATAAGAGAGCTCTTGTAATTCACTATCTATCTTAGATAATGCTTCATGGAAATCCTAAAAAGTGTGGAAGAAATAAAAACATTGCTCTTATGCAGTGTCTTAAAAAACAATTTCTCATTATTTTTCTTCAGAGAATCATGTAATACCTCAAAATTAGTTTAGAGTATCTGTCTTTTCAGGCACAATAGGTCAAAATCCAAATAAAACCATCAGCATAATGAAAATGTATTTTGGCCTCACAGCACCTCATCAGAGAGGCTGTAAAATGAGAAAGCCAAACACTCCTGAGGAGCTCTTAGGAGCTTCTTCCTTTCTGAGAAAGATAGCAGATCCAAGGGGCTGTCAAAACATGGCCACTCCGCAGCTGTCTGTGAGTTCACTGGAAAATGGGGTGTGTTACTGTGTCTACAGTGCCTCACTTAATTTTCTGACAACTTATCATTATACCAATATATCTAATCTGAACTATATACATTTTCTAGTTCATTGGTTAAGAATGTGGTACTTGAAATAATCATTATGTAGGTCTATATCATGTGAGCAATATATATATTCTACTGCATTGACTAAGCATGTGTTATTATTTCAAATAACTCTTGACTATTTTAGCTTTATTTGAGTTTTTTTTAGTGTGCAGTATTTGTAGTTCTATATATTTATGGCTTTTTTAAAAGTTTGCTTTAGGTGTTTTCTTCTCAGTTCCTTGAAACATAGTTCCCTTCCTATCTGAAGAACTTTAACACCAAGTGTCTAATTTCTAAAAGAATGAAGATATAATGCAGTTCTTATTTTTGAATACAGTTTTTGACTTGGATTGGGATCAGAATCCTGGCTAACGGTCAAAATATACTCCCTTACAGCAAAGAATCTAAAAGTATTTGTAGCTAATATTGATGAAAAGTGGAAACTTAAGAAAGCAAGTTAAAATACATATGAGATATTTATTTTTTTAAAGAAATTCATATTATAAATTGAATATTATACTACCATAACTCATTCTTAAATATTTTGTTTCCATTAATTCCACTAAAATCCAGGTTTGCTCTGCCAAGTCTTACCTAGCTAAATACATTGTTCATAGGGTAAGCTCTCTTATCTCCTGTTGGTCTCCCAAATATAATCAGATATTACTGCCTTTTATCATATGTCTACATGGGGATTTTGTTTTTCACTGATGATCAGGCCAGGCGGAGGTTAATGAGGAACACAGTGTGCACAGACTGTGACCTTGCAAAGCTGTTTTATCCCCCAGCAGCTCACAGAAAACAGTCTTTTCTAGTTTGCAGTGAGTCATTAATTTTAGCTGACAGACCTGAAGGCAGCATAGACATTAGAGTGCAGCCTGCAAGCCACCTCTCTCTGCTGACCTAACCAGTGAAATCACTTTAATTTCTACTGTCTTCTCCAATTTACCAGCAGTTCAGACAAACTCCTACACATCCCCAGAGACTCCTTTCCAAAATGACCTGAATCTTACAGTAGTATTGACTCTTGCAGCAGTATGTTTGCAAGGAATTCTCAGCTGTCCAGCCTAATATGCAGGAACAGTAATTAATATTTTATATGATGCATCAGCAATTAAAGAGGGAAATATCAAATTGGTAATAATTTATTGAAGAGAAGCTGAAGTTAGAGGCTTGAGGGTGTTTTTTGTTTGTTTTTGGCTTTTTTTTTGTGGTTTATTTTTTGGTTTTATTTTTACTGTTGTTTCTTCTTCAAGAAAGGGAAATTGAACAATGGTTAAAAGACTTTCACCATCATTCTGTCATTTGTGCCACTCTCACTTACAGTACTGATGTCTTTTATTCTCTTCCTTACTGTCATACCAGGTATCATATTATCTGTTCAAAAGCTTTAATAAAATTACAACATTAATATGCATGAGACTCACTTCAAGTAGCACTGACAACTGCAAGGATTATTGCACATTGATTATGCCACAGGATTGATAGCTTTCTCAATCCACATGAATCTGAAAAGGATGAGCCGTGACAGGAAGTTGCACTAGCAGAACAAGACATTATTTTCTGAAGCAAGATCAGTTGACAGATTAATTTCATTTAAAAGGGTTCTGATAGTGTATTTCTAAGTATGCAGATAAAGTTGTTTGTATGTTTAAGCTGTTTGTTCTTCCATTTCACCATTATCTTTTCCGGTCTATGAAAAACAGAATTTTGTGTCCATGGGAAACCTTATATTATGTCAGTGTAAATAGGGCAGTAAGAACAGATATGTCTTGTTATAGGTCAGGAAGCAGAATTAGATTGTGGATAGTGTCAGTTCCCAAAGGCAGAGGTTCTTTTTTCCTTCTTTAATTTGCTTCTGCCCAAATTAAGCAAATTAACTTAGTTTACATGGGTGTCTGAGTGACACATGGAAGTGCTGTTGTGCAGTGAAGGTACACTGAGACATGACAGAAGTGCAGCTGTGAGGAGAAGCCATGTCCTGGTCATTTACTTATGATGACTGTCCCTGACCACTGTGGTTGGGGCTGGGAAGAAGGAAATGTATAGGGAGAAGGGAGAGAGGAGCTCTGGCTTGAATGATGATATATAGAGCTGTCTGCTTCTCTGTGCAAGAAGATGAAAATAAAGATGATAGAAACAAGTCAAAGGAGCTGGCATATACTCTAGTCCTACAATGAGTAATGATGTTCTCAATCTTTACCTTGATAGAAAAAGTTAATTTTATGCTTTTAAAGCTTGTCTGCAATACATATCTTTATTTCTTATGGAGCACAGAACATAAAGACATATTGTATTATTCTCAGTGTGAATCCCAGTTTTTGGAGTGCCTGAAAATCTGCAGTACAGGCTTCTGACAAGGTTCAGGGACTAAGGCTGCAATATCATAACATGGCGTGCCATACCTGGGGAGTTAAATTTGTCCTGAGAGCATTAACTCAGCCAGTTTGCAAGGGATAAAAACACAGAAGGGAGCCTTAGACTCTGGGCTGAGATAGTTCCTGCAGTTAGGCAGAGTGCAGGCTCTGATGACCTAGGTGCTGCAAATGGGTTGCTCACACCTCCATGTTTCTCATGTGCCACTTCCTAACCCACTGTGGCTTCTGTCAGCTCTTAGAATTCCTGTTCAGAAAGGTCATACAGCAAAAAAATAATCAGTTTGTTTTGCAGGGTTAGTTTTCTAAAGTGTCTGTCTGTGAACTGACTCACAAGGCCACTGGTTTCCAGAGTGGGGTGCATGCACAAGAAAGTCCTGATTTCCAGATTTGTGAGGAAAATAGCTTTTCTACTGTTAATAAAATAAATTTTAAAAAATTATTCTCAAAATTTATCCTAATTTTATCCTTTTTAATTTCTATTTTTATGTATGCCTTATAGTGTACATCATATTATAGCAGTGAATGTGTAAAACTTATTACAAAATAAATATACATATATAGGGGTGTGTGCTCAAAACCTTCTTAATGATGAAGTGTGTGATTAAAAAATATGTAGACTGCTGCATTAGAGTCGAAAATCAGGAGAATGAGAGTGCAGCCCACATGGAGGCTTTGGCTCCCCTCTTAACAGTAGCTGGCTAGGAGGTCAGCTCAGCTGCACTGTGAAATCAGTCCTCAGTTGTGATAGTCACCCACCATTTCCTCTTCTCATTAGTGAGGTTAACAGAATAAAAAGAAAAAAGTAGTCACACACGTGGCCTTGAATTTTGAAATTACAGACTTCTCAGAGGCAAGAGCAAAACAGCGTGACAGGCATGTTGTAAAAACACTCTCTTAAATTGTTTTAAATACCTACAACAGGTACGTCACAGATTTTGATGGTATTTATGTAAATAAGCTTTCAAATTCAACTTTATTTCTAAAATAATGATGTTTGTTTTATTACAAGCTTTCAGACATGGCATCATATGTACCTATTTGGGCATTATAATTCTCTTCTCTCTGGCCTGGATCTGCTACACTCAGAGTGCCAACTACAGTTACAGGATGAGGTATCTAATTTAAAATGGACAATGAAACAATGCTTACCAATGTTAGCCTCCTGAGTTATATTTAATACCTGGACTGAAGGAATCACCATACACACTGCAGTTTTAAGAAGACATAATAACATAAAAGTCTACTTGATGTCTTCAGAGCATTTTACCAATGGATTTTTCTATCTGAACAGTACAGCTGGAATTGAAAATATTAGGCATATAATTTTGTAGAAGGATAAAGCTGAATAAAGACCTTTATCTACTTAAATATGTGGCAAAAGTGAAGAAATAATACAATTGTTGCATGGAAAGATAAGGGATTCTGTATATTGTGAAACCAGCATCTGTATTTGGATTTGTACATATTCTAGTTCTTCCTAGACTTACAGATAAATTAAAATGCATCCCATTAATTTCAAAACCTTGGAACACATAATCTCTAATGGCAAGCTGTATTTGAGCTGTACTTGCTAGATGAGATGTTTTAGTGTGGAAGATTCTCATGATAAGAAATTGCAGTGTTTGCTGGGGTAATTCCAAAGGGCACTTTTGTTTCAAAGACATTACTGTCAGCATCTAAGCTTCACAGGCAAGTGACCTGGCAGAGAGAGGAGCACATGTTGCTCAAGGGATTTTTCACTGAAGAGACCTCAAATTAGTTGTGCTGGCAGCTCCTGCGTCAGCTAGAGCAGTATGCCCACTTTATGGGTCAACAGTCAAAAAATAAAGTTGCAACTTTTAGAAGGCAATCATTACCTAAGATTTCCCTGATAAAAGACTGTGGTGCTAATCTCAGCTTTTATGTTTTCTTCATTTTGATAATAGCTTACAGAAAGTAAAGGCAGAGAAACTAAAATGGCAAACTAAAATCAGAAGAGTGCTGATCCCAAGGGCTGCATAGATTGGGGGTCAATGTAACCATTATACATGCTCTAATACTTGGCTTAGTGGGCACCTGAGGAGGAAAATTAGAACAGAATGAGCATACAGGAGTTTTTCCAAATGCTCTTGTAACTTTCAAAAACATGCAGGTCTAAAACTTACTGCCTGAGTGCAATTCAGTGTACTAAGAGCTTGCAGGGGATTTTGTTCCCATTGATTTGGTCATAAACTTCTTGAATCCAAGCAAACTTTCTCTGTCCATAGCAGCTCATGGTGGTGAAGTCTCATAGTTTAACTGAAGACTGCCTCTTTTGGTTTTTTTCAGCATCACAGAATCACAGAATATACTGAGTTGGAAGGGACCCACAAGGATCATGGAGTCTTGTCCCTGCACAGGACTATCCCCACGAGTCATACCATGTGCCTGAGAGTATCATTCAAACACTTCTTGAAGTCTGTCAGGCTTGGTGCTGTGACCACTTCTCTGAGGAGCCTGTTCAGTGCCCAAACACCTCTGGATGAAAAAACCTTCCAATATCCAACCTAAACCCCCTCTGATTCCACTTCATACAAATTCCTTCTTGACTCCTGTCACAAGAGTGAAGAGTTCAGTGCCTGCCCCTCCTCTTCCCCTCGCAAGAAGTTGTAACTGCAATGAGATCTCTCCTCAATCTCCTCGTCAGGTTGAACGCACCAAGTGCCCTCAGCTGCTCCTCATACAGCTTCCTCTCAAGGCCCCTCACCATCTTTGTTGCCCTCCTTTGGATGCTCTCTAAAAGCTTAAAATTTTGTAGCGTGTATATTGGAAAATAAAATGTACTCATTCTCATATCATTTACTCTCTCTCACAAATTCACAAACCAACCATACGCTGTCCATAGGCTGTAAAGTTTTTGGCTACTTAGCTGTTTGTGGTATGCCCACTCTGGATTTCTAACAGTAGAAAGTATTTACACTATGGTTCTTCGTTCCAGAAGTGACTGGTAGTAGGATTTGCTGGAAACCTGTATGTGAAATTTGTATTATGAGTGGCACAAAGAAGGCAAATATGGAACAACTATTTATAGACTCTTCCAGTATCAAAATTAGGGTCACTGTAGGCAATTGGAGTTGAGCTTTCAAACTTCTTGATGCAAGATACTGCAAATGTTAAAAGCTTATGCAGAATCTGTAATAGCTGAATGATTATTTGTCCAAGAAAAACACACCAAGATACTCTATTTGAAACAGACAGATCTCTAGTTATGAACACTGAGAGTATACCCCAGGGAATTGCTATCCAGTCTTCATTCTTTTTCTCCTTTGCTTTTCTTGGTATTTTCAAGGATTTATTGCTTTGTCAAAGGAAAAAGAAGATGCTAAGACAAAAAGCTATACTTGTATCTTCTCTGGCTATTTGTGTGTCTGGTTCTCTCAAACAGATACTTTTAAGAAAGAAATACCTTTTGATAATTTGTATTACAGGGTTGTGAGCTCTTTGGGGCCTCAAATAATTTTGAAGGACTCATATGAGTTTACTAAATAGTGATTAATTTTGACTGTTTTTCTCTTGCTTTCCTAAACTAAAATATACGGAACAAAAAAGCAGGCATGCTTTTAACCTTATCATAAGCAATAAAGGTTGGGCCTAATGCATCACAGGTTTCTTGCTCCTTTGTGAGAATGGTAGGCAAAACCATAAATAAAGTTGAAATAAAAGTAAATAAGTTGAAGACTGTGTTCTGTCTATGGTATTCATTGTCTCTTACCAAGTTTATCTCAACAGGAAGGGGATCTTACCTCCCTAGAAGGGATGATGTCAAATGTCTTTATTTATATATGCCTTTTCATTAGGTCATTAGGTGACCACGTACTTCTTAGGCTGATTGAAAGTTGGTAGAGAAAATATATAATGAGGACTGTAAACACAACACTTTAGTCCTCCTTTTCATCTTTTTTTGTTCAAATTTGATTTCAATTCATTTTACATTGTATGGGGCAGACCTTATTTTGATGCTCTTTGCAAAAACAACAAAAAAAACCCCCCAGACTGGCAAATCTTCAGTTTACCCCTCCTTATAGTTCTGCAATTAGGACAGTAAATTGTTTTTCTCTCTTTTCTTTCTGTTTCTCTTTTAGAACTGCTCTATGACTCAAGCTCAAAACCAGAAGCTAACTAGTTCAAATCAAAGACCTATTTAAAAGCTGATGAGTTATAGAAACTGAGTCATACTCTTTGTGTTATTTTCTGAGAAGCAGATTGAGCATACTTTGAACAGGTCTGATAGTTCTGCAGAACTAGATATTTTGACAGGACTTTCCTGTTACATACTATTTTAAGTATAAGATGATGAGGTAAGAAGTCTTGAAGGAAAATTACCAGTAGTTAAATGTCCTTGCAAAGGCACTTACAATCTTACCATAAATACAGGCAATGAGATGGCCAGTTCAGAAAGAAGTTTAGCTAAATGACAGACAAATAAGTTGTTTCATAACAAGTAAAGAATTTGCCTTCCATGGTTTCTCAATAGTAAGGAATAGGTAACTAATCTAGGTGTGAACATTGCCTTTATTTATTGATTCAGAGAAAAAAAATATGTGATGCAGTTTATATTGAAAGCATTTGTCTGGTAGGAGACATGGTACAATTACTTTGAAATTAATTGCATTAATAGTTCAAATAAAAAAACCACATGATTTACACTGGATGGATTAATGCTCAAATGAAAACAGGCTGAAGTTTCTGCTAAAAGCAACAATTCTGAAATAGACTGTGAAGATTAAGGATTTTCTCTAGAAAATAGCGTAACTAGAAATATTTCTGAAATACAGAAGAACTGTGTGATCTTTAGAAATGGAGTAATGTAAATGTTATAATATAAAGTGTGAAAGTGAACACATAGGGACTAAAAAATCTGTGATGGAAGAAAGAAGAGGAAAGATGTCAGGTGAGGTTACAATAAAGCTGTAGAAAAGCCAAAGATCAACTCTGTATAATCCAGGTTAGATATATTCAAGAGAAATAAGGAAGTATGACCTTTTAAAAAGGAAATCCTCATATATTCTCATGAGTGTTCTGAAATATACACATTAAATACTAACAGAGCTTTGACCACAGATTCACATGTTTTCTAGATTATACTAATCTTTATCTCACAATCATATTTACTAAAGATAGGTATTGTCACGTGAAAGAGGGGGATTTACCCAGCTCTCACAGAGGGGACATCTCCCCTCCCTTGAGGGGAGATTTTCTCAACCCTTAGTGATTTATTCGCCTGTCAGTACCCCAGGAAAGCAGAGACCCTTGAATCCGCCCGGTCTGTCAGCGTCCTGTTTGGCCCCTCACCAAACAGATTCACTGCATCAGAAGTTGATTCGACAGCCCTTTCCAGGTGTAGCTAAGTCAACAGCATAGAGACACCTCAGCAGGCCTTCCCAATGTGTTATCCACCACCGGCAACTGCTACCACCTATAAAGAGCTCACACTATCAGTTTATGGAATAACGCTTTTCATTGATACAAATTGTGACAGGTTAATAAGGTTCGAAGGGTTGTCAGCGATAGTGTCTGACTGCAAAAATGTGTTTAAAGGAATCTAGTACACCAGAAAGCAAGCACAAGCTCTAATCCTGTAGTGATGTTTAGTGCACATAAAGTATGGTTATTACCCAATAGCCATCCCTATAGAGGAGGAAGATATATTCAGCCTGTTGACTGGTCCCAGCAGTTTCAGTGGAGTCTTCCTCAATTTTCGCCTTAGCCTCAACTTACTTTTATAGGATCTCTTTATGTTTAGGTGGAGCTTGAGTGACTTTAGTCATAAGTACTTTTATCTCTGATTGATATAAAATTCTCTCACTTCACTCCACAAGCCTAATGGTGGTGGTCATATCTTAGAATCTGAGGAGAGGGATTTTGACATAGTTGAAGTCTTGGCTCAGCTGCAGAACATCTTTGTCTGTCTCCCCTGGCTGACAAATACCATATGGTCTTATGAAGTACAAAGTACCACCACATACCCCTTTCTGCAGAGATTTCTCTGGAGGGTGGTTGTGGCATCTCCACTCAACTCCACCCTCTGTTCCATCAATCATAGCAGGTGTTATTGCTGTACGGATAGTCTTTGTGGGACATGTCAACTGTGATCCATCCAGGGAGATGCAACTGCATTTTACCCAATGATTCTTAGTCTTCTCCAATTTTTAACACTAGTCATTTTCCCACACAAGTATTTTTAAATTATTTTGAAGTAAATGAAAAAATCTCTCAAAATATGCTAAAAAATGTTACATATTTTAACAAGCAATTGGTATTGGAGGCAAACTCAGTAACAGAACCATTTTTTGCAGATATAATTGTGTTAAAGAAGAATATGATCAAGTTAAACTAATGTATTTCATACGTGCACAAATTCTTTTACAGATATATTTATCTGTTACATTTCTAACTCCTTTTTTGTCTTTATTTACACACAAATGACAAACTGAAATATACTTAAATCCATCTATCTATCTATATTGTTTTGTGTTACTGGAATAAGATTTTACTAATCCACTCAGCCATCTTGCTGGGTGCAAGGTTATCTTCTAAAGCATTCAGTGAAAACATCAATAGATATGTAATTCTGACTTCAAAATTGCTTAACATCTCAGACCAATTGCTGAGATCCAGAGACTAAATTTTAACTTTTACTTGTACAAGTAATGGAAATATCACATGTGAGCATGCACACACACACACAGAAATCACCATCAGATCTCTAATTCAGTCAGCAAAATGATGCTAATTTACTTAAGAAAATGTAAAAGACATGTGCAAAATGTAAAAATTCATTGCCTCTCTACAGGGGACAAAAAACCCAAGCATGCACTGTGCACTGGGCATTTTCCAAACTTCCTGCTGGAAAGATAGGGAGGGTAAATTGCTTAAAATGATTTATTAAATACTGTGATAATGTTTATTCCCAATGCATTCATAGAAATACAACATACTGAAGTTATATGGTATACAGATAGACATGAAAAGGAAAAACAAAGAGTGAGTGACTGCCTTATTCTTCCAATGCAGTTTGTTCTGTATTACACAGAGAGAGCAGAGTAACAGAGGCATTTGTGAGAGATCTCTACAGGCATGTTACTGTATTTCCAATGTGTGTAATGAATCATGTAAAGAGCTGACACTGATCCCTAGTATAATTCCACAGTTCAATTTCCCTTATACCACAGAACTCACAGAATGTAGAAGCAATCAAAATGGAGTACCCATTCAGCAGTGGGTGAAGGCCAGTTGACTTGCTATCAGAAGATTCCTTCATTGCCTTTCATCCATGGAAACCATCACTGATTCAAAAGAGGCCATCCAAGGATGGTTCATTTGCCATTTCCCACCATCATCCAGATGGCCAGCACCTACATTCCAAACCACCTTCCAAATGGTTGCTCCTGTGTGTAACCAGCACATCTCTCTGTGCTATCTTAAGCACTGCTGGAATCCTTAGAAGCAAGTCCATTTCAGATTTATTCATTTAGTAAAGCAAGGTTGCTAGACATGAACCACAGATGTTTTACTTTATATTACTAAAAGGTTTGACAGCACTTGTCACTACCTGCTGAGAACTAGGTACTTTTGTTTTCAGTGCAACTTCTCCACATTTAAATTATGATAGATTAATTAACTAATGTATGCGAACTTTGTATCTACACCCAGACATATAGCATGCTTTGGATTATGTTTATTTAAACAACCCCTTGGAACACTTTGGAAGGTGATGGAATAACCATTCCAGGCACATGAAACAACAGGAGGCTGATCAGGACTCAGCAGCATGAATTCACGAAGAAGTCATGCTCTCCCAACCTGATAACCTACAATGAAATTCCTTGACTTGGTAGAAATGTGGAGTACAGTGGGTATTTCCCACTTGACTACATTGACTTGAGGTTTTTAACACTATCCCTGTAAAATCCACACAAACAAGCTGCTGAAGTATGAGCTGTGTGAGCAGACAGTAAGGCGGTTTGAACACGGCCTGAATGGATAAGCCCAGAGACTGTGATCAGGGTCATGAATTTTAGTTGGAGGTCAGTAACTAGAAGTGCACTTCAGTCGTCCACACTGAATCCAATACTGTTCACTACATTCACCAGTGACCCGGATGAAGGAATACAGGATCCCCTCAGCAAGGAGGATGATGGTGATACAAAACTAGGAATGTTGTGGTGCCATCCAGAAGGACCTTGACAGGCCAAAAATATGGGCTGACAGAAATCTCAAGAAATTCAACAAAATGCAGTGCAAAGTCCTACAACTGAGGGGAAACAACTCCAGGCACTTGTATATGATAGTGGACTAACAGCTGGAAAGGAGCTTTGCAGAAAAGTACCTGGGAATCCTGATGGACAGAAAGTTGGGCACATATTCAAGCAATGATTGAGCACGAGACAAACCAAATGCACTTTAGCTTACTGACTTGTAAGAGGCCACACTGGGGTAGATGAAAGGGAAAGAGTTTTAAGGTATTGAAGCCACCATTAAATTCTAACTTTCTATGAGCTTTTCAAGACTGGAAGCCCGTCTTGTTCAGTCACACAGTAGTTAACACTTCCCTGCTCAGTGACCCATGTGTAGGAAATATGTGAAGTGTCATGTTCAGAAAATTAAGTCAATGGATATGCAGATTAAGGAACATTACTCCTCCAGCCTCTAGAATATCAAATGGGAATATCTTCTTTTCCATGCTTGGTTTTTTGTTTATTTGGTTTTTGAGGTTTGTTTTAGCTTCTAGTTTATATGTGTGGGTCTTGGTTTTTTTTTGTTGTTGTGTTTTATTTGTTTATTTGTTTCTTTTTGTTTGGTGTTATGGTGCTTCCAGCAATTTAAACCATGCTTTCAAGATTGCTATTTCTCATGTTTCACCCTGTTTCTCTTCTGAGATTAATCCCTAGTTTTGTTCTCTGATTGACTGTAAGTAAAGCAGGGTACATTCTGATTTAATTTGTTCAAAAACAAAAGCTATATGCAGATTATGTATTAAGAGTTTTCCCCTTTCCAATTAAAACAGAAAGAAAATGTTTCTTGATAAAAATCAGTTTAGGTACTTTGTCAGAGCCTGAAACCATGATCTTGATTATTTCTAACTCTTGCAGTGATACTGTACATGCTAAAACAAATTGAAAGTCTTTGGATACCTCTTACAGAAGTGTAGAATTTGTTTTCTTGGCTGGAAAAAGAAAGATATTTCATTAAGGGATATTGCTTCCTTCTAATCAAATGAATCCTCATACAGACACCTGGGGGCAGTAAGTCTTCACTATCCATCTTTCTAACTTACATTTCTTACTTTCTCAAAGTAAGAAATAAAGAAAACTCAAAAAGAAAACTTATTAGGAAACTAATAAGTTACCCATAGTCATTTTACAAACAGGACACAGAGTTCTCTGCAATCCTAGACACACCTACAGATGGGAGGAGAGGTGACTGAAAGCAGCCCTATAGAGAAAGGCTTGAGGGTAATGGTTGATAAAAAACTCAACATGAGCCAGCAGTGTGTGCTTGCAGCCCAGAGAGCCACTGAAATCCTGGGCTGTATGAACAGGAACAGGGCCAGCAGGTCAAGGGAGGTGATTCTCCCCTTCTACTGTGCTTTTGTGACACCCCACCTGGAGTACTGTGTACAGTTCTGGTGTCCCCAGCATAAGAAGGACATGGAACTGTTGGAGCAAGTCCAGGGGAGGGCCACAAAGTTGATGAATGGACTGGAGCACATTGCCTACAAAGACAGGCTGAGAAAGTTGGGGCTGTTCAGCCTGGAGAAGAGAAGGTTGTCCCTGAATGGGGTCTACAGGGAAGCCAGAGAGAGACTGTTAGGAACATATAGTGATAGAACAAGGAATAATGGATACAAATTGAAAGAGAAGAAATTTAAATTAGATACTAGGGAAAAATTCTTTACTGTGAGGGTGGTGAGACACTGGAACAGGTTTTCCATGGAGGTTGTGAATGCCCCATTCCTGGCAGTGTTCAAGGTCAGGTTGGATAAGGCCTTGAGCAACCTGGTCTAGTGGGAGGTGGCCTTGCCTATGCCAGGAGGGGTCAGGACTACATAATCTTTAAGGTCCATTCCAACACCTTACCAATCTGTGATTCTATGGTTCTGTGGGGTTTATATCATTGCTAAGTCACACACAGCATTCTCATTGTTTGTAATAATTCTACTGAAGGTACATTTATATATTCTCTAATTCCACTGAAATGGTTTCAGGTAGTTCAATTGTATTAGTGAGTATAAGATCCACATGTTCCTTTAAATGTAACATAACTTATTCTTAATTTTAATCTTCCTGATCAATGTATGCCAGAATTTTTTTCATCAGCAAAGATTCTCACTGAATTTCTAGGCACTGTTCTGTTTGGATTCTCCCTCCCCTGCTCCACTCGCTCCCCCCCCCCCGGATTTAAAATAAGGAGGTTTTACAATCTAAAGAATGACTAGAAAATTCCCAAGCTCTGAAACTACATATTTGCTTTTTTTGGTATGCACTTTATATTCCTTCCAATTTATCTATACCTTAGATTCTCACACTTGTGATATTTTGATCAAGTTTGTACAGTCTCTGATTATACTGTTAGCCTTGAGATAATGCAATTAACCACCCAAGAAAATGCAATTTTAATTCCTTGTCATTAATTAAGAGATAACAAAATACAAATAATTAGATAATTAACATCACTCACCAATATGGATTTACAACCATTCTCAGTTGTAGCACTCACACAGATTAGTAAAGCAACAACAGAATTATATAACTGTAGAATAGTTAGAGGTGGAGGGGACCTGTAGAGGTGATCTGGTTCAACTCCTGTGCAATCAGCCAGAACATCCTCAACTACACCATCCTGTTCAGAGCTCAGTCCATGCTGACCTTGAATATTTCCAGATTTGGGGCATCTACCGTCTCTCTGGGCAACCTTTTCCAGTGATTCCCCACCCTTCTCTAGCCTGAACAACTCAAACTCTCTCAGCCTTTTCTTACAGGAGAGGTGTTCCAGTCCTCTGACCATTTTTGTGGCCCTTGCTCCAAAGGTCCACATCCTTCTTGTGTTGAAGGGCCAGGAGCTGGATACAGTACTCCAAGTAGGCTCTCCTAAGAGCAGAGTAGAGAGGAAGACTCATCTCTCTTGACCTGCTGTCCATGCTTATTTGGATGCAGCTGAGAACAAATAGTGATAAATGAAACCTAGGAAAAAAGAAGGAAAACTAAGGACAGGTCATCATTGAAGACAGCCAAAACCAATCTGAATGAGTCCCTGAGTAAGAGTCATAGTAAGATGAGATAGTAAGCCTTGCAGTAAGCAACAACATAAACTTACTCTCTGTGCAAGGGTTATTTTGTGTTTGCAGAACATGGTCTCCAGTGTGGCAACATGGTTATTTGTACCAGGATTAGTCAACCATCCTAGCATGAGCTTGCAACTAATAATTGTAATAACAAGTATGGCTAAGATATATTTGATTGGATAACATAACGGATTGCAAATTAAAGTGCAATTGTAAGAAAACTGATCAGCATAATTATCACAGTTTTGAATTAATGGTTGGTTTGAGGACTTTTTTCCAAATTTGCATACTGGGGTTTGATAGAATGTGTAGATTTGACAAACACCTTCTCATCCAAAACTGAAAAGGGTCTCAAAAAGATGACTGACTATTTCTGCCTAATGCAATTTTTTGAAACTTATGTTTGTTCACATAGTGTTAAAAAACTTGAGTAGAATTGTTACGATCCTAGACAATTTGAAATAAGCTAAATTTTACCAATAGTTTTGTAATATTTTACATTTGTATATGCTTTGTTTCAGTAGTTTTACAGTATGAATATAACTTTGTCACATGCAACATTTTGGGATGTTTGTCTTTCCTCTCTGGTTGCCACAGCAGGTGAAATAGATTTCTCCCTGAATTTAGCCCGGATGCTGACACCTCATTTCATATGAATATGAAATTATGGTTTAGAAAGTTATTTGTGCACCCCTTCCTACCTCCTCAGCTCCTGGAGGGAAAAAAGGGGGTGACAGAGGCTGTTAGTGGCAGCTGGAAAGTTTTTTTCAGTTGCAGACAAAGGAGAACAAGAAAGGATTTGGGGTTTGAAAACAAAGGAAGACTTTTGGTAAGTTGGGAAAGTATTTGGTCTGAATCCAAAACCTGAATAGAATACTATGCTAAGCAGGTAAGAATGGTTTGAGTTCTGTTATACGTTTGACTTCCCCTGAGACAACCAGACAGTGAAATTTTTACTGAGTATCCGTCTCTCATGATGCACCCTGACATTCCCCCCTACCCTGGGTATATCCTTAGCATTGTAGTACTGGTGCTGGGGATCCTCTGAAATCTGGTTGGTGGAAGGGATAGGCTGGTAATCTGGGATGTGTATGTTTGTTTGGGTTATACCTGGACTTGTAAAATTACCAGCTCCAAAATATAAGGCAACCTAACTACTGAAAATTGAAATTCTTTACTGTGTGAGTGACCATGCACTGGAACAGGTTGCCCGGAGAAGTAATAGTTTCACTCACTGGAGCTCTTCAGAAACTACCTGGACCCAATTCTGTCTAATATCCTCTAGAGGACCTTGCTTGAGCAGGGAAGTTAGACTAGATGACTTCCAGTGGTCCCTTCCAACCTAACCTTACCCATTCTGTGAACTAAAGCTCCAGAGCCCAGGAACTGTGCTGTAATAGGAAATCAAGACTGTCATACAAGCATAATAGCTTCATGATACAGGCTGAAGCTGGGGAGGAATCAGCTTTCAGGAGCAGTACTTGTAAGCTAGTATTGAAGAGCAATACTGGACAACCTATTACCAAAGTGTATTCACTGGCAAATTCAGAGGAAAGAGCTGTGGTTGTCATACCCTCATCAGAACTTGCATGAAGCTGCAGAAGTATTGAGTTGCTCTAAGCATAAGTACTTGCAGCAGTTTCAGAAGAGGCCAATCAACAAATTACCCAAACATGTCTTCCTTACAAACCGTCATCATGGTCTGTAAACTGTCTAGCCCTTCTGATCTCAACTGTTTTATGATTCTGTGATTCCATGTTTGAGGAAACATTGACCTCCACTGACCTTATTCAGAGACATCTCTCCAAACCAGATTTGCTCGCTCTCTCTTCCCCTGCTCACAGTTGCTCTCTCTTTCAAACTTTACTTGCAGCTTTAGTTAGGACTGTGTGAGTACTAGAAACACTATTAGACCAAAAATATAGTTCATGCATTAGTCTGTCATAGAGTCTCATTTGTGGGCTGAAGCAATGAAATTCTTACACAGTGAATACTGTAATCACTGTGGAATGTGTATCTGATCGATTCACAGGTTGCAGAAGTGGTTTTGGCAATTGAAAAGTGAGGACAGTGAGGGTCAGAGGACTTTTTCTGCCACGTGGTTTATAGAGACCAAACAGCTGATGGATGACATTCATTAACAGTGTGCAGCATGATGATGCTCCTGCTTAACTTACTGCTGACTTTCTTCCACATTCACCTGCAAAACACATAGGAAGAGAGCAGCCTGTGGAGCTGTGCATCTAACACCTGCATTATGGGAAATACAGGGATGAGGGAAAGGGGAGGTCCCAGCCATGTCAGAAACTAGGAGACAGAGATGGTTTGGAAGGGCAGCATACAGTAGAAGGACCTCCTGTCAGAGTAACTGATTCTGGTAACAAGATTCACAGATCTGGGATCCATTTATAGACGGATCCAAAAGATGTGTTTGCAGTGTCAGCAGCCATACTTGGTTATTCAATCCTTAACATAGTTTGGGAATTGCATTTGTGAATTTATTGTCTATTGTTGTTTCAGTTCACACATATCCCTTGGAAGATGCAGAAATATATGCTGGCAGTTAATTGATTTGTATGGATTTGAATGGAAAAGCCTATGTTTCCCTGAGGAATAACATACACCTACATGTTTTTTACCACTAAAGAAACTAACACTCATTTAGCAATCGATTTTCTTTGCAATTTATTCTGACTTGTGATACTCAACAAGCAAAAGGCATTGTGGGTGCTTTAAAATCAGAGACTGCCTCGTCCACAATTTCCTTCCAAAAATTTATTATCAAGCAGATGATTCCTGAAAAAAAAGGTGTTACGACCTTTGGACAGCGTTTTTAGTTTGCTGTCCCTGCCGTGTGCCTCTTCCCCGCACTCTCCTGCCCGGCGGTGCGGGGAAATGCGGCAGCAGCAGTCGCTCCCTGCGGCCCGCGCAGGGGGCGGGGAACACCCAGGGGATGCAGCACCGCGGACCGGGAAGGGAAGGGGAGGGGAGGGGAGGAGAGGGGAGCTCTCCGTGCTCCCCGCCGCCTCCCCCGCAGCGCCGCCGGGCTGCGGATGGTCTTGAAATTCCCCCGCGTGCGGCGTGAAAGCGCCAGGCAGCCCCTAAGCGAGGGATGTGACCTTGCGGAGACCGCGGCGTTCTCCATACGAGTTGTGGCGGAATCTGGAGGCGGCCATGCACCAGCTGCAGGCATCTGCTCTCTGCACGCTTTCCAGGATATGGCCTACCGTGAGCGTTTGAATGAAGGAAGAGTGTCCATTCTCCACAGAGTTCAACTCTCCTGCCTAGGCTAGCTCAGTAGGATGTAGTCTCCTCCCGTAAGGGACGCCCTTCATACATATTCAGTTTCAGTTTCTCGAAGGCACTGGGAATATATCTGTCCTGTGTTTAACCAAATATGGAGAAATGAGGGAAAGTGTTGTGTGGTAACTTGCGGAGCACGTCTCTGGCTGTAATCAACAGTCACTATTTCAATCAGGCCACATCATTGCCCCCTTCTCCTATGAGAAGTGTAATTTCTTCATATTTTTGAAGGAAGAACATCATCTGAGGGATATACTGACTCGGCACCATCTCGTCATCAAGGAGGAAATGAGTACTCTCCAACTGTTCTCTTAGTATTTTTGCCCTCTCTGCGAAGGCAGTCTGCAGTCCCTAGTTACTGGTTCAGCAGCAACAAAAGGAAAAGGCTCTGTGTCTTGTTTTCTAGAGATTCCTATAAAGCTTTAGCCAAATCTGGCAATGACATAATTGTTTTGCTTTCTGTGAGTTGGCTTATGTGCCTGTTCTATTGGCAGCGTCTAAGGTAGCCCCCAGTACTGCACAGACAGATCCTTTTCCCAGTCTCAGCCTTTACTCATTAGCTAAGATATCAGTCCTGCCTGCTACTGCTTGTGGATCATGCAATTTGTTACAGGCCAGAGTCATGCCAGTGGGAGGAGACCAGGCATTGTAAGTCTTTGACCTCTCCAGGAGAGGAGTGCAAAGCCTACAAGTACAGGGAACCTCCTAGGGGATTCATAGGAAAATCTACAAATCCTATTGCTCATGAATATGGGTCTTCTCAGAGGTGAGGTCATTCTAAGGACCCTGGTGCCCTCAATCATTTTAGCACAAATAAGGAATCCTGTCCCTGATGATAATCTAAAATACTGGGTCCTGAGAGGGTGATCCTGGGCCATCTGTTCTGAAATAGCTGACCTTCAGGATACCCTTGGGCTAAATTAAGGCAAAACAATACCAATGATCAATTAGAATGTTTTATTTATGGCAGCAATTATTTCAATTTTTAAACCCTATGGTAGGTTGAACAACCCACAGCAGTAGTGATTTAAAGATTTCTGAACAGCCCCCATCAGCAGTGGTATAAACTTTTCTGAACAGCAATGGCAACACGATTTCAGAACAGATCGTGGCAGCAGCAATTCAGACTTTGAATCTTATGTGAGATAGGCTGAATGGCCCATAGTAGCCTGTATCAAAAATAGCGTGGCCAGCAGGACCAGGGAAGTGATCCTTCCCCTGTACTCTGCATTGGTGAGGCCACACCTTGAGTACTGTGTTCAGTTCTGGGCCCCTCAGTTCAGAAAGGATATTGAGATGCTGGAGCGGGTCCAGAGAAGAGCAACAAGGCTGGTGAAGGGACTGGAGCACAAGTCCTATGGGGAGAGGCTGAGGGAGCTGGGGCTGTTTAGCCTGGAGAAGAGGAGGCTCAGAGGTGACCTCATCACTGTCTAGAACTACCTGAAGGGAAGTTATAGCCAGGTGGGGGCTGGTCTCTTCTCCCAGGCACTCAGCAATAGAACAAGGGGGCACGGGCTTAAGCTCTGCCAGGGAAAATTTAAGTTGGATATCAGAAAAAAATTTTTTACAGAGAGAGTAATCAGGCATTGGAATGGGCTGCCCAGAGAGGTGGTGGATTCACCATCCCTAGAGATCTTTAAATGCAGATTGGACGTGGCGCTGAGTGCCATGATCTAGTAAATGAACTAGAGTTGGACCAAGGGTTGGACTCGATGATCTTGGAGGTCTTTTCCAACCCAATCGATTCTATGATTCTATGATTCTATGACTGAAACTCTAAGGAGAGGAAGAAGGAAAGATAGGAAAACAGAGATGGAGAATAAGATTTGGGTCGCCACTCGGGGTTGCAGCACCATCTCTGGTCCAGTTCCTCTGGGTGGCGGGTGCAAGGATGGTGGGTGCATACACAGCCCCTCTCAGTTGCACAACTTATAGAAGAATCCTCACACATGGACATTTTGTTACTGTAGAACATTTCAGAAGAGGGTTGTGGAGTCTCTTCATTTCAATTCTCCCTGCTGTCAGAGACACAAATGCAATGCTGTCTCAAACTTTACCCTTCAGTGTGATGTAAGCTCAATATATGACATGTCTGTCTTTCCAGTACATGGTGTCAGCTGCTGAGGAAGCTCTGGAGGAGTGTGTTTTGCTGAGATGGCCAGCTGGAGCCAGCTGGAGCAGGCAGGGCCGTTGGAGGCCTCAGAAGACAACCCATGCCCCACGGCCACAGAGAAATCAGCAATACAACCTGCTTGACCTTGCGCTTCTGCTTTGGCTGCATCCAGTGATGTACCATGATGAGAGCTGAATGTCCACCCTGCAGAGAGCCTTTCAGTTGAGTTCTGCATGTGCTTCCAGCAGATGATGAGGAGAAAGAGGACAAGAGCTGGCTCTCTGACCTGCTGCCAGGGCAGATCCCCTCAGCAGCATTGTGCTCTGTCCAGATATGCTCAGCAGAGCAGCAGCATCCCAGTTCAGGGGAGGAGTCCTGTGGGGAGGAACCAGGCATTGAGTGGTGTCAGAACTCCAGCATCCTCGAACACTGTCATCTAGCATGCTTCTGTACCCAGCATTTCCTGGGCACAAAACCCACTGAGCACAGGGGAATGTGTGACCATCCCTGGGGAAAGAGCACACATCCATATTGCCATGCTGGCATTGCCCCCCTGCATGTCCAGGTTTCCTTTTGGAGAGCCCAAAAAATACACTGTAGCTCCTCTGGGGGTTGTTTTTTCATGTCATTGAACATAAGTGGTCAAGGAGAGCAGGCATTGCTTCTCTCAGGCTTCCATTCTAAGCACTAGGGCCACAGTATCCAAGCCCTTTGAGCAGCAACCAGACTGATGGTCCTGAGGTCCTGCTTATCTAGAGGCCATGACCGCTGTTTGGCTGACAGCTCTGTCCCTGCTGGATCATTGTGCTGGTTCCTCTGCACTCAAGTTCCCGCTGTCATCCTCCCGTCACACCACTCTGAGCCTTTCTGTGATGTTTCTATACAACAGCAGGCCCAACTCCTTCAACCCCAAGTCTCATCACTGGTTCCTAAAATTCATTCCAGGGGAATGACACTGTTTTGGTTGAGCCCCTTGCCTTGGCTTGATGCCTGTCAAGGAAAGAAAAGTCAAGACCACGATCATTGCGGATTTTAGTATAAATCCATGAAGAGGAGCTATTCAAGCAAAGCATAGTTTTTTCACAGGCCTAAGATGTGGAGTGATTAGGTTTGATCAGCAGCGCTCATGAGTCTACGTTTTGCACTATGTTTTACCAGTATGTTACAATCACAGTAAGAAATTACTCTGAAAATTGTCATTCAAATGTCTGTCCATTATTGCTAGCACTGTGAAGAAGAGAGCAGTAGCAATGATCTTGGTTCCTCTTACACAGAACTAACACTGGCCATTTACCACAGAGCTGGCCAGTTTCAGACGTCCCTAAAGGATGGAGGGAAATGGGTCTTTTCCAGAGTACGACAGAACAGGAGAAGTGGAGAAAGCGTATCAGTAAAGTCCTGTTAGTCTGCAGCTTTGCAGAGCCTATATGCTGAGGAGTAGGGTGCAAACAGCCAGATCTCATGGGAGTAAGTTGTCCACAACCAGATTGAAATGAACAGAACTTGAAAAAAGAGAAAGCCACAGAGTTGTTTTAAACGTTGACAGAAATCAAGTACTTGCCCCGCAAGGACAGAATGGGCAGTAGGGAAGTTATTTATAACCCCTTTTGATTTCTTCTCTCATTAACTCACTTTGAATTTTCTTTATGCCATCTCTATAACAAAAGCTAATGAATTTAATTTATGATCTAATAAAAACCTGTCTGCATTTCTATGCCTGTTCATTTTCTTTTGAGAGGTCATTAGAACACAGAGGCAGATATAGCTCATAGCTCTGTTGACTGTGGGAGATAATTTTTAGATAAACTATGGATTTTTCTGGCATCTCCATATACAGTCACACTAGGATTTAAAGTTGCTTTTGTGAGAATTTTCTGAATATTTTTATAAAGTAAAATTCTCTCTCTCTTTTTTTTTTTTAATTTCCCACAAAAAAGTGTTATGGGTTTGGCCAGATGGGCCTAAATTTAGGTTTTAAAGTTCAGATTAGGCCTGAAATTGTCAGCTGACTTGAGCTGGGCTGAGCTAGCTAACAGCTGACTTCTTCTAGCCAATAATATTGTATTCCATACCATATTGCATCATCTCAGAAGGGGTAAGAACTGGTGTGTGTGTGTGGCTTAGGCAGTTGCTTCACAGCTGTGGTCCCAGCAAGGCACTCTGCCGTCCCAGGAGGGATGGGAAAGCCCAAGCCCAGAGCACTGGCTTACCATCATGTTATCGTAGGGAAGTAAAATGTTTGTTCTTAGCTTTTCTCTCTGCTTAAGTCTGTCTCTGGAGGATTGACTTCTCTAGACTGATTTGTAGTTAAAATGGTAGAATTTGTGTTTACTGGGAAGTGGGAAATTATTTCTTGTTATACATAACTTGTGTAAGTGTGTGTTATATTGTAGTTTTCTCTTAATTTTCTCTTTTCTGTATAAATACATGTAGTTAGTTTCAGCATAAACCTCTTTTGAGGGTTTTTTTTCCCTCTCCCTCTTCTTTTTCCCTTGGCTGGTTGGGGGGAGGAGGAACCCTTTTCTCTCTGTCTTGGACACTTGGCGTTTTGCCAGCTCAACCCAAGTCAAAAGAAAAGTGACTTTTCCATAACATTGAAAACTCCCTTGACTGTAGAATCCACAATAATTTCTTAGATTTTCTGAATTTCAATTTCTCATGGAAAATGAAAGGACTAGGGCACTGGACTGAGATTCAGGAGATCTTGAATTGTCTACTGATTTTCATAGATATTTTGTGGCACAGTCACTTAATGTACTTTAACCTTTGGTTGTCCGTCTTTAAAATGAAAATTAATGATAGTTTCCAATCATTTTGGCAGATTGGGATGAAAAATCTATTACTGATAGTAAGGTAATCAGATAATACTCAAAGAAAAGGCACTTTGTAAGGCGCAAGGTAATTACGTTACACTACCTGTCAGACAACAATATAGACCATTTGCCTCAGTCAGTGAGTAGGATTGTTCTTTGTGGTGCCATAGTGTTGCTTCATGAATAAGAGCAGTTAGAAATATAGTAAAATATTTCACAGTGTATTTACAGAGACAGCAAGGAGAAGAGTTATACATGAAAACTATCAAATGACAAAGACTACAGAAATGCTTCATGTATTCAGAGGGAGCTGCTGTGTATTGCCATGTGATAAAAGGGGTGCCATCAGGTATCTGACTCCCTCTAACCAGAATCTCATACAGATTCCTGCATACATGCACACATGCCTCAGCTGAGTGGATGAATGCCAGTGTAAGTTCATGGACCAAAGGTGATGCTGTGAGTGACCCCCCCAAAGCAGAACTCCGAGCCGCATTAGTGGAGGGCAAGATAAAAAGTAAAGGTCCTTTAATATCACAGGCCTATGGCCCACCGGAATACATGATGACATGCCTGTGTCACAGTTCTTGTTTCCATGGCTTTTATAATAAGATCCCTCCAATCATTGCTTTACACATTTCTCAGTCCAGCCCTGGTTCCACGCCTAGTCGTCAAGACCCTCTGTTTTCATCAGCTCCTCTTCCTTGGGCACACAAAGGTCCTTTGGAGTTCATCCAGTTCTGACTTCTGGGTCACTCTGACCTGTGTTTATGTTTCATTCTGTAGGCCTTCTGATATCTTCCAGCTCTACCTTGGAAAGGAGTCTAAACAAGATTAATTAACTAAAGGAATTTGAGCTCCCTGTTCTGGGACAGGGATAGTGATAGAAAGGCATTAAACTGTTAGAAATATTAACTCTCTAAAAATCTACAACTACTGTGTTCCTAAAATCTACAAAATGTGAAAATCAGAACAAAAACCGCTTCGGCATCAAAGGTAATGAGATTTTGAACTTATAGGCCCATCCCAGTCATACCTTCTTTTATCTGTCATCAAATCATCTTCTATGCAACTGTATTGTGTCTGGCTGAGGTAGAGATGAGCTTTTGCTTTGCTTTTGCTTTAGTAAACTGCCTCATCCCCAGCCATGAGTCATTTTCCATCTTATTCTCTCTCCCTTGTCCGACTGGGAAGGGGAGTGATAGAACAGCTGGGTGGGCACCTGATGTCCAGCCAAGATCAACCTACTACATCAAGATAGTTATGCTGATGAAGGACTTTAAGTTGTTGGGAGAAAATAGAGAATGAAGGTTCCATTTGTGCCATAATGCATCTATAGTATACAATTTAGGGGGTTATGTTGACCTTTTATGATGGATAATGACTGTCTTCGTGCGTCAGCCCTCAATAAAAAAGAAGCAATTAATGCTCACTGTTTACCTATTCAGTAGAATATAATTTTTCCAGATTATGCACATACCATGAGAGAAATACAGAATATTATGTTTTCCTGGTTCTATCGATTCTGTGAATATTACCTTTAACATTTTTCAGCTTTTTAATGGTTATATGTAAAATATTCACAATTGACACATTGTTTCAAATAAACAGATTTAATTTCTACAAAAAGTTTACTTGCATATCTAGATAAACAGGCTGTTGTTAAGTTTGATATCTGTGATGCTTGACACTACAACAAAAATATTTATAACTTTCCATAATGATTGCATAATATACCAAGTTTAGTAGCTGTAGGCAGTATATGTTTAATTGCAACAGAATATAAACATCAGTTTATTTTCTATTTCCAGAAATTCAACTCTACTAGCACCCCTCCACAACCATTTCCTGCTCTTGCTGACCACTTCTGTAGAGCTTCTGTTCTTAAAAAGCTGGTGGTAAATGCATACTGTGAGGACTGCCTATGAATGCCACTAAAAGGCCATCTCTACTGGCAGTACATAATATTCAAGCCATGCATTTGGTTCACCAACATCCCATCCATATTACAACTTTAGAAAATTTTTTTCCAAAAGGACACTGTCTCTCTCTGTTATTACTGCTTTGAAATTGACTGGGGAAAACCTCCACACGTTATTTTCACTTTCCAGTGTATAATAAAGGGGTTCCACTCACCTCCCTATTTTGAAATTTATTTTAAAGAAAATCCCATATTTAAAATACCACCTTTGAAAATCTTGTTTAATTCTACTCTGTGGGGTTTTGGAATAAGATAGGCTTGGGTGATTGCACTTACACAATGTGAATTAAACTATGTGAATATAGTTTTAGAATCAAATTCTCCTTTTAATATTTCTACATGAACTGAATACATCGATACATATTTCTGCCCTGATTCTAAGTTCTTCACATCTGGTTATGTCAAATAAGCTTCATTTTCACATGCAATACAGAAAGATAGCAAGAATAGCTATCTTAGGAGGTCCATGCATG